>NC_063255.1:70327582-70636381 GCF_020740725.1 Corvus hawaiiensis | reverse complement strand
TGCTGGTTATACTCATGTTCTTTTTTTCACTCACAAGAACATGATGCTACTGAGACAAATCTGGGCTCATTTCATTCTATTTAAATTTCCTTTTTCTTTTTGAACTTCTTATGTGGAATATTGATTTTATTTTTTATCTTTTGTTATATGGTAGTACAGCTTTAATAGTGGAAATTTAATTGGAGTCTGGCACTAAAGTATTATTGATTTAAATTTTTTATGATTCTTTTTCATATGTTTTATATGCATGCAGACGGAATTTAGCTAACTTCTAATGAATATAGTTATTAATACGAATCAGATTTTTTAACACACCTCCTCAGGACACTGTTGGTGGCACAAACTCCAAGGTGTAAGGATTTATGTTTCCTGCATTTGGTAATTAATGATGCAGGTTTTTTAGTATTGGAATTTAATTGATAATTGATAATTAATTTAATTGATGCCATTTTGCCCTACTTTTCATTTAAAATGTGATGCTAAGTGGTAGAAACAGTTCCTTATTTGTGATTTTATCTGCATAGCTGAGAATGCTTTATGAAAGCAAGTGTTCATTACTATTGCTATTTTGCAGAATCTTTTGGGTTTTATTTTTTGTTTGTTTTGCTGAGGGATGAATATTGATTTTCCAGATACTCCATGATATGTTATAAAAAGGTTTGAAGTTGGAACCAGTGTTTCCTGAATCAATTTATTTGACCATAATGCTTTCAAAATACTCTCACTAGTCTATTTCAGAAATTATTATTTAATTAGGCAGGTAAAAAAGTGGCTGGTCATGGTGTTTTGCAACAACTGACTGTGAGACATATACACTGCACTTTTTTCGTCCAATGATTTAATTCATATAATTTAATAGTTCATTCTGAAGGTGAAAATACATATATTAAATCCTAGGGGCATTCTTTAAAATGGCCATATGCTTTTTTTTTTTTTTCTTTAAGGCATGATCACTATAACTTTTTGTCCTTTTTTTTCAATCTTATGAAGCTGATACTACACATATGCCACAGCCACTATTGCTGATGCAGAAGTGTATGCCATCTTGGCTTATTCAGGAAGCTACTATTAATCACAGTATATATTAAATGATCTTTGCTATATCTATACTATAATGAAACCAATATATGTTCTAAAACTTACCAATGCGTGTGTTACTTTTCCACCAATAAAAGTGTTTTTAAGAGAGGACTGTATCAACACTATTTTAAACTGTATTACCCACACAAGGAAAATTACCTTTTAATTCAGTTTACCAGAGCTGGAAAATGAAATGTATTGTATTTGCCATGCACAGCCCCAGAGTGTTCTCCTGGGGCTACTAAAAATGGCATTGAGTGTCACATCTGACCCAGCCACTCAGCAGTCTGGGAAGCCAAGTATGTGACTGCCATTGTCCAGCAAGCTATCATTTCCCAGATCCAGGTCTGGCATTTAGGTTATCTTGATAGCTATTGTTTAGCAAGTAGAAAAAGGAGTCACCTTTTACTTCACCAGATATTCCTGAAACAAACCTCAGGATTCAGGAAAAGAACAGGTGAAAACAATCAGTGAAAGGAACCCTCCCCTTATTGTAATAAGGAAAGAGACACATCACAGCTACCCTTAGAGCTTGCATATTTATTGAACAAATCCTACTAAAATAGCTAAAATACATTGGGTACTTGCATTATTAAAGATCACATTGTTACAAAAGCCTGCATTTTCAGCAGTACACAACTGCAACTATACATAAATGCCACAACTGCTGAATATTACTTCTTGCTCTATATACAGCACAGCAGACATATCTATTCTATTGGAAAATAAAGTGTACAAGGAAAGGGATACAGAAGGTAGGGAAAGGAAAGAAATCTAGAAGTGCAGTGCATGCATTGGTATTTAACAGTCAGAAGCTAAGACAGTTCAGAACAAGGCCTGCCCTGTAAAAGGAAGAGCTAAAAGACAGAATTATATAAAAAATTAAGGTGGGCTTTCAGACTGTGTCTAACACAACAACACTCCATGAGTAGATGATACTGCTTAGTTTTGTGGTTTGTGTTATTTTGTATTGATAGTAGTTTGGGAGCAAGAACAAAAATGTAAAGTCCACGTAGATAGTAGTGTGGAAATGTACACTTTCCCCTTTAGGACTTCTCTTCCCAGAAATTTGCTGTATTTTTCTTACTATATCCCCTAGTTTATGGATTTGAAGAGGACATTAAAACTTGTCCCTTCTTTTAAAAAGGCTTGTAAGAAAAAAAGACAAAAATCAAGAGATTTTGAGAAGTTGGTGGAAAATTATTGCTCATCTTTCTCCATAAGGTGGATAGGAGTCAGAAAGGAGATTTTACGAAAATTACAGTTTTGTGATTGCTCCCACTATAACTGCATGTTTGTGAGTGGACACTGATAGGGAATCAGTTCCTCACTTGTACACTATAAGTAGTTACTCACCTACAGCACTGAATAAGAAAGCCACACTGAAGACACAAGTAAACAAGTCAGTCCAGTCTAAAGAACAACATTCAGAAAAACAAAGTACCAACACCTTCTCAGAACATGGAAATAAAAAATAACTCCATCAGAGCTACCTTGCCAAGGAGCATATTTAAAGTCCAAAATAGCACCATTCATCAGTGTCTCAAATCCCGTGGCAGCATCACGATCACTTACCACAAGGAAACCATGAGTTTCATACTACTTCTATACATCAAAAGAGTACATGGATAAAATATAGAGATATATAGACAATCAATGAAAATAAACTACTAGGCTTGTTACATCTAAATGAAAAAAAAGGGGACTCTCAGCCTCTGCAAGAAGCAGTTTGGGTTGGTGGAAATGGAGAGAGTGGTTTACCAGTTGTGTGTGAGCTGTGGAGTTTGAGCAGTGAAAGACATTGCTGTGGTAGAACCAGGCCTGAGGGCCCACCTGTAATGTTTGTAAACATGGATTCACAGTGTGAAATTCTGAGAGCTTTCGCTTGAGTTAGAATGTTAAAAACTATTTTTTTATGGTACACGTTTATCCACTGTTATTCTCTAAAGCAAGGCTCAGAGTCCCATAGTTTCTTCTTACACTTGATGATTTACACAGAAACAATTTCCAATACATGACACCATGACCTCATCAAACCCATACACCATGTGTAATATGAATGGAGAAATAATGTTTAGAAAGCGTAGAGGTAATTGATTTTGGTGAAATGTTGTCCATAGCCACTTGCTGGAGCCAGGCGCTCCACCTCACTTTTCTTGCGATTCACTTCCTTCGAGATGGGGAGATTTCCCTGTGGAGAGGAAAAAGTGATATTAGCTGTGCTTCTGTTTGGTGGGGTGCTCCCTTCTCCCATCCTAAGCTTTCCATAGTTCCCCAGCTTTAGTTCATCTACTAAACATGACTGAATAGCCTGTAAATACTGATGCCACAGAGAACAAGGGGGTTGTTTGAAAACCAGGCAGTTCTTGCAGCACCTGGGAAAAACATTTCACTTGGGCATGAATGAATGTGTCCTAGCAGCAAAAAATGCAGAAGAGCCAACATAAAAGTGCATCTTGTTTATGAAAGATCATTTTAATATTAAGAAAACTTTTTCCAGCTTAGACCTCTCATTTTTAAAAAACCTTACTGTTTAACTTACGTACACTAGTAAGTCAGTTCCTTATATTAATCCATCAAAAAGAGCACACACGAAACACTGCAGTGTCTTTCTTGTTCTGGGCAGGTAAGGAAGTGGTGTGCCATATAAGCCAGCTGCCTCAGATCTTTGCTAACCATACATATTAACTGTGCCTATTCAGCAAAGTTTTTAAACAGCATTTAAATATGTGTTCATTTTAGGCCTCAGAAAGAAGCCTAAAGGCTAAGCACGTGCCTAAAGTACTCTGCTGATGATATGTCACTATGAGATCTGAAACAAAAATAATTTGTTGAGCTAGTAATGTATCTTAAGGAGAAAAAAAGTCTATGTCTTTTGTGTTTAAAAGGTAAGAATTGTAACGGTGTTTTATTGCTCATATTGTTTAGGATATGTTTGTCACATAAGCATAATGCTTCTCTTTGTATAAGAAATTAAAGTTATCTTCTCCAAGTTCATTTTTTTTTTCTGATGTGAGGGTTGTGAATTTCTGAATTAGGAATTAAACACATGGCAGTTTCCCAATGACCAATAAAATGCCATTTTCAGCAATTTTTCCTTTCTTGGCTCCTTAAACCCAGAATTTTCACTGGGATGTTCATACTTGCTACATTTGCTTGTGCTGGGACTGAAGCAATCCCATGGCTCTCCCCCTTCATTTATCACAGTTTACAGGATAAATTCTGCTTTTAAGTAGGCGAACTCCCCATGGGGTCCTGCACTGCACACAGGTGCAGTTTTCAGTCTGAGCACAGAGAAAATCCCTTCCTGGAGACAACTGGTGGCCTGTTCCTTTGGGGCATCAAGAAGTGGAGGAAAAGAGCAGAATTTGGCCAGGACGTATGCAGAAGGATAAGGAGTTGTAATGTACATTTGCTAGAGCCTATATGGGTATTTTGCAAGCATTTCAAAATGAGAAAATAACTTTTAATTTTTAGTGACTGTACAAACATATTTCCTCACAGGACTCTAGAAAATTCCATCCTCATGATAATATTTTTACTTATTTTTGTTGTACTAAATTTTCTACTTGTGTATCATTACAGGATATGAAGGGAAAACTAGAAACTTACACATGCAAACAGGCACACCACATAGACCAAAGGTCTGGGCAAATTTCCAAAAGCATTGTGTCGGGCAGTTCCTTTTCAGCTGTGAAAACAACCTCAGTCCTGAAATCCTGCCATACAATCATGAGATATAAAGTCCCTCGTGACCCTTCAAGGTCTGGAAATAAACTGTCATTAAGAACTGAAGCCTTTTATATTTGTTGGTTGCATGAAAATAAATTTAAAAAAAACCAAACCAACAAACCACTTTTATCTCAAATAATAGTTTTTAAAAATCTATTAATTTTACTTTATTCTTTCAGCAGTTCAAGCTGTTTAGCATTGAGTAGATAAAACTGCTCAGCTGGAGGACTGAAAACTTTCTGCAGTTTTTTTCACCAATTTATCCTAATTAATTTAATAGTACAAATGAAAAAAATTCCAAAGATGTATAGTTTCTGTTAAAGATGATACGCTGCTGGAAGCTGGACTGTGTGCAACTGATCCTGAAGTTGCTTTTGAAGGTCAATTGTGAAATAAAGTTTGGAGCTAGTTCTAAAAACTGGTCATTGTACCAGCATATGCCAAAAAATCTTCTGAAGAATTACATAAAGGCTAGGAAAAAAACACTGTATTTTAAAAACAAGAATCCAGTAACTTTAAAGGGGAAAAAGATTTATAATATGTTTTGGCTAGTTGAGAAACTGTTATCCCTTCTGAGAAACTTTTATTTTAAGCTAAGTACAGCATAAACCCACAGCTATTCATAAATCCAATATAATGCAGCATTGTTGCTATGCTGCACATAGTGCATAGCTTCATTCCTGTTCTTCAGGAGAAACTTCATTTGATGATGAATGACAACTTACTGAAAACTCCTAACTTAACATTTTGAATAAAAATAATCTAGTTAACACACAGCTGATTCATAAAATTAGCAAATTCATCTGGTGTAAGTATGACCCTATAGAGCCCATTCATCATGCTCTGGCACTGCTACCAGTCGTCTCGGCTGAACTGTTGGAATACTGTGAATGCTAAGAATGGCAGTACTGCCACATATGCTAGTTTAGAGACTGGCAGGCTGGCACATGAGCCTGCAAATAGCCCACCTATAAACTTTAGAAGTTCCCTTGTAGAGGAAAAAGTGTACAGGAAAGTATAATGTTATCCAGACGGAATAACAGCAGAGTTTTGTTAACAGGGAGCAGAAGCCTAGCTAATAACTGAAACTTAATCAAAATGATTTTCCATGTGTTCTCTTCTTTACTTACCTGCTTGAGCCAGTAATTGAAAGGGAATATGAGAATAAAACATGTACATCCTGTAGTTCTGCGTAATCTGTTATCTTTCGCTACTCAAATTTAATGTCCAGATTCACATTTCTTAAACCAGTAATGGTAACAGAATGAAATCTTATTAATTCTGTCTAATGAGCCACATCTTCTGCCTTTATGTTGTGGTACTTCTTGTCAAACTCAGATGAAAACTACCTTGCTTTGTATGCTTGTTACTCATGCCAGGTAAGGCACAAGCAAGGTACTTAATAAAAGATAAGCAACACCTAGTTCCTCCTGCTGCATTATCATTGACTTTTTCATCTGCATTGCTAGGAAAGCATTGCCAAAATTAAGCATTCAGAACTCAGATGTCAGGCTTGTAAAATTATGAGACAGGCTTAAGAAATATGGGCCCTTGAAAATTAGTATGTTTTCCTTCTGGTGTGCAGCCAGCAAGAGTCCATGTTTTCTGCAAACCCGAAGGCTAAAAACATGATTATAAAATGAAAGCTGAAATCTTCAGTTAACTGCATGGTGCAAGGAGCCAAGGCTTTAAGAAAAACAGAGTAACATGAGATACGTGATGAAATCATGAGACCTGGCTACTTTCTTGAAGTGGTTGTAAAATAAAATACATTGAACTTTCAAGTTTTAAATTCTTTTTTCTGAAAACTTTCATCTTAGCAAACTATTGCATGAAAGAAATTACACAAATAACTTTACCTTTGGAAATTCCCCATCCCCACGGCTGGTTGGAAAGATCTTCTGGCTTAACCAAATCATTGAACTTGGCTGATAAATCTGCAGTGACATAAATATATACAAGATCTTACTAACAAAGAGAGATTCATTAAATGCAGTGGTGTTCATGTGACAGACAGCATGACTGAAACAAGTCTGATGTCAGTAGAGCTTAGCCCAGAGTGTTTAATGTTTAGTGCATATTTTTTTATACCCATGACAACATCTGTCCCTAGAGAATTCCAACTATATTGTTATATGTTTATCTGCATTCAACAGGCGCTTTAAGAAAAAATAAATAAGAGCATTTTTTTTTAATATCTCTGATAAATTCTTTATAAGAGGATGTCTGTGATAATGAACTTGCTGAGGATATTGTGAGAAAACATGTCCATTCCCTTCTGCCAGAGGTCACTGGCAAAGGGCTGTTTAATGAAGTTCATTATCTTTGCTGATGACTGCAGGTGACAAGAGCAACACACATTTGATATCCTTTCACAATGAGTGGTGAACTAGAATGTATAACTTTGTAAGATCATTGAAACAATTATAATTCTGTGTTAGCACCCTGTGTTTTCCACATTAAAAAATTTTCAACACATTATAAAACACATACAAGAAAATAGCTGGCAGCAGGATTTAATGGTTAAGGTGCTGGCCTACAATGTCTACAGGAAAATTCTTCTGTGTAGAATGGGTAAGATCTAGAGCTGGGCACTGACTACAGTGGAGGTTAAAGTGAATAAATATCAAGCTAATGCCTCTCAGCTTCAAGATGAAGATCAGAATATCTCTTCATCTCAGTCTCTGAAATGCTGAAGTGGTGAGGCACAAGTTACACACAATGCTGAAATCCTTAAATTTAATTCCTGCTGGGTCTGTCTCCTGGGCCCTTGGTGTTTGGTGAATTGAACTCTTTCTGCATGACACCTGGATGTCAAACTGTTAGTGTTTTGAGCTAGCCTTTATAAATTACACCATTCAAATTTGTTTGCACTTTGGGAATCAAAACTTTCATTGTCAGTTAAGTAAGTGATGGACCAGTTTCACTCACCGGCTTGCTACTGCGCATATATTGAAACATGAGGAAAGTTTTCATTTCTGTGGAGGTGCATGTTGACTATTAGGTGTCACAACTGGACTAGTTCTATCCTGGAGAAATTATTGGAAAATTCTTTAAATCATCTTCCCAATAGAAAATACTAAGCTCTTCTGTAATGCAGGACACAGAGGAGGGAAATTTAAAACACAAAGCTCAAGGCAGTGCCTGCTTTGTACATTGTCCCATGCTTTTCTGCAGTATCAACCACTGTGCTTTCTACTGATTAAAGGAACAGATTGGTGGGGTTTTTTTCATATCTGAGGTCTCAGACAAGCCAGTTCAGCTCTCTGGCTGCGTTTGACATAAAATAACCAATGCATAGCATAGGGCACCCTGTGAATTCAGTTAATGTTCACGCTGAATATTTGAAACACTTGAATGAAAGATACCAAGTAACCTCTGAGCTCTTCTGTTGCTATTTATAATCACCAGTTACCCATTCTGCAGTTATGTCTTGATTTTATTGTGTAGTCATACTTTCTGTGTGAAAACTCGAGGTGGGAAATAGCAACAGGAGTTCAGCTCTACCACAGGACATGCTGTTCACACCAGCAAAGTATACAAAATGTATATAGGAGGATGGCATAAGCATCAGAACACAGTATTAGTCATTATCATGAATACAACCTTCTATATTTTCCATGGAGCCTGAGATGTATTTAGGTTTGCCTACAGGCCGTGTTATCCCTATTAATAAACTAATAGGAATAAAATAAGCACCTGAAGTTAAATGAAAAAGACAGGAAACCTCACATTAAATTCATAAAAACTTGGAGGAATTGCAGTTTGAGGGTGGATTTTGGGAATGAAGCAGGACGGAAAAGGTGTAAATTTTAACATGAGCTCACAACTCTGCTCCAGGGTTAAAAAAAACAAACACCAAAACCTACCACCACCCAAAAAATAACCTGCACAATCCCCAAACTCTTTCACAGTAATTCTCTGTAAAGAAAAAAAAATCCATTCATATCCTTTTTTCTTCTTCAAAAACAAATACTGTGGCCCATATTGGTAGATAATAATCACGTAGACCTGTTTCACATAGAAGACACACAGAAGTGACTGTTCTGCTATGACTGTACCAGAGTCCTGAATGGACAAAGGACTTTAAATCTCTGCCTTGGGAGCAATGGTGAAGGGCTGGAGAATCATGGCTTAGATCCTGGCCAAATGGAGGAAGATTCTGGAATGGAAAAAAAGATGCTGGCATAGAGAAGTCCACTTAAGATTTACTGTAATTCACTACAAGGGGGAAAAAAGAGACAAAAAGCAAACCATGATGTCTTGCTGTGCTTTATAACTGCAGAAACTACTTAGAAGTTCAAATATACTGATAACTAGGGTGTTAGAAAAACATATAGAACATTAATTCAACGACAGCCGCTCAAAATTACTGATATAAATGTTGCAAGATGAGCTACAGAGAGAGGAAAGCAATGCTCCATTATGGAGTAGGATGTAAGGGTTACAACATTCCAGCTGTTAGCATGAAGCAAATATTCCTAAATAAATGCTTCCATTCATAAACACCAAATTTTCATTTCTTAGTACTTCCTGTGTGACTGTTACACAAGTGCAGGCTTGGCTTAAATAACCAAAGTATCAGAATTCAGAACAGAATTACTGAGCTTTAGGATGGATTGAAAACTGCAGTCAGTGCAAGTCTGCGTAATGCTGACTCACACTGATAGCCTCAGTATTGGATATTCATTAGCCAGACAGTTAAGCTAGGAAGCTTCATCCATGAACTATGACATCTGGGAAGAGCTACCTGAGACACTGCTATACAGCAACATGCAGTTCTGCCTGAAACACTGACAACTTGAAAACTGGGAATTATGGGTCCTCTATGCGTATGTGTTCAGTTTAGTAGCCTCCAGTCTCCTGAAAAGACACAAATAATAAAATTTAATATTGAAGAAAGAGCAAAAGTGGAGGAAAAGAAATGCCTAGTCTATGTACCAGCTCTCTCAGATTCCAGAACAACTGATGGGGTTTTGTGTTGTTTTGGTTTGGGGCTTTTTTTTTTCAAAACCAGGAGGATTCAAAACCAGCAGAGTCTTCTTTAGTCCTTTTCCCAATAGGCTGAGAAACTCTTTTGCTCTTCCTCCATTTTACCAACATTCAAAATTCCAATTCCATTTTTTTTTCATTGCAAGCCATGCCTTCTTAAAGAACAATGGTAGGGGAGCACAATATTTTGCCCAGCCTTAAAACAGATACATAGAATAATTTTAACAGAGCTGAATGAAACATACTCTATCAGTCACATCAAAATGCTAAAATTGATTTGGTACCCACTCTTCATTCCTATTCATTAAGAGCATCTTTCAAACATTCAGAAAAATCCATCAAGAGGAAAAAACCCTCAGATTTATGGCATGCTAAACTTACTAAAATGATCATACTCCTGTTAAGCATTCCCAAGGTTTTTATAGTTAAGAAAGAATTGAGAAAGCCCTTGGAATTACTTTTTATATCTTTTTTCCCCCATGTGAACCACAACTAAATTCCTGCAATCGAGTCTTGCTCAGGACTTAAGTTGTATTCAACTGCACTCTTCATTTCTTAACTAAAAGTTTATTGAGGACCAACTGCTCTGAGGAAATCAACAACCACCTTTTAGAGAACTTCAGATAACTTATTTGTCTTACAAATCAATTTTGAGGCAGAGGGAAATGAAAACAAAAAGGAAATGATGACAAGTACTCTAGATCCTAATTCCAAATAAAGGTGACCATCTCCAGTAATTCTGCAGTAGCCTACCTAGGAAAGGAAAAATAAAGAAAACTATAAGAAAAATATTTACTATATGGATTAGCAGTGTAATAGCAGACACAGATGGCAACATGCTGAGAAACAATGCAGTAGAATGATAAGAGGTGTGTGTGGAAAAGAAAGAAAGAAAAAGGCATGTTTGTTCTCTCATTTAACAGCACTAAAATGACATTGTGCAGCTGTGAGGACTAAGTGCCCTGTGCGTGCCTAATCCAGAACAGAGAGGGAGAGAGGCCACCCTCCTCCTGAGAGTGGGCTGTATAGCCAAAAAGGAACACTGCTCTTCATTTCTGTACCCACATTTCTTTAAAATTTCTTAGTTACCAGCTACTTTGAGCTGTCGATGTACTTTTCACAGCACATCCTACCATGCACTTCTCAATTCCCCCAAATGCCTCCCACTGCAATAAAATATTTTCTTTCTAACCAACATCCCACAATCACAATCCAAATGCATAAACAACCTCACTGCACCACTGCTCAAACACTAAATAAGTAATCTTGTGAATGAAAACCTCACTAATTCTTTTTAAACCAAACTGGAGGGAAAGCTTGCGCAAGGATTAAAGCCTTTGCTTCAGTGCAAGGGGTAAACTAATGCTCCCATCTGTAGCAATTTATTTTTAAGACTGTGAGGGGAATATTATGAAAGTATAAAATACAAATGTCCACTGTGTTGCTAACCTAGAACACAAGATTTAATACATATAGCAGCTGTCAGCTGAATGGTTGCTGCTTTTTAAGAGTTTAGTTGGGCAGCAGTATTCTATCAGTCAGCTTTTATTTTCCAGGTCTTCTGGAGAGAGCAATGACAAGGCTACATGAAGAGTACTCATCATTACTCCTTATTTCAATGAGTCCTTGAAGTTTTGATGAGCCTTTGTTATATTTAAGAAGCTGTACTCATGATCGAACAGGATGCTGCTATTGTGATAGGCTGACTCTGGAAGAGGCTCACTGAGGAAGCTTTTCCTACTGAAACAGCAGAAACCAAAACTTGGCCAAGTTAAAGTGAAACTTCATTACCTTAGCTTAATAATTTAAAAATTCTGTGAACATGTGATTTAGCAGATGGGAGGCTCAACAATTTTGTGAACTTGTTTGCTTGAATGTCTCTGCATCACGAATCTGATCCTCTGCTTGAGGTGCGGCAACAGTCATCCCAAATAACCTGACTTCATGTTTTCAGTATCCTGTCAGGGCAGCAGATTTTTCTGTCATCCCTGTTTTCCACATCAGTGCCATGAACATTAAAAAATCAGTGGGGAAAAACAATAATTTACATTTCTTTCACTTGGTTAACTCCACACAGTAAAGAAAGTTAGATAAATGGTTTGAGAGAACTGATGAAGAATTACATCACGATTCTCCAGCTGGGATTGCTCCAAGTGGCTCACCCTTTTGTGAGACTTTACCTGCCATTGCAATGATAATTAATACTTGGCAGCATATCAGCAGAACATGGCAGGACAACTGTACACCTGAATTTGCCTTTGACTTCTCTGCATCAGCATCCTTTGATGTCTTTGCCTTTTCATGGGGAAGATATCATTGCTGCTTTTTATTCCTCCCTATCTGATGACTCAAACTCACAACCACATAGAGATGAAAAGGCCTAAATGAGACAAGTATGCTTTTCCTTGCATCCCCCTCTCCACACTGCACATGAATTATAAAGTTTATTCATTAGGTATTTGGGGATTTTTATAGTCCTTTGGCATCTCTTCTGCAATTTCTGTCAATTTCACAGAATAGGATGTTATTTGCTCCTTCCCTACACAACATAAGGAAGTGACCTTGGAGGTAGTTTTTTTAGATTTTAATGGAAAATCTCCCCCTGTAAACCCATCTTCATCTGTTGTTTCCTTTTTTCTTCTTAAAGCATCTATTCTTGAGGTTACACTGAAGTGTCTGCTCCTATGCAGTCTCCTACCTTGGCTTATCTGCACCAGCTGCTTCAAGGGGCTCACTCCTGCCCTCATCCATACACAGGTTACATCTTTTATATGTGTGTACTTACGTATAAGACTTCTGCCCACTTCTTTACCCAGTAAGAAGCCCTCTACAGAAACTTCAGCTGTCTTCTAACATATGTGATTGAATGAGGTTAGTTAGAGAAAAAACTTTCTAACTTTGCCTGGGGAGGAATCCACACCACCTGACCGTAATGCAATTTTTAGGAAGAGAGATCAATTTTCACTTTTCTGCACCAGTTAGGATCAATACAGCTTGTGTGCTACAAGTGTTGTCATGCTGCTTTTTTACTTCATTAATACACAAAAATAATTGCAAAGCATTGTTAATATTTACCATGCATACACAAAGACTAAGAGGGAAAAATCTAACAGTACATTGTGAACACTGTCATAAATGCTCCTCCAGCTTCTTAATGAATTAATGATTTTTACAAAGATACTCATTACCACAGTATTGCACTCCTTGAAAGAGAAAGAATGCATTTATTTCAGAAAAAATAAGAAACAAATGTATTATGTGGAAAGTTTCATTAAGCAATAAAATGGCTGCAAATTACTTTGTTCCTCCAGTAAATTTTTGTGTATGTTCTCTGAAACTGCAAAACATCACAGAAATCAAAAGAAGCAAATCAGCCATCAGAAAACCAAACTCAGAACCCAGTACAACCCCACATATTTATTTTTTTTTGCCTCTGTACTACAGTATTTTTTTGTTGCTTTACTTAACATGCAACACACAGAAAAACAACAACAGGGCTGAGAATTAAAATAATACTCAAGTTCTCAGTTAATTACATAGGAGTTTGTAATTTGCTCTTCAAGTACAATAAGGTAGAACTTAATTGGTAACTATTTGCATCTACATCTAATGGTAACTGCAGAACAAGAGGCACATAAGCAAATCTCTTGTTATAAACTCAGGTGAACACACGTCATGGCAGCAAAAATTCTGGACCAAAGGATGCATAGTGGTTTTTCAGTAGTTTCATACCTAACATGGACAAGTTACTTGAGCTACAGAGGAAGAAAAAGAGCATGGTCAGAGGCTGACCAAAAAGCCTATTTAGTGCAGTGTCCTCACTCTACTGAGTTTTGATCTTAAGGGAAAGACCAGCAAGAACAGTGGCCAGTAAGTAAATCCTTAAGAATAAGAACAGAGACAGACCAGAAAAATGCTTCTCCTGTGTGCCCTCTCAAACCTGGCCCTCCAGTCTTGGGGTACACAAAATGTATACACCAAGAAGTCTCCCAAAAAAGTGTTTGTTTTTCAAAATTTCCTATACAATTTCTAAATTAATGGCCTGAACACTGTAACTTACAGAAGGCTCAAGAGACTGCTTTGGACTACAAGAGCTTTTCTCTCACATACCAAAAAGATGAGCAGAAATCCTACCAGAGATGCTGTTCCCCAAGTGGAGGCAAGCTCACTGCCTCTGCCAACTGCTTTCCAGTGGCAGAGAATTGAGCCCAGCCACAAGAGCCCTCCTTTCCCCTCCGGAGTTGCCAGCCCCTTGCCCAAGCACCATTTTACAGGCAAGTATTAAAAAGCCCCAGCCATACTCTTGGAAACGGGAGGGAGAACCACATTGTAGAACCACTACTCACTTACCTCATTAAAAGAGATGTAATGAGGGCAGCTGATTGTTAACAAGTGCTTGAAAGCAGCGTGGTACATTTACCTGAAGCCTATTACCAGGCTCTACTAGGCAGGCAGTAATGCAGCTAAGTGCTACTCCAGATACAAAAGCACAAAATGTATCATGTATGTTCTGGAGGCTAAAAGTAATAAAATATCTGTGGGTTCTGGGACTCATCTAAGGAGCTGTGTAAACTCATACGCTTTCATGATGGAGATTTATCACAGATACACAGCCATTTTAAAGCAAAGAAGGAAGATTTGTTCCTCTCTAACTTGACCTTTCTAAGTAGCTCTGTGGTGTCAATGTGCACCTTCTAAATATCAGTGCTGGAAGAGGCCAGAGGTTCTTTCTGATAATGTGTGTATTAAGTCAAGGCTTTTACCACCTCCAGTGAGGACACACAAATTTCTTATAACTTTTTTCAACTGGCTCCCACATAAGTATGCCAAGCTAGTAGAGAGACAATCAGGTTACTGTTAACAAAATTATTCCAGAGACAGTTCTTCCTGCAGGATGAGAAAATCCTACTAATTCTGAGGGTGGGTTGTTTTTGCTTGTTTGTTTGTTTTAATGCAGTATTTACACAAGGAAACATCAGGAATGCTCCCAGCAACATGTACACAGGGATTCATTCAGTCCTGCTACTGTGAATTTTCCAGACCAGAAGTTCAAATTGAATTACATATAACAGTCAGTAATGATTCATACTATCATTCTACATTAAACATATGAAAATAATATTTTTTGCACCTTTTGAGATTGTGCCCTCAATCAATATGGTTTAATGAGGTGAATAAATACTTGAAATAAAACCAAAATACAAAGAGTTAAAACTATTTTTATTAAAATATCCTCTTCCAGTAAATGATGCCAACTGAATTATGTTTCTGAAGTTGTTCTAGAACTATTAACTGTCATCCTTTTCCCATCTCTTTAGCCATATACAAGAATCAGAACTCAAGTATGAAGCAGCAGTATACCAAAGTTAGAAAAAAACTAAAAATGTTGTTAATTATGGCTTTAGATCCCAAGCCTTAAAAACCAATGTCACATCTGTAGTGTTACTAGATGTATATTCTTATTTCTGATTTTCCAAAATTTCAGCCTTTGAGAAAAAATTTAGTAAAAATCTTTCCTGGACCTAGTATTGCATAAATCTCCATTCCACGTGTCAACACAGTTCTGTTCTGATAGAGTATACAGGGGCAGAGTAACAAAATTTTAGCACCCAGAGCATATTTCTGACTGAGTAGAAACAAGTATATAAAAGCTTTTGTCTTTTCATGTGCATATGAGCTGTACCACTGAAATATCCACAGTATCTATACCTCTGGGCAAAAATTACTTTTTTTTTAAGCTCTACTTTTCTACTCATAATCAAGTACATGTTTGTTTTCTGCTCAGCTGAACAGGTGGCTTGACAGAAGTATTCCAAAAACTTGTTTGTGTTTCTGCTTATAAACTTTGTAAGCTGGAAATTTTAATTCTCCCTGAGTTTTCATCAATCAAGCAGCACTGCATAAACTACACACAATGTATGAGACGCACATTACATAAGCATAATAAAAAAGCACAATATACACATTCATATGGCCAAAACTGCTTAGCTTTCATCCCTCACAATTACTTCTCTTGACCAAATTATGCCCATGCTATACACGAACAGAAGAGGATCTGACAGTCCTGCAGGTTCTGTGTGGCTCTGACTTACCATAAAGGAGACTCCAATTCCAGTTCCAGTACCAGGCTTGGTAATTATCAACCAGGTATGAGTTTTCTCATGCCAGACCAAGAGCTGCTTTTGTCCAGTTTGTGCCTAGTAATAGGTTGGACATAATGTCTCATTTCAATACCTTGCCTTTTTTTTCCCCTCAGAGCATATAAAAGGTTCCAAATAATGCCTGCCTCTGCCAGACCAATTCTAGGCTCCATTCTCCACAAATAATCCTAAAATTATGCAGACCTGTTCCAGCCCAGGAGCACAGAAAATTACAGAATGTGTAAAGACACCTGCATGTAACTCCCCGGAAAAAGGTTAGTAATGGCTAAACTGGGACGACATCTTAAACATAAAATTTGCTTCATAAATATCTTCACCTAATGTAAATGATATTATAATTTCTTTACAAACTAAAAAAAACGCCCCACACAAACAAAAAACTAAATGGGATGGTGATTCTTTTCAACCAAATGCAGGCTATCATTTCTTTCCCTCTGACTTAACAAAGAAGGGCTTTTCTCCAAACTGTTTTCACCCTTAAACATCATCATCCCCTGTTTCTCTTTTTCCCACAGTAAGACTATAAAATGCAGGGAATGTAAACGACAGAATAACCTCAGAACTGATGCAGTTCAGGCAAGGATGCACTACAGGAAGCATTCAGCCCAAATGACCTATTTCCAGAGCCTTTTTGCTCTGGGATGACACAGCTATACTGTACAACAGCCAGCCTAGAGATTCCACACCAGTAAGACAGGCTGACAAGAAAGCTGTCTCATTTTGGTAAGCCAGGAGCAAATTAATGATTGGCTCTAGACTATCTTTTGTGTACTTTAAGAAAAGTCAAAATTAAATTATTAAGGATCTGTTTACTGATATACACATTTTTTATTGTTAGGTTGAATTCCTCAAGCACCTGCTCTGTGAGCTCTCAGAACTTAACCTACAATGCACAAGAAGGAGAAAAGGACACAGCTGAGGGCTTTGGAAGCAAATAAACAGACCACTTCTCTAACTGTCTAAAATGATAGTCTGGTTTCTTTCTTTAAAAACCAATATTTACCATAACAAACACAAACAAACAACACAAACCCCAATCCTTTCCTGGTTTTGGTAGGAGCCTTCTTTGAGGTCACAGAAAACCGTAATTAAGACTTCCTTACTCCCACTCTTCTAACAAGTTCCTTTATTTAAACGATTGGATCACTTTCAATGATTGGATGGGGCAGAAAAAAATTTAAAACAAATTATTTTTTTAAATTCTTTTTTAGTTAGAACCTTTTTCCCCCCTGGTTAGCACTAAATTTTAGTTTATATTTCATGACACTCAGCACTTGCCATTAAGGTAGTATACAGAAGTTCTAGCATTTCAAATTAAAAGAGCACTTAATTCACCTCAGGATTTTATACATTGCACATAAATATAAAACGCTCTTTCCTCCTTCAAGTAGACACTTAAGGAAATACATTATGCAGAAGTAAGGACAGATCCCCAAATGGCAAATGTTCTCGTGTAAGATGGCTCAAAATTTCTATGAGTTAAAATGATAAGAATAATAAAAAGTGCAGTCTTCTGCTTTTCTGTTTCTCTTAAAATTGAGGATATTATTATTAAACAGGTGCAAGAAAGATTGATTAATTAACCAGGTAATTCTAATTCCAAGTCCAGGAAAAGGAGAAGAAGCACTGAAAACTAATGTGTTAAATAACTTGCTTTTACTGTTTAAAACATTTTATGAGAAAAGAACATTAAGAAACTAAGGGTAAGACAGTGAAGTTAAACCAAGAATTCGTTTGTTCTCACTTATTCTAGTCACTTCAAATTTTACTGTAAGCCTAGCTAAATAATTAATGAACTTTCAGACAGGCAAAGGAATAAGAAAGTTATTTTCCACCATTTTTTAAGGTCTATCTCAGTCTAGTGAAACATGATAGCTAAATTTTCACTGGTCAGTGAGAGCAAGATAGAGCCTTTGCATATACTGTGATATTAAAAACAAAATAAGAACTTTTATTGTCATGTATTGCAGTGTGTAGAAAGTGTTGATAAGCAAAGAAGAGTATTTCCTGCAAATTAGAATGGTTAGAGATACTTGCAGTTAATCCAAGAATATGGCAAAGACAAGTGTGTCCACTACTGCAAGGAAAGTGTCACTGGTCTGACTTAGTATTACATTCAGTATTAGTGTGCCAGGAGTGAAAGAAAGGGGAAAAAAGGGTGGTGGTAGGAGAAGAGATTCTGCCAAGTATCACATCTTAAACAACCTTGCAAGCTGGGGTAAAACCTAATCATACAGTTTAATTCTGATCACAAAAAAGAAGTGGAACTTTTAAAAATAGCTAAATGAGGTTTGTATTTATGTTACACTGCAAAGCAAACAATGGGACCAGACAGGTGAGTAACAGCAGGGTTTTTTGCATTTGGATAGCTCTAAGTTGTATTTTATGTTCTGGCCCAGAGACTGGCTTTACAAAACTGATTTCATTGACTACTACAGGAACCTTGCTAGATTTATAGAACCATCTGCTGGTAGAAATCAGTGGCTATTTTATGCCTAACTAAACTTAAAATAATCTTTTGTTCCATAGATAGGCATATATTGCACATAGCAGCCTGCATAACATCTAAAATGTGGGCTGATTGTCACCTTGGTGTTGGTAGGAAAACAGTTGCCTTATCCAATATTCCACAGTTGTGTGAACAACATGTATTTTAACATGATTTCTATTCACAGTTTAAGTGAATCATTTCCCTTTTAATTCCCCACCCCCATCTATTCATTTATACACAGATGAGCAAAGCACTTTGATGAAAGTAGGTTCCAGAATAGACTAAAACTCCAGAATTTGAAAGTTTATTTTTGCAGATAGGAATGATATAAAACAAGGAGCCAAAACCAAAACCAAAGCCTTTATAACAGAGTATGTATTTGCTTATTTTAATCATTCTTTGATCATCCCTCCTCCCCCATATCAAAACAACCCCAAAGAACCAGACAGGGATAATATTTATACAATTAACTTAACCAATCTTCGTAAGAGTATGTCCCTCAAAACCTCACACTGGGGAAAATATTCTATGCTGATGTATACCTTATGCAATGCTACTTAAAGCATTGCTCAATACTAACTGAGGTTTGATCATGATTTTATCATGTAGCACCCAAAATACATCACATTTTTGTCAGTACATGTATTTAGATATGCTTCAGTGATAGCTGCATCCTCAACTAAGAATGCTATAGGATAACAAACCATCTAAACTAAATCTGCCTACTTTGAGCACTTTTTCTGAAAAAAACCTGTTACCTTTGTCCTGCTGATTCTGAGACAGTCCTTCTCAGAGAACACCATATTTATATGCATATCCTTAAAATCAGGAGTTTGTCAGCAGTGGTATCTCAAAGTATAACAAATGGGCTTTAATCAATAAAAATACAAACACAATTAGCACTAAAGGAAACAGGTTATTGTTCATTAAACACATTCCAAACAAGTGCCTGTAAGTTCAGTCAGGTTTGAGGCCTAGACACTTTTTCTAGAACAGATCACAAAGAATGGTAGTGTTTTCAGAAGGTTAACCTAATAAGAAAATTTAGTTTACACCTTATGTACTTCCCTGACAGACTAACATTAAATCTGTTTCACTTACAAAGTGCAATGACCTATTCCTTCTTTCTGGGAGAAAGGTGTCAGTGTTGGCATTACTGGATATTGTTTTGTCTGCATACATTGCTACCTGTGTTATGACGTGTATTTTTCACAATAACTTAAATATTTCTTGTTTCAATTAAATAAGCCTTACTGCACAGAGAGGGATTTCAGATTTTTATTCAAAAAATGCAAGAAAATATAAGATTCAACATAAGGAGCTTTTCAGAGTACATCAGTTATTGTATGGCAAATCCCCATAGCCTCAAAAATATGTTGTATAAAGGTCCTATTTATAAATGAGTATTGGGAAGAGGTAAATAAGGTTTGTATTGAAACAAAAAATTATTGATACTCTGCTAAAGCAACTAATTCTTACCATTTTTAGGTTCTATTAAGTCTTGGGATTGCAGTTTCTCTCAAGTAGCACAAGGAGAACAATCTGAAAACAATTTTAAAAAAATTAAAAATGAAAAAAAAAAAAGTCATTCCAACTGTTGTGATATTTGAAAGGTATGTTTTTGTCAGCATAACAGTGGGTGAACCAAGTATAAGCTTTAGTGGTTAAGATTAAAGTCATGCAAATTATTCTAACCACACATATGCTTATATATCATGCATCTCTGCACTTCAGTGGTCTGTAGGCTTAAATATAGGACAAAGGAATCCCTGGTACCTGGATTTGCAGAACCCTATGCTATTCTTAGCACTGGGTACATTTCTGAAGAGCCCCATACGTAATGGTTAACACAGGTAAAAATCTGTCAAGAGGACAAAAATCTGTCACTCTATGTTTACTGTAATTTGTGGTCCATTGTTCCCAGGCATACTACTAAGTGTGGGTTTTTGCAGTCAAGGAACAAGTATAACACAATGTAATGGCCCAGAGAGTAGGTATTTTTGGAAATGGCACTGCATTACATAACCTCCAGTTTTCTCCCTCTCTCTATTCCATACACACCCCCTATTTTAAACAGGGAGAGAAAAAAAAGGAGAGTAGGTCCTACCTCATTTACTTTAAATTATCACTCTCTTAATGGACTGAATTGGTAGCAAACCTCCTTTATCAGCTTTCTTATAGCAAGAAAAATTAAAGTTCTCTTCTATTGATTACATATTTCTTACCTATAGCATGTATGTATGAAATACAATTAGGTATGAGTCATATGTTTACACAAACACATACATATTGGATTTAACACTGCAAACTCATATATCTATAAACGTACACAAAAACATTTGAAAAAAGCAGCACGTCACTACACATTCAGCAAAATATGGTTTGTTTTGGTTTTTTTTTGGTTTTTGTTTTTTTTCTCAAAAGAACCACCCAAAATTTATCTGCTGCACATGCAAAAATGCAGAAGGCTGTTGCAAGAATGACTGCTTTCTAAAAATAAACCCCAGCAGCCTGAGAGGAATCCAGTGTCAGGGTGGAGAAGAGGGAGATTCGTTTTACAAGGGAGAAGAAAGGAGATGATAAACCTATCCTAGAGCCTTGCATGCATGCTAACAAAGCCAAGCACATTAGATTCAAAAATGCATTTTGGTGTTTACAGAGTGCAAAACCCAGAAAAGGGAAAAAATTTAGAAAATCACTTCTCATCTCCCCTTGCATGTGTGCAGAAAAATCCTCAGCCTAGAAATCCAGCCTTAAAGCACAAAGAGTTAGATACAAATACTGCACGTTTTCTCATTTTCCTTAAAAAAGCCTGTTTGGAAATGTGCCCCGAGAGGGGAAAGCCAAGCTGCAGCAAAGTCCGGCTAAGGACAAAAAGAAATCAAAAAGAAATGAAAAGAAACAGAGAAACACAGAGAGAAGAAAGCGGAAAGGGGGGAGAGGGAGGGAGAGAGAGAAAGGGGATTAATTAAAAAAAATAAAATTCTGTGGATTGGAATTGCATATACTTACAGACAAAAGCCCCCGCTCCCTGCTCACTTTCTGTCCTTTCTACATGATCTGAAACACAAATGTGGATTACAAAAGGGCAGCATGCTACAGAAGGGAATTTATAGTTGGGGGAGTGGAGAGAGGGTAGGGGGTGTGGGTAAGAATGACTGCACCTCTCCCAAAGTGCAGCCTCGGAGAAAAAAAAAAAGAAAAAAGGGGTGGGGGTAGCTGGGGGAAAGTCTCTCTCTCTCTCCCCCCCTCCCTCCCTCCCTCCCCCCCATTCCCTCTCTCGGGCTGGGTTTTGCTTGCCAGCGCCGGTTATATTGAACAATGAGCTAATTCTGATGGTAGCTGGCCAGCTGCCAGCTCCATCCTCCCTTTACACACACACACACACACACGCACGCACACACACTCCCCCTGCCCGCCCGCCTCCCCCCGCACGATGCTGCAGCGCCAGACTGCTTAGTCTGCAATAATCCGCAGCCCCGCGTTCCCCCGCTGTCTGGGAGCCACCGGGCAGCGCCCGCCGGCCGAGCCCCGCCGGGGCAGCGCCGGATGCGGGGCGATGGTGCGGGGAGCAGGAGCGGGGCGATGGTGCGGGGAGCGGGTGCGGGACGCGGCGGGGCGGGCGCGGGGAGCGGAGCGCGCTGGCTCCGGGCCGCGGGGATCCCGCACCCCTGGGCGGCGGCCAGCCCGGGCGGGGAGCGCGGCCAGCGCGCTGCGCAGCGCGCAGGGGCGGGCGGCGAGGGGGGGCAGGCAGAGCGCAGCCACGAACTGTAATAATAACCCTGCAAAGGGCATCTGAGGAGAAGGGGAGGGAGACGGAGGCAGCCGCCCGTCCGCCGCTTCGCCTCGGCCGTGCCTGTCTGGGAGGGGAGAAGATGGTGGGCGGGGAGGACTGGGAGCGCCGTGACACGGCTGGGCAGCGCGGTCCCGCGGGGCCGGGGGGCGCGGGCGGTGTCCGCAGGTGCGGGCGGGGCCGCGGGGCGGGGCGCGGGGGCAGCGCGGGGTGGCCCCGCAGCGCGGCCGGGGCTGTCACCGAGGGGTCGCACGGGGTTTGCAGCAGCGGGGACGCGCCTCATGGCTGAGCGTGCTCAGCGCTCCCCAGCGCAGCAGGGACGGGGCACGGGGGACGGGGGACAGGAGCAGACGAGCGGTGTGCGACGGCGCGACACTAAGACTCCGCGAAGGCTCCCGCTGTGCAGGCACCGTGGAAACGGTGCGGTGAAGGGACAGCGGAGCGATGGAGGGACACAGGGGCGGTGCGCTGCTCCACAGTGTCTCTCCCTCAAATGCTGTACAGGGACATACTGCCAAAAAACCAGAGAAACAGGTGATAAGAAGCTGCAGCGTGTGAAGATGTCTTCCTCAGAGTTAATGTCCAGGGCAGGAGTGATTAAGATGTTATGAAATCATTCATAATGCAGGCTAATAGAAGCTTAAGCCTTCTCTACCAGGACTAGGTTATAAGCAACCAACCTCGTTTTTCAAACCCACCAGTATTTAACTCCCCATGAAAATTAATTTTTCTGTGGTCCACATAGGATTTCCATTTGTTGAGTGCAAGGTAGCACGTCTCTGCACCTTCCTGAACAGCTACTACATCTCTGGACATGGTTTGCAGGCCTGCCAGCTTAAGGAAAATTCAGCAGCTGGAAGGGAGAAATATGGGACAAAAGTAGCCCCTGATATTTAAACCCCTGGTAAGCTGTGATAACAATTCTAAGTTTAGTACATTAGGATCAGATCATTTGCCTCAAAAACACAGTTACTACTGCTCATGTCTGTTCAGCTGCCTACCTCCCCCACAGATTTCACCCATCGGCTGTTAAGACTGAAAGACATCAGAGCCTGAATGTTTAAACTTTATTTTGAGAGAGTGATTTGATTGTTTAGGGGTTTTTTTCTGAATAACAAATATGGCTCCAGTGCAAGTAGCAGGCCCTCATGGCACATGCTCAGGTACGAGCTGGGAGTTCCCTTCGATTTTGGTGCATCTTCTAACCTGTAGAATGTATGTCCTAGCAAGTGAATGTCAGGGATTCACCACTTGTAGAGATTTGGCACTGTGGAATGAAGGCAGACACCAAAGACCTAACTGTGGGAGGTGGGAAGCGTGTGCTGGTGAAGCCCCCAGGAGGCTGAAGTGGACAATGCTGTCCTCCAACATGGAGGAGGGGATTAACAGATTCTTTTAGGGATCCTTGGAAGAGTAATGGTTGCATTAAATCATAGTTGCAATTGAAGTTTTTTATTCTTAGCGGAATAAAGATAACATTTTATATTATGACTCTTATAGCAGAAAATTTATTACAGTCAATAAGTACTCTAGCCCAAAATTTCTAATACAGCTTAATTTAAAATTTCTCATCACCTAGACCCCAATTTAACTTGTAAATTCTATTCACCTGGACCCTCTGCAGATCATTTCCTGATATGTTGTGGAGAAGAGAGATATAAGCTCCCAGCTAGAGTTGTCATGTCTTTCTCTGTCCCCTGCCACCTCAACACCACCTGTGCCCAACTTCCACAGTCTATCTGTAGTCCATCCTCTGCACCCCATTTGAGAACCTACCCACATCCTAAAATTCCTTCTGGAACCACCAAGAATGGTTGTGGATAGGTGTAAACATCCTTCTGAGCCCTTTTAGCCTCCATTTTCTTCCCGATGACCTGGTTTCGTAGCCCAGGTAAGCAACCTGGTTTGCTGTGCTGTGTGTACTTGGCTGTATGTAAAAAGTTATACCTGTTTGCTGCCTTTAACAGGCTATGTTGCTAGGATCTGCTCCAAGTCTGCACTCTCTAGTTTGGCTGTATTGTCTGCAATTTCCTTTTCCTTAGCCAGCTTCCCTTAGCAGCTCTGATGGAAACTGGAAGCCAAGATTTAACTGTTAAGAGGAATCAGAGGGCAAGAGCCTGCATGGGAGAGTAGAAGGAGACAGTTTGGCCCCATTGTGAGACAGGAAGGATTTTGGAAATGCAATTACACTTCCAAATTTAGGAATACAGAAGCCTAACATGGACCCCAGACAATGAGGTAGAAACCGAGAGAGGTTAAGAACCAATTCAAGCAAAATGCTAATATTGAACTAAAGTATCTTTGAAAAAACACTTTACTGAAATGATTAGTCAAGAAGTAAGTTTTTTTGATTAGGTCTTTTTCAAAGTGGCAAGAGCATTAGGATGCTGAGAAACACCCAATAGGTGAGCAGCCTATTAGGGAAAAGTATTGCCCTTTCTAAAATGCTATGTTGTGATGTAGTGGAAATCTTTTTGCACCTGCAGTTCTGGCCTTTAGCCTGGCTGGGAGTCCGGTACCAACATTCCAATGCTCTTTAGTCTTTAATGACTTCTCTAAAACTTCATTATTACAAATGTGACACTCAGGTAGATTGTCCTGCTGTCCTCAGGAAAACAGGTTTAACCTCAAGCCTGACTGTTACACCCTGTGGTTACCAAAACCAGTCTGACTTTGTTCTGCAGTCAGTTATCTATAGGGAGAAAAAGTTTGTTCCTTTTACTACCTCTCATCTGTGACAATTCCCTTTGATTCCTTTTCTCTTTATTTCTATCTTTATTCTGATTTATAATCCCTAAAATGGATAGAGACCTGACCTACAAAGTATTATTGTTATACAAATAGCCTAAAACGGGCCTGCAAAGTGGACAGAGCAGAGCAGGCCGCTGTGGCTGAGGAAAAGGTAAAAGCAGCAGAACAAAGATTTACTGTTACAAAGCAGCTGAGAAACTCCATAGCTTGCAATGAGTAGACCTAAAATAGTCACCAGAAAATCACTCTGAAGTTGTCCTTTCTAATTCTGACAGAGAAACTGTAACCTACACTGTGGGCCACAATTCCCAATCATCTTCTCACCTCTGTCCTTCAGCCATCCAATTCTGACGTTGGGCACAACACACAAAACTGACAAGACTCTGGCCTGGAAATCCATCAGACTCAAGCCTGCTAAAGGTGGTTGAGAGCTGCTTGGTCCTGTGATGAATGGGTTTGGGATTGCCTGGAGCACCTGAAGAAGGAAGGTGGTTAGAAGGTGCACAAGATGCTGGGTGAAGGTGATAGCTCGGCAGCTGGAGCCAGGTCATGCACACGACTCACTGTAAACCCATCCAAACCCCCAAAATCAGTTACATTTTCTTGTGGCTTTTGTGAGTATGCAGCTTCCATTAATGATATCTGCATCACTCCATTACTTTCATGGCTAAGTCCTAAAAGCACCACAAAGAAACTCACCGTGTAGACATAAAGACAGAACATATATTGACAGCTTTTCTTTCTTTCAAATTCTTCAGTCACTTTGCTATTCTCATTCTTAAGTTCTATTCATCAACAAATAAATTCAGGGAAGAAAGTGCATAAAAAACTTAAAGGGATTTTAAAAACCATAAAGGGGGCAATGTAGATTATAAACTAGGTATGAGAAATTATGTGTGATGTTTTTTGTGGCACTGAGATGGAAGTTAGAGGGGAAGACTATCCATTAGCTGACTTTTTAAGAAGACAAAAACTGTGGGTTGTATTCTCAGCTTAGTTTTCTGGGAGCTGGATTCAGTGGGTTACTTTTTCATGCATTATCTCCAAATTTATGAGAGTTTTGTTTTCATTTATTTTTATTACTAAAAAAATGAGCTATGCATAAATAAATAAAGAAGCCAAGTTGTCTGGAAAATTTCCAAATAAGATTAGCTTGTCATTAAATAAACCAAATGTTCAGGATTTTTTACTGGTGCCCATCAGAGGACAGCTTGGACGGAAGGACCACCCATCAATTGCCATATGAACAGGTTCACATTTACTAATCTGAAGTTCTTCACACCTCCACAATAAATTATTGTTTTAACCTGTTGTAGTTCCTCTGCAGTGATGACTGACACTGGACACTTGACAGGAAGATGTGATCTAAAATATGCAGAACACTTAAATAATATAACAAAGGAAGGAAAATCGTGGCAAGGCCTGCACAGTTATATTTGTTTCCTTGAGTGCAGTGAAGCTACCTACATGTGTAGAGTTAACTACCTTGCAAAGGTTAAGCATATAGAAATTAAAGTGAAATTCTATATCCACTAAAATTCAAGGGAACTTTGCTATGGGCTGAAATAAAGTGAGTTTTCCCCTTAGACCAGACAGAAAAATAATTTAAGAGTATTATAGGAGAAAAAGCAGTATGATTCAGGGTCTTTAGAGAGAAAAAAGTTGAAAAAATTGAGCAAATTTCAGTCCTGAGACACAGTGAAGTGAGCAGAGCTCCACAAGCAACAGTAAATGGCTCAAAGAGATGTTGTTGAAGGCATGGAAAAGATACTGATACTGTCTTTATTTTATTCCAGTCTCTACTAGTTCATGATTCCCAACTTTGCAGTTGTGCATTTGGAAAACACGGCCACAGTACCAGCAGGTGCCTAAGAGTTCAGGTAAAGTCCTTCTTTGAACTTGCAAAACAAGAAGCAGAAAAGAGTGACTATATTGGCTTGCCTGCTGGGTGCTCTTACCCTGCATGTGCTCTTCCGGGATCCTAGTTCAATTGTGGTCCATTGTCTCTTAAAAATTTTGTCTATTTGTACTATAAGGACAAAAATGTTATGTCTTGTTTTGTATCACCTCCCTGACATGTCAATTGGTTATCTCCCAATTCTTTATGGAGTAAAACAGCATAATGATTCTCCAATCAGGGTTCCCATGGGTTTTACAGGGAGTTAGGGTTCCTTTTGTAGAGTCAGACCCAAAATGCAGGAATGAACAATTATCTGAATTAGTGAATTGTGTAACTAAACCTAGAACCTGTTGGTCTAACTCAGCTTTTCAGAGCATATGCATGTTACTGCTGGGACACTGATGTATTTGTTATCAGGTCCAACAATACAAATATTTGTGCCAAAACACTAAGCACTGGTACATCAAAAGACCTATTTATGGCCAGTAGATTAGATTTTGAAGAAACTTTGCATATTAATGAACGACTGCATAACTAAATGTTTAGGATTTGGCTTGACCTTGACCTCGTATTTTTCTATAAACTGAAGTAAGTCCTTCAAGTTGTGCTGCCTGATTGCCAAAATATTTAAAGCAGTATCTGCATGCAGGGAACAGGGAATCTCCTGAGTTCCCTAAAGACCCTAAAGGGTGGTCAGTCTCAAGAACATGGCTAGCTTTGTTGTATGACATTGCCACTGTATTGCCTGAGTGTTACAGAGACACCATTAACTGGAGTTTGCTGGAGCATGGAACAATGCCTAATTGTAAGGAAATTATGATAAGTTACTTGAACAAGATAGAAAGATTCAGAAACCTGGGGGAAAAAATTACACTATGGGCTAGACTCCTTGCAAACTCAGGTACTATGGTGTGGAAAACAGTGGGAAAACATTTAATTCTGACTAAGAGTGACTGGGGAGCACTAGTTCTGCCAACTGGGATAAAGAATTGGCATGTGCTCCCTGGAGAGAGAGATGGAGAACAGACAGGGGAGAAAATCTTAGACACTATCAGACTTCAGAAGAAAAGTTAAAATACAGATCAATGGATTTGTTGTTGATAACTACCAACCAAATTACATCCAAAGCAGTTAGCCCATGTGTGTACTTTGCTCAAACCAACATGAGACCTCTCCTAAATACATTGACAGATTTTGTGAATGTCATTCTGATTTGTATGTGTGTGTGTGTGTTTACACAGGTGCACACACACACACATAAATATATACATGTGTGTGCATATATATATATATGTATATATATATATATAAATACACACACACACACACATATATATATATATACTTGCAATGTTGCCATGCTTGGACTGTTTAAGAAACATGAGTGTAAGTGCAACTCCTAAACCCTCACTCTTGAAGCAGCATTTACTCACACTAGTGACTGCACAGAAGATGTGTTAATTGCTGTTCCAAGCAATGGTTCAAGAGACAAGCCTTTCAACTCAAGTCGATTAACTAAACGCAGTATGCTTAATTTAAATTCATGAGAATTAGTTCAATTAAAAATGCACACTACAGTTTTTCTATTATGGGCCATGCATTCAATTATTCTCAGCAATTTAGTGAGAACCTGCAACATTACCTTAGTTAACACTTCAAGAGTTTAAGTCACCTTAAGTTTGGTTATAAAGCAGAGTTTAAGGTTAAATATAATTTGTCTGGGATGCAAGACCAGACAATCAATTGTTGCTAGTTCACCAATTCTGGAAAAGCAGGAGTAGAAGATAGTTTGATTTAAATCAATTCTGTCAGCTTATTTTCTAATGTCTGGATTTTGATGATTTTTTTTCACCACAATGTAAGTAAATAAATTCAGCCAAGGAAAATTTGTTCTAGATTGAGTACAAAGCCACTCAGGTTCACACTGCCAGTGATGCTGACAGTGTTGATGATCTGGGCAAGCTATATTACAAAAACAACTGTTGATTGTATTAGAAAACAAATATCCCTTAGATTTCTGCATCCAGACCTGGACCCAGCAGGGTTCTTGAAAGTAATCATAAAAGGGACAGAGTGTGGGTCAGACAGAAAGATAAATATTTGTGTTTGGGGAATATAAAAAGGGGAAAAAGGTCAGTCAATAAACCCAATTATATCTAGGGAAAAAGTTAAATTGTCACATCTCAGGGAACCCTTAATCCTGGGTAATAGGCTGTAACATTTCCTTTAGAGTGTTTCAGGACATATACCAAGAAAATGTGAAGTTGTGGAAGTGATAGGTATGGAATTAATTGCAATTTTTTGGCTAGCTTTGTGGGCTTAAAACCAAAAAACCCCAAAACTTTCGCTTTAACCAAAATGACTTATAAATTCCTCACTTACAGAAAGAGATGGTCAGAATCTGATTGCCTCAAAATTCTCCTTTTTTCAGTTTTTTTCAAAGCATTGCACTGTGGTGTCTCTCACAAATTGTATCATCATTTACTTTTCCTCTTTCTGCCTGCAGGGTGTATCTGAAAAAGGTCGTGACTCTGTTCACCAACAACACATCTCCCATTCATTTGGAAGAGACTAAGCTTCAGTCCATTATCCTTCATCCAATAAATAATTCTCTCTTTTTTCTGGTATTTCTCATAACAGTAGCCAAAGAACAGGCAGTAAAAGGTTAAAGTTAGAAGAAAAAGTTAAAAGATCCCTTTTAAATTGGTGAACAGAGCTTCTTTCTTAAAGACATGTATGTGTGTGTGTTCACAAAACACTTTGTATTTTACCGTTTTGCTGAAGCCTGGGATTCAGCAATTCCAGCATGTCATAAAAAAGAAATTGTGCATTTAAAAAGAATTAATAAAATGAAAAAGAGTTCCAAATTACAGACTCCTTCCTAGATTTATCAGATTAGTTCAGTTATGCTGTATTTTACACTGATAAACGAAAATCCAGTTCTTTCCTGGAGAGGTAGTTACCCCGCCTGGTACCTGCCAGATATATCCATGTAGAGTGTCAGACATGCTTTTTTGCATGGGCATTGTCATCCCAACTTTGTTTGGGTTCAATGGAGTTTTGATCTGAGACCAAAAGGCTGCAATCACTCTTTTGTTCTTAGGTTATAACACAGCCATAAACATACAGTGTCTGCTTCCTTCAATCTACTGCCTTGTTTTTAATGACACACTTTTTTTTTTTTTTAATCCAGGGAAATTGTGGTTAGCTATTCTTAAAACTAGAACTTCCCCCTCTTGAACATCTGCAACTGAAGTATTTAAACCATGTGCAGATGGAGGACTTGGCAGCTGCATGTTACAATCCAGAGTGTACTCACCTCTGCAGATGGCAATGGTTGCTTGCTGTTAGGATGTTAGTAATGCATTTTAAGTGGCTTTTAGTGGAAGCTTTCTTGGTTTGTATCTGGCACTGTTAAAAAAGAGCTTTGTTCATGATTGTCCTTTTTAACCCACAAGTGTGCTTTACCATTTTGTAGGATTGTTCTAGAAGCAAAGCTGAGCTCTGATGAGTGCTCACAGTTTATTGATTACCACTGTAAAAACAACTTACACAGCTGAGGGGAAATTCCACCTTTAAAAAAACCCCAAAACACCTTTATAAGAAAGTTTAGGGCAGAAATGCAAAGGAACAGACTCAGAACTATGGAATAATATTTGACAAGCAGTAGGAAAGATTCAAGTTAAATGATCTGTGTTAATGATGTTAGATTTCCTCCTTTGGCTCTACTCAATCATTCATACAAACCATGTCTGACTAATGTTCTGTCCTTATGAACACTCTATGATCACATTACAGAGTTTGCATCATTTGCAAAAATGTGTACTCAGAGAACTCTCTCCAGCAGCAATAGTGATGAGTTCCAGAATTTTAAAGTTATTCTGAGTGTTATTTTTATGAACAACTAATATGAAACAGATTTGAAAACTAAGCCCTTAAAAAAAAAACACAACTTAAAAAATATTAGACTTTCTCCCAAATGAAAACCATATTTCCCTTCAAACTACTAAATCTCAAAAACATATTTTCAAATTTATTTCCAACCTTTTTTGGGGAAATCCATCTTGGGTCAGAGACTGCACATAAGAATCAAGAACAAGGGTAGTGTAGTCAGCATCAGGCTTGTCAAGAAAAATAATTACTAATCTCCTTCAAGACGTTGACTGCAGAATTTTCAGTGCAGCTGTGGACTCCATGAAGCTGTGCTTTCTTCCTCGTTTTGTAAATGCCTGGCTTTAATCATAATTGATATTTTAAAAACAAAGGCAGAACCATAGAGATGCAAGCTGGCAATTAAGAGTGGAAGTTCTTTGTTGAGGATTTTCCCGGGTTCTCTAAAAGATCTTGATTCCTGTGCTGCCACTGAAGGGACAGAGGCAGCACACAGGGACCTGAAGCAGCAGAGAGCTGCTGGAGGAAGTGGGCATGGCTGTCACTGGCCTCTCCTTGAAGGATTGTGCTGAGCAGGACAAGCTCCTCTGCTAAAACGAGAGTGGGAGTGTATTGGGTTTGCATCGCCAGGTTTTGGTAGTGGGGTGGATACAGGGTGTCTTCCCTGAGAAGATGCTGGAAGCTTCCCCCATGTCTGGTAGAGCCACTGCCAGCTGGCTTCAAGATGGATCTGTCACTGGTTAAGGCCAAACCCATCAAAAGTGGTGGTAATACTTCTGTGATAACATATTTAAAAATAAGAAAAATAAAAGCTATTGTGCAGATGCAATTGCAGCCAGAGAAGGGAGGGGTGAGAGCACACAAGAGGAACAGCTCTGCAGACACGCGGGGCAGTGGAGAAGGAGGGGCAGGAGCTGCTCCAGGCGCCAGAGCCGAGGTTCCCCCACAGCCTGTGGTGAAGCCTCTGTACCCCTGCAGCCCCTGGAGGAGCCCAGACTGGAGCAGGGGGATGCCTGAGAGAGGACTGTCAACCTGTGGGAAAACTGTGCCAGAGCAGGCTCCTGGCAGGGAGCTGCACACCCATGGAGAGAGCATTCCATGCTGGAGCAGGTTTCCTGGCAGGACTTGTGACCCCATGAGGGACCTACACTGGAGTGGGCTGTGCTTGACGGACTGTGCCTTATGGAAGAGTGACCCACATTGCAGAGAACTGTTGCCTGTGGGATGGACTCCTGTGGGAGGTCATGGAGTACTGTCTCCTGTGGGAGGGACCGCAGTTTGGCATCCCACCAATGTATATAAACACCCTCAGGGAGGGTGCAAGGAGGATGAAGGACGGCTCTTTCCAGTGGTGCCCAGTGACAGCACCATGGAGAATGGGAACAGACAGAAACACAGGAGGTTCCTCCTGAGCAATTCAGTACAGATGGATAAGAACATACATGTGTCCTTTTTCTTGGCCTAGAAGAAATTAACTGCTCATCTGCATTTGGGCATATTTTATCTAAGGCCAAAAAAATGTATTTTAAATGAAATTTCTTGCTCCTGGGGAAAAAAGAAAAAGGCAATTTGAAAGGCAAGGAAGGTAAAGAAAGAGAGAAGGAAGGAAAAAATCAACCAAGCAGCAAAGTGCAATATTTAATTATAGGTTATGGAGGTCTCCAGTAGGTTACTCTTCTTCGATCTATCCAGACTATCATCTGACAAAAGGTTAACTACTTTGTGTGAAAGACTTGGTTGATCAGCTTAGCTCATAATTGATATTATTTCACCCAGTGCTTGCACTCAGGGATAACTGGAATTCTTATTTCCTGACACAGTAAGAAGGTGGTGGACTAAAAATCATTGCAGATAAATTGACAAAGTCCCTTCAGGTCAGTGCTGTGACATTGTCAGCTCTATGAAGGGACATACAACCCTGTGCCTTTTGCTTTTGCATCATCTTTCAATATGTATCCTGTCTTGTTGTCCTTTTCTTTTACTCGACTATATATCACAAAAATTGTATTATCACAATAAAGAAATTGGTTTCAAACTTTAAATTAAACAGAGGATACATACGGTTGTATGGGTTTTTTTTCACTTTGTGGCTAATTTTTTTTTTAATAAGTGCTTTCTATAGCTGTTCAGATTCTGCTACTTGATCCTGTAGTAAAGTCATAACTCTGAATTTGCCTATCATAGTCTGTTGCCTTGTAAATTGCTGATGGTGAAGTTCAGAATTTGTACTCCCACACAGCAGCAATTTAAAGATAGATTGTATAAATTAAAATCTCATTTTGTGTGTTTAACAACCATGTTAAACATCTTCAGGATGACCAAAAGAAATAGCATGTTAAGTAACAGATTTATAAAGAACATTTAAACTTCAGACCTATTGCAATATAAAAATTTTAATTTAATTACTTTAGATCACCAGTTAAAAGTGAGTTGCAATCTGTGTATTTTCTAAGTTCAGCTTGAAAGTAGTAACAGTATAGTTACATTTTTATGAGAGACAAGTTCTTTTTAGGATTGCTCAGAAGTTCTGGTTAATATTTTTAAAAGTTGCAAAATTGCATTTTAACAAACCAACCAAATAATCAAATGCCAAAATGTCAATTTTTATTTTCAATATTGCACATCTAAGAAAATATAGTGGTGAAAAAAGAAACAGTAAAGAATATCATAATACTTTTCTTTTTAAACAAATTAACTGAACTCAGCTTTTCCATCTGATTTTTCTCCTTACATTGTAACCATATAACATATCACAAGAGCATATTTTTCTGAAACACATCAAAGCTCATACTGACCAAGTACAGACTGATTTATCACAGATGCATCCCTCACATTCCACGTTTAATCTGCATTTAAGTATATGGTTGTGAGAAAAGCACTGGGTGCTTTGACCTGCAGTACTTTTCATTACAGTGACACCCACTACGCAGCTTGATTCAGCATGAGCTGAACTCACTGGGGCTTTTAATGAAGCTTTTAGCAAAAAGGCCACCAGCAAAACAACTCGAGGTGTCTGCCCTCCAGCTGCCTGAGAATGGCAGGTGCTCAGCTGCAAATTCACACTGTTCACACATTTGCTTAGCTCAAATTCACACCTCGTACCGTGGAAGTCCTGCAACCTGAAAGGTAGAGTGGTATCTCTGTGCCCAACTAATGAAGGGGTCATTATTCTTATCTCAGAGTGGTTTGAAGGATTTTACAGGAAGAGCAGCTGTACCTTGAATTTGAGGTAACCATGGTGGCTCTCAATACTTCACAGTATTTATGAGCCAAGTGACTGCCTTATCCTGAAATGGTCACCTTACTGCACTTCTGCAGATCTGGCTCATTGAATTCCAACCTATTTTGCTGTTTATTTGGTTTTGAAAAGACCTGAAGGCTTCAGACAGTGTCTACCACAGCAGTTCACCTCTTGCCTGGAGTGAACTTCTGGCTTTCTCCACTCCTTAGGTTTGGTGGTCTGTAGTTCCACCTCCAAGTTATAATTCACAAGTCCAAGTTTCAACAAGGTCTGACTTTCTGCAAGTCTTAATTTCATCAGAAACTTTCCCTTGCCTCTATGTTTCTTGTCTGTAGTATAATGACCAAGGTGTGCTTGTACTCACAAGGGTGTCGTGTGTCTGTTCATGACAGAATGGTCATGGCCCAGCAAACTGTTTTACTTCATATCTGGATGGCACCTTCATTCCATCAGGGCACGGTGTGAGGCACCTCTAATTAAACATTTATCTTGCCAGCCTGGCAGGGAGAGGGGATGTGTTCGCTGGTAACAGATTACTCCTTCGTGTTTATGAAATTGTGGCAACCTCTCTCACTGTTTTTGTATCTGATCCCATAAGTGCAAAGTAATTCAGGCTGGAAAAGATCTCAGGAGATCTCTACTCCATCCTTCTGCTCAAAGAAGTGTCAACATCTGACGCCACACAGGTTTGCAAAGAGTTTTTTCCAGTCAGGGCTTGAAACTCTGCAAGGACGGACACTACCTAGCCTCTGCATAAGGTCTACCACTGGTTGACTGCCCTCATAGGAAATTTTTTTTCTTTAATCCAATCTGAACCACACATTTCAGCTCATGTCCATTGTCTTGATCCTCTTCCCATACACTACTAAGTGTATGGGAACTTCTTATTTGATTTTTTACTCAGGCCTAAGACATCATTATACATTTTACAATGGGCAAAGGAAACCAGTGATGTCAGAATAAGAATTCCAGTGTGGCAGCAGCAGGAGAACTCACACTTCTATCAACAGAAAAATGAAAAAATATTTTGTCAAGCAATATTACAGCATGCCATAAATTATATCACTCAGTTTATTCTAACTCATGTTATCTGAAAGCTATGTGATTTGTAGGCATTTTTAGTCAATTTGAGAACTTTAAGTTATTTGTGTTGCTCTAAGACTGTGGAGTTCAACAACAAAAATATCAAACTGCAGAAGAGTCAGACTCTGGTTTTAATGTCAGGATGGAGAACTGATCTTTCTGGACCTTGTCTAGAAGAAAAATAAAACTCAAATTGTGCTAAATGAACAACAATAGATAGCTTTGTTCACCTCTAAAAAGGAGGAATAGAAAGACGATTTTCAGAGTTGTTTATACAGACTGAATATGTTTTTGGAAATGCTCAGCGTTGTTACTCCAGAGAGTAAGTAGCTACAAATGAGACATACATCATGTATGTCACCTACCTGGGGTTTTACAGCTCAGTAGAAACACTAACAATAATTTATTTACATACTCCTGAAAAAAACTGTCCTTAACTTCCTACTTTGCCTAACCATGCTGCAGTGTGTCTGAGCAGGAGAGCTGAGTCTCGGTTCTCTCTGCATATCCAGTTTTGAGACGTGGGCCAAAGCAGCAAGCCTTAGCCAGGTCATTTCCTTGGTAAGGAGCCCAAGAAAGCGCTCACTCCTCAGCAGCAGTGCTGTGGCAACAGATGGGCTTCACACATTCAGCTGTCCTGTTGCAAAAGTTCTTGCAGGGATACAAGTTGTACTCCTTAGGAACCTGATTTAGGGTATGCTGGCAAAAATGCTGTCTGTACTAAAGTCAGGTACCCTACTTTCTACAGAGCTCACTCTACCTACAAGCCACCTGATGGATGGAAAAAATAATCTCTGGAATTATAGAATCATACAGTTATTAAAGTTGGAAAAGCTCTCTAAGATCGAGTCCAACCATTAACTTGCTATGTAATTCACCCCAGTCAGCAACCAAACATTAATGCAACTAGATTTGTGACTGGGAAGATAGTAGGGTTTTATCAACTTGTACTAATAAGAATCTTCACTATTTTTGCTAATTTTAAATCTTTTAGCTATAAAACATTTTTAGAGAAAATTATGACTGGTCTATTTGTCATTCTGTTCCCTGGAATCTTCAGATGATTTATAACCACTGTGATTCCCCTTTTGAAGTGAGTCTTCTAGAAATTGTCAGCTTCTTTTGAAGAAAAGAAGCAGCGTTGAGGTCAAGCATACACCTCAGTAAGAAAAGTTTAAGACATCTGGGCTTCTGTGTGTATTTTTGCTAACAGAAATCTGTAAGCCCACATCTGCCTGTCTTTGAAATGGAGAAAAGTTACATTCTATGGATGAAAAATTTGGGACTTAGAATAAATGTGGTAATTTAATATTTGTTTCAACTTGTTCTTTTAGGAAAATATTTTCTCCACATCTCACAGCTCACAGGCTTGTGTACATTAACTATACATTAAAATACACAGCTTAGCTGTATCAAATAGTCTGACATAAAAACTATGCAAAAGGGATAAGGGAAAAAGGACTCATAAGCATGCCATAATACCATCTGAAATGGCACTTCCTAGCTTTATTACCTCCGAGCACAATTCTGTTGCAATACTTTTCAATTAAACATATTTCAGGAACTTCAGAAGAAAATAAAACCAGTTTTTTGTAGGAAGCAGGCCATGTGAGCATTGTTCTTGGCTTCCTTTACAATCAAAAAGGGTTTATAATGGGCCCCATGCCACCATGTGTGGAGGAAGAGGGGGTGTGAGGCATGGAAGGGCTGCAGCAGAGCTGTGTCCCAGGCACCACTATGGCAGGGGCAGCTAGGAAGTGAGCACTGTCATGTTGTGCTGCTGCTTTGAGAACACTTCCCCTTCCCCTTGGCAGCCCTCAAATGGAAACTGTGAAAGCTGTGCAGAAGGAATGGCATACATGGAACTGTGGTGGCGTGACTCAGGTGACCAGAGTGCTGCGGGTGGATGGTTGCAAACCCTTCAAAGGGGACAGGCAAGGAAGAGAGGCAGTGAGGAAGCCCTGTGTGTGAGGGAGTGTTTTGACTGGCAAGGGCTTTATGATGGTAACGATTAAGGTTGAATTCTTAGGGCCAACAAGGCAGATACCCTGAGAGTCTGTTATAGACCATCCAACCAGGATGAAGAGGCAGATGAATACTCCACAAGTAGCTGAAGAGTACCTGTAGGTGCTGGCCCTTGTTCTCTTGGGAAGCAAGAGAGTCCCCATAACCCAGGAGGAAACAGTCAGTGACCTGCTGCTCCACTTCAACATGCCCAATAGTACTGAGGGAGCTGGTGGAAGTGCTCTCCGAGCCACTTTCCATTATTCTCCAGAAGTCCTGGCTAACCAGAGGGGTCTCAGGGGACTGGAAGTGAGCACTATCTCTGGAAGTGTTCAAGAACACATGTAGATGTGGTAATTAGAGATTTGGTTTAACAATGGACTTGGAGTGCTGGGTTAATGGTTGGACCCAATGACCTTCAGGGTCTTTTTCAACCTTAATCACAGAATCACAGGACCATTAAGGTTGGAAAAGACCTCCAAGATTATAATGTCCAATGTTTGACCTAAAACCACTATACCCAGTAAGTGAAGTGAGAGGTGGTTTTGACTTTGTATTATGCAATATAATGAAAAAGAGAAAGTTTTTTTCCCTTGAATCTTTGTAGCAGTGAGAAAAATCTCGTGGTTTCTCCCTGAGCCTGCCCCAGCAATTCCCTGGCAATGCTGCTTTAGTGAGAAATGTTGCAAAAACTAGAAAGAATTTTCTGGGCCTCTCTAACAGTGGAGAACTTCCACCTGTTAAGTTAAGACTTCAGCATGAACTTCAAATGTTAAAGTTAAAACACTGTAAGATATAAAGTCATGCTTTATACCAAACAAAAACTGAAATATTGCAAACATGTAGTGACCTTCATTGCATTCTGGAGCAGTTTTGAGGCTATTTCAAAACTCAATTTTTCACCTTCATAGTGAATAGAGGAGTCTAGCCCTTAACCAGCACATCACTTCCTATTTATTACTCTTCTGCTAATAGTTAACACAGAGTTGTTTTCTCATGCTGCAATTTCACTCTGACATTGCCACTATATTGTGAAGAAAGTATGAATCTCCTGCCACCTCATTTTCAGCTACAAAACCATATTTGTTCATCACTATGGCAACGGCTGCCCCAGCCCAGCCTAATAGGGTGCTTGTCTAGACAGCATTAAACATATCTGTGCTTATGTGTGTCTGGTTTTAGCAGCCAGGTGTGCAGAAGGTGGGGTGAAAGGAAGACAGGCAAGAGAAAAGAAGTGAGTAAAAGGGTAAAAGCATCTCAGAAGTCACCACACTTTACAGGAGAATTTTTTGTTCTGGAGGCCTTTCCTGGGACACGGTGTTAAAATGTGTTCCTCACTCAGGACACTCACATTTAAAGATGTGCATGAAAGAACTTCAAACTGATTTCCGATTGAGTAAGAGGCCACCACCACCTGCAGGCTACTCCAGAGCAGAGGCATTTCTCAGGGGCAGAAAGCCGTTTTGCAGTTCCTAGGAAGAAGAGGGATGTGTCTGAGACTGATCCAGGCCAACAGGTCTTAGCAAGGACCTGAGGAAAGCCTTAGTTGTAATTCAGATCTGCTGGTTGCATGTTGGGGGAAACAGAATAAAGCACCCCAGCACTGTCCACCTCCCTGTCATGAGAGACCCCTTGGAAAGGAACAGTTACCCCAGAGACAGTGGGGCAACTGAGCCTGTGTACATCAAGAGAGCCACAAGACTTCATCCGTGCAATAAAAGGAATGCATATTTTCAGCATTTTTCATTCACACTGATAATCTGTATTTCACAGTGGAAGAGCATCTAAGCAGGCATCCTTCCCCCTTTCCTGTGCATGACACAAGCAAGTACTCCCTAAGCCATTTCAAATTAATGTTGAGATGTCCTTCTGGAAGACAGGCATCAACCTTCTGACTGGCACTAAGTGACAGAGAAATACAGACCTGTTCAGAATCAATTCAAGGACAAGGTCTGATGGCAAACAGGCTCCTAGCAGGTGTTGGGAAAAGCCAGAGATGCTTGTGGTGCCAACACCCTGCTTCTGTGTTGTGAGGCTGATTTGTTGCCAGAGCTGCTCAGAAAGAGTGCATGTCTCACTGAAGAGGAGACAGTTAAGATTGTTGGAGAGATACATATTCGGCATATTCTCAGTGCCACTTTGTCTAGACAGAGAGTTACTGAATCCATGAGAAAATACTCTCCCTGTGGAAGCACTTCAGGTAGGTCCCACCGCTGAGTCTGCATTTTGTCTGTACAGGACAAGGAGATGCAGTTTGCACTTTCTGAAACACATTGAGTAGGTTGAGAGCAAAGACTGAAACGGCCAGTTTTTAACAAGAACAGTATCAGGTGATCATATGTCCACTGCCCTTTTTACAGCCATCCCAAACTCATGCTCACAGATTATATGGCGTTCATATGTTGCATCCCAGTATCCTGCCCCAACATCAACAGAGTTACATTATACCCTTCCATGCTCTTGTCTCAGCATGGTTCAAATTGGAGCATCTGATCATTCCAAAAAGAGATATTTTTGTAGCACATTCATTTATCCCATAAATATGAGGAAAGGGTAAGCAAAAAAACCCCTGCATATTGTATTTTATAGTTGAAAAGTATAACTACAGTCTCAACTGTAGTCTGGCAAACAGTGTCCCAACTTTCAAGAACAACAAGGAGGAGGACCCTGGAAATACAGGCCTGTCAGTCTCACTTCAGTGCCTTGCAAAGTTATGGAGAATATTATTCTGGGAGGTATTAAAAAACACCTGAAGGACAATGCAGTCACTGCCACCACAGCTTCATAAGAGGAAATTCCTGCTTATCCAACCTTATTCTTTTTATAACAAGGTAACCCATCTAGCTGATGAAGAGAAGACAGTTGATGTCATCTTTCTGGATTTCAGAAAAGCTTTTGACCCTGTCTCTCACAGGATGCTTCTGGACAAAATGTCCAGCACACAGCTGAATATTTACTTTATATCAATCTTTCCTACCCAGAAGATCCCCATTATTTTGATTCCCCATCAGCATTATTCCAGCCTGAGTATCAGTGAGGGGTGGACTTCTACCATCTGTTTATGGTACTGTACTAATAATTGTAATTGTTTGGTCTTAGGAACATCTCTTATATACTTACTGGTCTTCCAAAGTCTTAGAAGTGCCCACATAAGTCACTCTCATGCAGCCAAATTAATTACTTGTAGCTGTTTGAAAATACTTGAATTGTTTAAAATCCAGTGTTATTTGGGTTAGCAATTAAGCCCAAGACGAGCTTAATGAGAGCAGTTGCATATATGAGGGTACTGTTGCCAGGCTCCTGCTTAAACTCCTTGAGTTTCCTTTGTTTAAATGCTCCTGGGAGAACAAAATATCTTCCTGAGACATCAAGTGCCTAAGCTGAACCATTGCTTGCAAGAGCTTAATATTCTCCATCATGAGGCCAGGCTGCTGATGAATCCCAATAATTGATATAATGTAGAAGAGATTGTATAGGAGTGAGGATTTAATCTCAGTGTTAGTATTGCCCCTAGGAAAATTACCATCTGTGTTCAATAAAGGATGCAGCTCACTGCTTGAATATGATTTTTGTGTTTAATGCTTAGCATCAGTTCCATTTCTGAGGCAAACTGAAATATTCAGGATACTCTTTGGCAAAAAGTGGAGATGAAGAGGCACGATTCAAATACCGGAAGAATGATGTCTGTTATACAGAGAGGTGCTCCAGAAAGTTTATTGTTTTTCTAAACAGAAACGATGTCCAGATGTCCAAACTCTACTGTAATCTACTTGTCTCTTGAGGCTGCCAGACATTCAGGAGAGCTGCCCATGGCTGATGGTGCCTGAGCTCTGATCCTGATGTCACTCTGCACTCGAACTGCTGGATCCAAACTAGACTGAAGCATTTGCTTCAGGATATTAGGAACACATAATTCTCGACTGGACTGATAAAAGAGTGCTAGAGAGCATTTGTGTTTAACATAAATTAATAAATATATTTTTGTTTCACGTGACATGAAATGCGAATTGTAATAACTGCTGTTCTCCATGAGTAATGACAGCCACCACTACTACGCATTTGATTACACAGGAAGGTGGCAGCAATTGCAATCACTGCACTCTTTAACGAGGACATTACATTTGCTGAAAAGAGGCAAAAAGACAAATAGTTTGCATATTTTAAAAAGAAACAAAAGACCTTATTAAAAATTTCTTATTATAAATCAAGGAAATCAAACACATTGCAAAGGTCTACAGCAAAGCAATAGAACTTTTATTTTTCTTCAGTTCCCTGTCATAATTTCCAAAAAAGTCAATGTCCTCAAAGCTTTACAAAATGAAAAAAAAAACCCACCAAAATGAACAACCACTTCTGTTTATAAAAGCTGTTTATATCTTATACTTCTGCAGAATCATTTTTATTTCATGTTCCTTGCCTGAGTGGGCAAAGTTTTGTAATATTTGCAAAGAATTTTCGAGCTAGCATCTTGTTTGGCTGTGCAGGTTTTCTGGTATGCTGTTGTACATTTGCTGTTATTAGTCTTCTTGATGCACTTACTGCTGCTTTCATCTTGCCAGACCCTATCTAGAAAGAATCACTAAAACAGTTGCTAGGCTAAGTAATTTAATGAAAGGAAGAAAGGAGTGTTGGATGCCTTGAAAATTTCTCTGGTGTACATCTTTATCAAGTAAATATTGATAAAGTTGTCTTGATAAAAGTCACAGGTGATTTTTTATTAGCATACTAGTTTATTTCAGCGGGACAAGGATTTGGCCCACCTGTATATTTTTACTGATAATCTTGAGCATAAACACAAAGTATTTAAAGTAGTTTTTGCAGACCGATTTCTTACTTTTGTCAACTTTTTACAGTTGCTCATCTATGCCTCTGTTGTGCTTAGCTTGACAAAACAATTCTCAGTTGTAAACTCTGTCATGCAAACTGAAAAAACACAACATGCCCTGGTTTTGCCAGCTGAAGTAGCACAACCGTGCTTGGTATGGATGCCACTGGATTGTAACTAGCAAGTACCAGAAATAGTATCTGTTTCTGCCCTAAGGTGGAGACCTGCAAAACTTCCACAGAGCAAATCCTGGGGTCACATTCTGCTTCCAGATACAGCCTGACAAGTCCTGGGAAAGAGAGGAAGTGCTGTGTAAGTGCAACTGAAAGCAGAAACGTTTTGCTCATTATTTAGCTGCAGCAGCCCCTGTAGCATGTTTGAGAAGAATGAGCTGAAGTTTAAATATTCCTCCACTGAACCCATAGGCTGAGCAACCCTTCTGGCGTGTTGCTTGCCAGGGTAAACTGAGCACTTGGGGTAGAATCTTGCTTTTATACTTCTATTTTAGTCTCAGCAGCAACATTAATAAAGCATGGCAGCTTGTTCTCATTCCAATTCAGTGGGAGTCTTGTTATACAATGTACTTTGATGTACAGTAATCTCTACCTGCTATCAGATTGGGAGACAAAATCACACTGCAACACAGAATCTGATAATTTATCTCACTCTAAAATGCATCTAAAATGTGGAATTTGGTCATTACATAATGCACTTTTTACAGGATTTTTAAAAATTGCTATTTGAAATCTGTTGTGACAGGTCTTTTTGTGTTTGTATGGATTTGTCTCTGCAGCGTTAGTAGCAGTTTGGCCTTTCAGCCCAGTATTTGCAGAAGGAAGGGGGAATTGGCAAAGGGAAGAAACACTGAACCATGAGTAAAACATTAAAACAGAGTAAAACATTGAGTGATGGCTGCTGGATCTGACTGGCTTTCAGAAATTGAATCAAAAGCACTCCCAGTTTCTCCTGGGTCATTATGTTTTATGTTGTGGGTTGTTATGGGGTAGCATTTTATTTTCAGCGTTTACAGAGAAATTGAAAACATTCCCTTAGAAAGATGAAGATTGAGTTCCTGGTTCACAAAGCTAGTTATTCATGGGGGAAAATTAAGTATCCTTAAAACCAAAAATGATAAAAACCTGCTCCTGAGTAGTAAGATCTAATCAGTAGTGTTATTATAGACTGTTGAGTAATTAAAAACAAACTGGCTTTACTTTTAAAAGTGCAGTATTTTACTCTTTAGCCTTTCTCTCTAGGAAGGGATTTGAGTGTCTCTGTCAGATCTGAATCTCCTTAACAATTGACCACAGAATAATGTGTATTAAAATTCAGACAGATTTATCATTTCAAGAAGATCTAAAATAACTCTAATGGGAAGAAATTAAAATAACAGAGACCTTCTTTCTCTACTGTATTAGCGGAATCAGCCAGAGATTAAACCAACAGGATCTTAGTGTTCCCAAAAGGATTAATACCAATAGAATGAAACCACCTTCAGATTTGCATGAAAAAAAAATAGTGCAGTGAATGCTTCTCCCTAGTATGATGCAAAGACAGTTCTAAGAATTAAAATGTACTTTTTCTTATTAAACTGCTCTGAAGGCACAAAGAATGTCATTTATACATTCGGTTTTTTCATGTATTCCTGCCATAGACTCACAGAATGATATGTGTTGGAAGACATCTCCAACCTCCAACCTAATCTAATCCCCCTTTCATAGCCAGGGACATCTTCCTCCAGGCCAGGTTGCTTAACAGCCTGTTCAGCCTTGCCTTATACTTCCAGGGATGGGACATCCACAGCTGTTCTGGGCAACCTGTGCCAGGGCCTCATCAACCTCACAGTAAAGAATTTCTTACTTATATCTGAAGTAAGGCTACACTCTTTTAGGTTAAAACCATGACCCCTTGTCCTATCACTAGAGACCATGGTAAAACATTTTTCTGTCTTTCTTATATGCCCTTCAGTGTTTTTGAAGGGCACGTTAATGACTTTCAGGAGCGTTCCCTTCTCCAGGTTGAACAACCCACTATCTCAGCCTGTTTTCATAGCAGAGCTGTTTCAGACCTCTGTCACCTGTGTCCCTCCTGTGGAGCTGCTCTAACAGGTCTGTGTCATCCTTGTACCAGGAGCCCCAGAGCTGGATGCAGTGCTCTGGTACCGGGGGGAAGAGGGGAGAAATGTAACTCAGAGAAGTGCTGATCTGTAGCACACCATCAGTACCCTGCACTCCTAATAATGTCATTTCACCAGCACTCAGGTCTGACTGCATGTGGTTTAATACTAGTGAAAGGCACTGCTATGAAAGCTGAGATTAAACACATGGCGAATCTTGAATATGTGAGTGTAGGGAGAGACAGAGAGCAGATGAGCTAGGAAAGGAGGGTCTCCATGCAAGGCTGGTCAAGCAGCATTCTTCTCTTCCAGTCTGTTCTCTCTCTGCTACAAAAAGCTTCTGTGTATTTGATTTCAAGAAAGGGCATATGCCGTATTTCACTGACCTTTTTGTCAGGGAGGCACAGTAGATGAAATGAATACAACACAACAGTGTATGCTGACAAGTTTTTACACCTTATTTGCTTGTGCAAAAGAAACAACTGGATTCATAACTCCAATCATAAAAAAAAGAAAAAAAGGGCTTGACTACCATAAGCAAGCAGCCCTAATGGCAGCTGCAGTGGACACCGTCTCTGCCCTGGAAGCAGCAGCATCTTTCACCTCTGCAGCAAGAAGTGCTAGCCCTGAAACTCCACAGACAGGTTTGCACACCCAGAGAGAACCATGAGGAGATGAGGTCCTGCAGGTATTTTTTTAAAGAGCAGTTGCAGGGATTCTTGCAGCCAAAATTGCTACTGAAACAGTGTTGCTCACCTGAAACCTTAGCTAAGTGTTAATTCTCTCACCGGAATTCTGCCCTCTTAAGTCTTTCAGACAGGGGATCAAATTGTCTGTGGCATCCAGCTCGTACTGTCTTTTGGCAGAGTGGGGTGGCTGACAGGGAGTTCATAACAGTACTCTCAATCTTCCTAGCTGGAGGCCCAGTGTGGGTTACACCACAGGGGATGCATGCCAGCTGCTGCACTGGGGAAAAACTCACTTTATCTGCTCCTCTCCCTGCAGTCTTGGTTCATTAGGGAAAAATCATAATCGAGCTATGACCTCTGAATATGCTGAGACTCTTTCCAACTCAGAAATGCATCCAAGTAAAGCATTTCCCACCTTTTCTGAAATGTACAGGTGCCTAAGAAAACACCCAAAGATGACTTCCACCCAGTCAGAAGACTTCTAGATGTCTTCAGGGACACTTTGATAACCTCCAATTAATGTGAAACCACATGCAAATTTCAGGCAGTGGTTTTAACGGAAAAAATTGTGTTCTGGTGATAGAGTGCAATGAAAAGTCCTAAAAATGAGCAATACAACAGAGGGGAGAATGCTTTTGATCTTGTTAGACCTAAGTTAGAGTGTAAGGCTCATAGATATTCTCATACCTGAGTGTAAGAACTACATTACACCAGTCTGTTCAAAACTTCTCTGTGGTGGAGAGACTATTTCTTTTTAAGACTGTCAAGTGAACAGACATCTACCATTGAACTTACCTTCCAGTAGATACAAATACATAATTTTCTATTCTATATACAGCAATTGTGCAGGGGATTCATCTCATTGTGCTTTACCAACTCTTGCTGCAAATAAGAGGTTGTCAGAGTTGTTCTCTGCTGCTGGGCCCTTGTTCTCTGCTGCTGGGCCCTTGTTCCTCACTTTTATTTCATTGTTATACCAAGCAGGAGGTAATAAGAGGGCACATAACTTTCAAAGACTATTGTCCATAAGCTGTATTTGACTTTTGCCCATGTCAAATTCCTAATTGTGGAGCTTAATGTACATGGCACCACACAGTCACCACATGAATAGGCAGACCAGGGAATGCAACACCAATTATAAGCTTGAACAATTCTAGTGAGGTTGGGGCTGGGTTTTTGGTGGTGGTGCTTTTTTTGTTTGTTCTGTTTGGTTTGTTTGGGTTTTGTTTGTTTGACTGTTTGGTTGGTTGGTTCTGTTGGTTTTTTTGTGGGGTTTTTGTTGTTGTTGTTTGGGGGATGTGGCTGGGGGTTTTTTGTTTGTTTTTTTTTATTTTTGGGGGGGGCTTTTTTTGGTCATAGTCCATAAAAAGTATCTGAGAAGAAAGGGGGCAGTGGTCTGTAAAATATATTGCCAGTACATGCTCTTATCTGCAATACTGACATGGTACTGCCTGATTCAGTACTCAATGGAAAACAATTTCTCAGCAAAGAGTTACAGATTGCAATAGGGTTGCTGCCAGAGCAGAATGTCAGCTTAAGCAACGGAGCCTGGAATCCAGCATGGTTATCATGAATCCTTGCTGCAGGATACCCCATTAGGCTTTAAATTTTGATGCACTGCAGACCTGCCAGCTCTTTCTTACTCACCTTCAATCATTCATTACTTTGTATGTCACACTTTTTAAATCATGAATCTCAGTAGAGAATTTATGAGCAACTCCACACATCCATAAGAACATCCTTTGCATTCTCCTCTTCAAGCTAATTTTGTAACCGGGTGTAAAAGAAGCTGACAATGAGATCATCTGTAAGGGAGTTCTGGATCATTTCATTATTACTGGAGACACAATCAAGGGAAGAAGAGACCATTTGGACTATATTTTTGCCAATCTTCCATCATACAGTGACACACAGTCACTGACATCTACATTCTTGCATAAATTCTGCTATTTCTTCCCTTCTTTCCCTCTATTAAATGACATCCCAGGAAAAACCAGTGTCTGAACTTCTGTGGAATGGTTGTATTTAATGTTAGTTTGTAGTACTATAACAACTGTGGGTTTCTCCCCTTTGAATAATAAGAAAAATGTGGCTTTCAGGAGCACAAGACTAGAGAGAAATAGTGAAGGTTTGAATGCTTGCCTCTTGTTTTGCTGAAGAAAAAAATAGTCTTCACTCTCTCAGGCTAGGTCAGAAAGCTAGGCTTATCAGAAGTCATGCATTCTGAACAAAGATTTTTATCAACAGCTTGACCTAATAAGGATATTTGTAGAGGGGACTTTGTGCTTTGGTTAGTTCAGTTCTTGTGCTTAGATCAGTTCAGCCAGTGGTTCAGATAGAGCCTTGGTAATCAAAATGTACATGGTGTTCAAGAAAATGGAGTGACAGGACCATGATGGTCTCAGCTTGGTGTAAATTTAACAGAACTAGGGGGCAGAGCTAGCCTAAATATCTTGAAGACAGGTAAATGCAGTTATTGTGGTATGTGCTGTCTACCAGCTATCCCCTAAGGAGAGGCAGTGTACCTCTAAATCCCCAGGCAGAAACAATTCCCCAGGCAGCAATAAACTTCAGCTCTGATTTAGCCAAATCGTTCCCAGGTGTTCAGTTTTCTCTATATTACTACTGATATTGTCAACAACACTGTCCATTACTGCTAAACCTTTGTTTAATGACAACTGGACTTGTGAGGTCCAAGGAGAATTGGATCTTTTCTAGGGGAATCCTAGGTGTGGCAGGATACAGCCTCAGGGACCAGTTCTGTTTCAGTTTTACAGGGAGGATAATTGCATTCAGGGAATTCAGATGCTGGTAGAAAGCCTTATGTTGAGTCCTGCCCTAATGCAGATGTCCAAGAACAAAACAGCTGCAAATAATGAATCACATTTCAATTGATAACCATATTCCCCTCTCAAATTTGTTTTGTTGTGGTTTAACCCCAGCCAGCAGTCAAGCCCCACAGAGATGCTCCCCCATGAGCAGGACTGGGAAGAGAATTAGAAAGGCAAAAATTACAAAATTCATGGGTTGAGATACAGACAGTTTTATAGGGAAAGCAAAAGCCACACACACAAGCAAAGCAAAACAAGGAATGAATTCACTGCTTCCTGTGGCTGGGCAAGCGTTTCAGCCATCCCCAGTAAAGCAGGGCCTGATCACACTAATGTCACTTCAGAAGACAAACTCCATTACTCCAAACATCCCCCCCTTCCTCCTTATTCTTCCCCCCACTTTATACACTGAGCCTGATGCCGCAAGGTCTGGAATATCCCTTTAGTCAGTTGGGGGTCACCTGTCCTGGCTGTGTCTTTTCGCAGGTTCCCAGGTACTCCCAGCCCTTTCCCCAGTGTGGCAGTAAGAAAAGCAGGAAAAGCCTTGGCCCAGTGCAATCCCTGCTCAGCAGTAACAAAAACATCTCTGCATTATCAACCCTGTGTTCAGCACAAATCCAAAACACAGCCCCATACCTGCCACTGGGAAGAAAACTAACTCTACACCAGCCAAAACCAGCACAGAACCTCAGAATCAAAGTTGAGAAAGATACAAAGAGATCATCAAAAAGAAAAAGCTCTTTCCAAAAGTGCAGTAGCTCAGAGTCCACTATACAAGATTGCACTACCATGTGATTGCGCTGCAGCTGTTCACTGGGAGTAAAGCAAAGGTACAGAATCTAAGTATGGGGGTCGTGGGTCTGTTCTTTCATCTCAGAGATACTCCTCACATTCCCAAATTAATATATGGTGCAATGACTGCTCTCTATCACAGTGAATTCCCAGACATGCTTAAGAGATGGGGAATGTCAGATGAAGATAATATCACAGTAGTTAAAAAGTTAATTGTTCAAACAGGATCAAAGTGAGAAATTTCCCGAGGATCCTTCAGATAGAAAGCATGAACTCATAGTGTATAGCTGTAAAAATTACTCCCTTAGTAAAACAGCCACAGAGTACAGGCAAAGGTCCCTTCATTTTCTCCCAAAAGATCCAGATAAAAGTATGAAGAAAAAAGAAAAATACAAAAGCACCAAAAAGCACTAAATGGAGTAATCCCTTGTTCCAGAACTTCTTGTAACTTTTCTCTCTAATACTAATGCTCTGGGTTGCCAGGGAGTCAGAGAAAAGCAGGCCTGTAAATGTATTGATTCCTCACAAAATTATTACCAGCAGAACAAGCAGTACTAATATTTAGTCTTGCTCCTCTCCTTTCCACCAGAGAAGATAGTGCAGGGAAAGCCTTGAAAATATGTTGCTGCCAGGTATATATCTGAAAAATAGGCTTTCTGTCATGGAGATGGGGATGGATTCCCCTGGGAGGCAGCTCCAAGTGGTGGCATCCTTGATGGTGAACCAGTATATTGTGTACCTGACTTCTTGGGGACTTTGTTGTAGCCATAACTTTGACACAACTCTTGGTTATCTCCTGTTCTTAAGCGCTTTGTAAAAATTATTTAAGCTCCTTCCATAGCACCATTGATTGGAATAAAAATGCAGAAAGTTGCTGTTATGACACCTCCTGCTATTGTCCATAAAATAGAAGGCTCACTAAGGCAAGTTTACAAGCAATTTTATAATAGATATTTGTGTGCATGTCTATTATATAATAGATGATACATCTGTTATGTAGAAGACATACATGTGTATACCTATTATAATGTTCTGCTTTATGGGAGAGATAGCATCTTTTACTAGCAAGCTGATGCAGTTTGTGTAAGTCAGGTAAGATCACCCAGTCCTTTCATCAAGCCAGACAGAAGCACCAAGCTCCATGCCAGACAGATGCTGGAAAAAATACCTGCCTACACCATTCTTCCTATTGCCACATGGACAGTAATATATCTTGCAGTGGATTGTGAGTTGTTCCAAATAAAAAGTGACATTTTATACCACAATAACTTTTTGGAATAAAGCAGTATGAAAATGAACTGCATTAAGCACTCTCTTCTGTACTGTTGCTATGTACTTCTAAATACAAAATACCTGAACCACAGACTACATGTCAGACCATAGTTCAGTTTGTCTATGCACATAACAAAGAAAAGCAAATATTTAATTGAGAAAAAGATTATGTCTTCAGAAGATGTGATCTATTGCAGTAGCCACAGAAAAGGGGAAAATATTCAGCAGTTTGCAGGTAGGGTATTAAAAATACTGCTCCATGATTTTTATGATAAAGAAAGAAACAGCTTTTTTTCTCAAACTATAATAAAACTGTACATACCTTTCTAGACTAAAATATCCTTAAACCCCTTAATAAGAAAACAACCTCATAAAAACATGCAGGCATATTCTAGGAAGGAAACTGTCTTCTGTCCCTTGTAGTAGGCAGTAGAAAACTGCAAGAGAAAATCTCCTACTCTATCGTTTCTAAAACAGGCTTTAAGTACAGATCACAAATTCAGGCACCTCAGCCCCACCAACAGCAGATGAAGTGTCTGTGCCACCTTCCCATCCTTGCTGAGGAGGCAGGCAAGGCATATTGAGGGAGACATGAAAGAATAGGGGCAGTGTTCTACTTGGAATAACCTTGCCGTGGACATGCAGTCTCCTCAGGTTTTGGGAGTGGTTCTTCACCACAAACCATCTGTAAGCAGCTGTTCTGTGCCTAGAGCAGTGGTTGTGCTTCCATCTCCTGTTGTAACTTGTGTGAACTTCCCTGCAGAGCTCATTAAGGCACCTGGTTGAGGTGGTAAAATGAAAGAAATTTCCATCATTTAATAGAAGACATAATTGTAAAACTGGTATTAAGGACTTGGAGGGATTATAGAAAATCCTCCAGGTGATTGAAAAAAAACCCCCTCCATTAGGAAGGGCTGGAAAGATTGCCATTTCAGCTAGTTTTCCTGTATAACTCATAAATATTGCCTGTCAAATCCCAAACTATATACCCAGACAAACTCCTGCTGAGCAAATGGAATTTTGCCCGGGGAAGGACTGAATAAGGATTTCTGCAGTTAACTCTCTGAGCCTGGCACTGAAGGACTCATTGTCATGATAATGCTACCTATTATCACAGAATCTGACAGGGTGTTATACATTTTTATACACTGTCCATGTGTGTTTGTTTAGTTTGGGAATTGGTTTGTCACCAAATATACACAAATCACTGGTCAAATTTGTGTTTGCCCCACACACACCTATAATTCATGCATTATTATTATCCATCATTTTTGTGCTAGGTAAGGATACAAATACAAGTCCCTTTTTTTGTAACTGTCAAGCTTTCTTCCATGTGTGGTTCTCCTAAAGACATAACACTACTGACAATAACTTTGCTGTCCTTAACTGGCTTTTATGAATCCCTTAGATGCATCGCTTAAGAGTTGCTGTATCAGAAAGCTAAAAAATATTGCTATCTAAAACTATTTCCTTTTAAGTAATAAACTTGCAGACATATGTAGTCCACGGGCTAAGTAATTTTTAAAAATCAACAACAAAAGGCAAGACTCTGATGTTTTTACTTGCCCTTTGACAGAAAGATTTTCTGTGGGTCTACCCCTACAATGAAGTACCATAAGATGGTTACATAAGAGCATTATGATGCAACTTTAAATGAGTGGTCTTTATCAATACTGTGTGCAAAAGTATCTGCTGTAGTCTTGGAGCACCGCAGGACCTTGAAATTGTCCTGACCTCGATTTCGCTGGTACTGGGTAGCTTCCCATTACTATTCCTCATAAATGAATTACACAGATTGTGTTTACCCTCTGTTGGAGGCACAGCACTGTGTGTTATTGTTATGTCTAATGTCACCATTTGCTCAGGGCAGAACCAGACAAAAATAAATTCGCTGAGATTAACCTAACACACTTGAACTTCACAGGCCCACATGAATGCCAGAAGTAGTAAATTACAAAAGAAAGTAAACCTGTGTTTTGTACGGAAAAAGTTCCACTTAAGTGCTCTGAGAGAACTCAGTTCCCATTTCACCCATGAAAGAGGTGTCTTGGTCAGATGTCAATCCAGTTAAACACACAAGAGTCCAATTCTTCTGTAAGACATGAATGAGCAGATACTACTTGGATGAGCTAATATCATTTCAGTGGGCCTGATATAAAATCCTGAACAGACTGAAGTCTGACACCTGAAACCAAACATCTGAATCATGAGCATGAGGTCTACTCCCCTTTTCTGTGTATTTTGAAGGCACTGGGCTGTTTTCTGCACTGATCTAGTGCACTGAGGACAGCAGTAGAGCAGCTATGTCAGTTAGAACATTGTCACACTATTCTCTTTCAGTGGCATTTAAAAGGAAGTGTGAATATTTTAAAATAGAAGGCCTTAAATTATACTTAGCAACACAAATGAGTGACTTGATTTCCAAATGAATTGGACACTTGAAAGTTCTCACTCAGCTGTTGTTATTAAGCACCCTAGAAAATAAAGCCACTAATTTGTACAAACTAACTACACATATGATACACAGAGGACTGTGTGCATGCAAATAGTCATTCTCCTATGTTCTTTCTGTCTTCACCTAGCAAAACTGATGTGCCAGAGAAGATGCAAGAGAAAGCTTGAACTCAATAAAAGCCAGATGGATGAGCTCCACTTAACACAGATGACAGTCTGGATCCCTGGATGCCACACACTTTATTCATAGAATCAGCTGAGTTCAAAGGGACTCATCAGGATCATCGAGTTCAACTCCTGGCCCTGCACAGAGCACCCCAAGATTCACACCATGTGCCTGAGAATATTGTCCAAATGCTTCTTGAACTCTGTCAGGCTGGTGCTGTGACCACTGCCCTGGGGAGCCTGTTCCAATACCCAAACACCCTCTGGGAGAAAAACCTTTTCCTGATATCCAGCATAAACCTCTCCTCGCAGAACTTTAGGCCATTCCCTTGGGTCCTGTCAGTGGTCGCCACAAAGAAGAGACTAGTATCTGCCCGTCCTCTTCCCATCACAAGGAATTTGCAGACCCCAGTGAGGTCTCCCTTTGGTCTCCTCTTCTGCAGACTGAACGGACCAAGTGCCCTTGACCACTCCCCATACGGCTTCCCCTTGAAGCCCTTCACCATCCTTTGGACACTCTCTGACAGCTTAATGCCTTTTTTATATTGTGGTGCCCCAAACTGCCCCCAGGACTCAAGGTGAGGCCTCCCAAGTACAGAGCAGATGGACAGTAAAGAACTAAATGTATTCTAGTGTGAGCAAATTCCAACAGATCTGGCGTATATTACCTGCTCTCCCTCTTTGCAGTGTGCATGACAATGAGTCTGCAAAATGCCTGTAGAAGCTGATTTTAGAACAGGATCTTCTTACATACACAAGAGGTGACTAGAGTGGGGTTCATGGGTCTTTAGTCATCATTGATGCATGTCTCTGCCTGTGAGCTAGGTATGCCCACACCTGTGCTAGTCAGTGAAGTCCTGGTCTCTAGAAAGACTGTAGAAAGCAATCAATCTGACCAAACATAGGTGTGTGCTTTAATATCAGATTAATCAATTTCTCATCTCCACTGCCTAGGGCAGACCCTACACACAAGGCATGCATTGCTTTCAAGGTTTTCCTTGAAACCTTACACCCACCCTCATTTATCTGTCAGAAATCTTTGTGAAAAGTCAGCCATCTTCTTGAAATCTTGTTTTGTCTCAGTGTTTTGTCTCCTGTTTCCATTTGTGAGACTCTGATATTCTTGCAGACCAATCCCTTTGTCTGATCTTCCGCATTTCTCAGTGTTGCAAACCCATTCTGTTGTCCCTTGTTACGATATTTCTCAGTTGTCTTGCTTGCAAATGCAAGCCTAAGAATCATCATACAAATCACAGTGTTACCTGTTTAGTCTGCAGCTGTCTCATTCTAGCCAACACAAAAGTTCAGCAAGGTTCTCCCAGGGAGCATCACCTTCAGTCCAAGCTGTCTCTGGGCTCTCATGTTCAAGCCCTGATAGATGTCAAGGATATTCTTTTCAGGATTACATAGTATAACTGGACCCTGATCCATGGCATGCGTACCTATCAGCACTTTTCACTGCATATAGCAGCATACAGTGAGAGCTCGGCCCTGATCCCCACTTTTAAACTAAAAGATAGGCCTACAAAAATAACAGAAAGCTGAATCTTCTTATCATGTCTTTTCCAGGAATGAACTTCATAGGGAGAAATGTTACTTTTCCAAATGATTGTTGGCTACTCTAAAGAATAATCAGGCAGCCTGCAGAAGGATGCAGAGCTTGTAAAAGACTGCTGCACATACCAGGGTGTTTTTTCTGAAACATTTTTTCATTCAACTTTTTTTTGGATATAAATGACAAAATTCAACCTCATTTTAATGTGGTATGCATGTGGTTTTCTTGTTTCAACAAGCACTTGGAAGATACCATTTTCTACATTATTTTTTGGGGCTTTAAAAAAAATTGATACCTTCCCCACCAGATCTGAATACATGCTTCTCACTCCTATCTCTGATTGAGTCCAGCATATTTTGAGACGTGCTTTAACAACGAAACCAAGTTGTTTTACATCTACAGCTGAGGGGGGAAAAGGTGTTAAAATAACTCTTTTGGAGTATCCTATGACCATAACTCTTAATTCTTCATTGTCTCTAATAGTCTCCTTCTAAAGCCTGTACTCATCAATAATGCTGCAGTGAAATGGCTATGAGCCAAAACTGGGAAACAGCACATATTTCTCCAAGTCTTTTCCATTTCCTGGGTTCCATCACAGTGATGTATGTGTGCCCAGAACAGTGGTGGATGGGGAAGGGAAATGATTGGGTGTGTTGGTCTCCTGCTAAAAATATTCCAGTTAATACAGTAGGCAGTAAGAGCAGCTGTATAAGGATATTATACCAAAGGACATACTGACAAATCCATTAGCTCTTTCTCCTCTGGTGTCAGTACTTTAAGAGTTTACTTTCCATAAGTCTTGATGAAATGGTAAAATTTCTGTATATTAATTTATAAAATGCCATTCCAAACAATATTACCCCTCATTTGAAATTTTACTGGAACCCTGTTAGCTTGCTGATTAGTGTGAGTTCTCACAAACGGTCCTAAAAAATGCACCAAATAAAAACATTTGACACGGCAACTTCACTGTGAACCCCACAGGTTCTGCAAGGCTTCCCTCAACTACCCTTAGGACTTGGCACCTTTGTTACATGCTGCTTTTCAGCTGTTTCATTGTCCTTGATAAAAAATGGAAAGCAAAGAATTACTGAACAAGGAAGGTAGTTGAAAAAGGTTTTATTCTATTATCTCTCTGCTAACAAAAGTTCATATTTTCCATATACCTCCGTTACACATTTGCTATATACACTGCCCTAATCATTGCTTCAGTAGTTTACTTCATCTCTGTATTACAAGTAAATTATTTCTGTAGAAATGTTGTAAACACATTTATTTTCACTCATGCCTATTTTCACTTCCATCTATTTTCACTTCAGAAATGTTAAATGACAAGACTGAACAGTCAGGATGTCAATTTTAAGTATTAGAGAATCTTAATATGTATAATTCAATTTGTAGGTGCTGTGACAGGGTTTTCCTACAGAAATATTCATAAATTTAAAAGGAGGGGCAAAATTAATTCCTGATTTAGCTACTTCTGAGGACAGCAACTCAAAACAGTGAAATTCAATGGACGCAGAAGTGGAGGATTCTCAGTGATGGGCAGTGATCAAACAGTGCTGTGGATCAAACTGTGTCCTTGCTCCAGTCTTGATGACTGGGAAAGGACAAATGCTGTCAATAGTGCCTTGCAGTGCCATCAGGCCATCTGCTTGCACACCTCAGGTGCAGGAGGACTGCTGCAAGGCATCTCATTTGCTGGGCAGTGAGGTAACATATGGAGCCCTCACATCAGCACCTGTCCAATATAAACCTGCAGCCACACCTCCCATGCCACCCGGCACCTTTCCTACCCTTTTTTAGGCAGGTGCAAGTGCAGGCGTGGGTTTGAGATGTGTTAAAGCAGGTGCTTTTCAGAGTTCAGACCTCTGTGCATCACAGAGTACCTGCCAGGCCAAGCGGCACCTTGTAGCACACAGCTGGGCATTCTCTCACATTCCCTACTCAGGGGTATTAGGAAATACTAGCGGTGTGGTGGGATCAGCTGCATGCTAGGCTGGGATTATTCACTAGTGTCTGCTCTTGATCACTTAGGGATATCATAAGCAAAGAAAATGGAGAGCAGAAATGGGTGCTGAAAGGACTTTCTCAGACTCTCCAGATCTCCTGTTTCTGTCACTGACCCCTTCATAGCAGGAAGAAACACCAGAGTATTGTGAGAATATAAGGAAAGACAGGTGGCACAGAGATTAACCTGAAGGAAAGTCTGTAAGTGAGTAGATTGCAAAATAACTGAAAGTAAATATTGGCTTAATGGCTATATAAACATATGTCTCTCCCTTCTTTTCAGAGCCCTGAGGGAGACACAGGTGAGTATGAAACCAGTCTCCATGGCAGTGCGGCTGCAACGCTGCCCTGGTGTCATTCAAACCCCCTCATTGTTAATCAATAGCAGAGATGGAAACATAAACAGCAGAGAGACAGAGAAACAGAACTCAACCCATATGCAGCACCTGCTTCCAAGAACCATCTAATGCCTGCATCTTAAAAATCAGAATGGGGCTGTCTAAATCCATTAAGGCACTTAGCATACGGATATGTAGCAGACCTGTCATTTTGGGTTAGGGAGAAAAGAGAACAAGACACCCTGCACACTGAAAAAATATATGAAATTACAGACAGTTTAAGTCAAACTGTGCAGTTCATGGCCTGTCAACTTCTCCATTTAACATCCATTTTCAAGATTCAACAGATAAATTTGCCCTGAGCTAAGTCTTGCCACAGAAAGTTTTAGAAAAGGGCAGCCAAGAAATTTTCCATTATTCCTTTCTTTACAAGCATTTGAAAACAATTGTGAAGCCATTTTAAACTTCAGTAGTGCAAGGGGATATCTACTTTGCAGTAACTGGGTAAGGATTAACAAAACTAGGATGTGGACAACAACATGAATACCTACGGCAATGAGGCACTATGAAATGCAAGTAAACATTTGGATTGGAGACTGCAGTCTAACAACCAAAATTGATTTCTATATAGTGGAAAGGGTAACAGTGAAAACAATAAAAAAAAGTGAGCATAGATTAAAAATGTCACCCATGAACAGAGAAGCTGGTTTGTTGGGGGGGTGAGGGTGTTATCTGCTTTTCACTCTTAAAATAATTTCACTTTCAGTGTAGCTCTTCAGAAAGTGTTGTACCTTGTTCAGGAATTAATTTGGTCATTTGTTATGCTGCTAAGCTCGCTCTGCTAAACTGTTGCTCCTGTGGGTATTTGGGAAGTAATGAAAATTCAAGTTCAACAAGTTTAGCTGCGCAACTCGGAAACAATTTGTGGTATTTTTTTCAGATTGGGGTGCTAAGAATGGAGAAGGTCACTTCATGAATTGGATCAAAAATGGGTAGTACCCCTTTTGCATGTGATAGTGAAAATGTGCTACTTAACTCATGAAATTACTGTGGGACATTTACTGTACTGTCACTCTCACATAGGTGACCAAAGATTGGCAATACATGGTCACCAGCCAGCAGCCAATGTAATACAAACTACCAGGCCCAGAAAGCAGATGGAAATTAAATTGCTGTGGAAACAAGTTTTCCTGGAAGAACTACTGGTGCATATCTAAGATTTTGAGTGCTATGCCTGCAGGACTCCTGATTCCTCTGGGCTGAAACTATGAATACTTGATCCTTAAATGCATTCTCTTGTGGATCCAGACTTTCCACCCAAGGCTCTCACCTGGTTTCACCACAGACCCACTTTAAAGGATTGTTTAGGTTGATGGAGATTGTACTTAGGCATAAACACCCAGGGTCTGGCATGGCTTTTCCCCAGAGGCTGCAGGTCAATGCTGCTCCTGGTGCTGGTTCCAAGAGCAAAATAAACCCCCAAAAAATCAGACAAAGAAGTATCATCTGTCAAAGAACAGTGACAGATAAATAATGCTTCTATTTTTATTGAAAGTCATTGGAAACAGAGGTGAAAATCTTGCTGATGCTGCTCAAGTTGAAAAGAAAAGCCATTCAAGTTTTAACATTAGGACACAAAAGGATCATAGTTTCGGGAATGTATGGTTTAAAGCAAAGAGAACATTCTTTGTATGTAAAGCTTGGTAGGAAAAACGGGAGAAGTTTAATGGGAAGTTGATGATGAGCTAGAATGTAACCTGTACAGCTGTCAGTAGAAAACCACTACCAACTGTTCTCTATGATGCACTTTCAGTTTCCTTTTTAGGGTTTGTCAGGGTTCCTCTGCCTTCAGAGTTGTAACTCACTTTTCAAAAGATACTTATTCTCTCTAGCATATTTTTTTCCAGTCTTCCTCTATGTTTCTTCAACAAAGTCCCTGGCCAGCCTAGGTTTGAATTCTTTCATTCTCTCATTTACTAAGTCTCTCTTTCCCCCTACAATTTCCCTTTCCTGCTCTCTTTTCCTTCAAGTTATCACAATAGCACTAGTCCACAAAGAGTCCATAGTTCCTCTTTCTTACCTCTGTTGCCCCTCCATTAGAACAGAGTCTCTTGTTCAGTCAAATTGACTTTCTTAGTGTTCCATCATATTTACTGGAATTTTGGCTCTTACATGGAAATATGACTGGGCCATCCGTAATGAACCCTGACAGTAGCTGCCCTCTGGGTCTTTAAATAACATGTCAAGTATTTTGCCCTCTTAGATTATTTGCTTTGCGTTGATTTGAAGCCACTGATGATCCACAAAAGAGGACCAGCAGGGTGAGGGTGACTGCAGTTCTTCAGTACAATCATTTGTACAGTAGATTAAGTGCTGTACGTTATCTGCCGCGTGATTAACAGGATCAAAGGTGCTGGCAGATAGCTCTGGAGGTTGAACTTCTATTTTGACAAAAGCTTTTTAGAGACCTGCTGTCAAATTCTTGCAAAAATATTAAGTGGGCAGTACTTGTATCTACTTGTTTTTGTGCCTGGTGAGCTGTGTGAAGGCTGAGAGCCCTTTCCTGCAGAGAAAAATTATGGAGTCATAGAATGGTTTGGGTTGAAGGGACCTTAAAGATCATCTTTAAGGGCAGGGACACCTTCCACTATAACAGGTTTCTCAGAGTTCTATCCAACCTGGGCTTGAGCATCTCCAGAGATGGGGAGTTCATGGTCTCTCTGGATAACCTGTTCCAGTGCCTGAACACCCTTATAATAAAGAAGTACTTCCTAATAACTAATCTAAACCTCCAGCCTTTATGTAGACTCACTTCATGTACTAGAAGGGACTCTAAGTTCTTGCCAGAGCCTTCTCCAGGCTAAACAGCCCCAACTCTCTCAGCCTCCCTTCACAGGAGACATTATTATGTCATAAGAAACAAATTACCATTCTCCACCACAGTGTAACAGTACCGAGAAGTGTCAACAACTGGAACAATAGTGAGATGGTCCCTAAACTACTCCACAAGTCTCTGTTGACTACACTGCTTTATGTTGCCAAAAGAAAAGCTGTTTCACAGCACTGCCTTCCTATCTGCATCTGACAGCTCTCAAGTATCACTTCTCTGTGTCCCCATTGTCTGTGTGTGACATAAGAGTGGTAAATGCTAGTGTAACCCAAACCATCCCCCTTTTTTTCTTTTTTTCGTGTTGTATGCCATCCAGGAGCCATACTCTGAGGGAAGTGAATGAGAAGAAGTGCATTAAGTCAGAGGGCAGCTGTAGCATCAACTATCTCTTTTCCTCATACCATTCTTGCCTGGCTTGAGCTTCCCAGCAGCAGCTCTTGAAATGCAGCAGCAATCCAAGTTTATTATAGCAGATGATACTAATGCAGTCTTTTTTTTACATAGGATAAGAATAATTTTTATTTCTGCCTGAGGTCGGCCGTATTTCTAAACTCTTCAGAAGGTTTGCACTAAAATATTTACATAGGTAACAATTACACAACAAAAGCTAATTTTGCTATGACATATAATAGATTGTGATTTTACATATACAGAATCAGATTCTTTATATGTATAAAATTACAAATGCACTCTTTTAACTGCTGTAGCTGGGTAAAATTACTGCACACAATTTCTCTTTTTTTCCCAAAAACGTTTAGTTCTCAAAACTCCATATCCAACAGTCTCTATGGGGGAGATCAGTACAAATTCAACAATACCATATAGTGGAGGGCTGTGAGCCCTTGGCACAAGAGCCCTCTGCACTCCCTTGGAGGAGAGAGGCCTGAGGCCAAAAAGACTCTCCCCAGAGATAAGCAACCTTCCTCAGGTCACGGTGACAAAGTGAACCACCCCTAGCATGCCTTGTTTCTAGATGATGGTAGCCTGTGCCCAGTTGGCTCACTGGTTTCTACCCCACCCCCTGCCTTTCCCATAAAAGCCCCTGTTTCTGCCCCAGGCAGGGAGCCCTTGTCCCTGGCCTTCCCTTCACGGGGGCTGCTGGACAATAAAAGCTGCCTCTGTGGAATTGCCATACGAGGCTCCCGTCTCTCTGTCCCCGAGTTCACCTTGGGTGATTTCACAAAGAGCTGAATCACAAGAGCTGGAATCACTTGTAGCTGAGAAATCAATTGCTACACTTGCTGGAATCCCCTGCTGCCCCGGGAGGCCGGCTACTGCCCCTGGAAGAGCTGTTCTTGGCAGGACCCTCTCTCTAGGAAGGCCGCGGCACACCGGTGCTGACCAGCATCGGACCCCCTGCGATACCATATATGCAGTAGAATAAAAAAAAAAAATTGAGAACTTGAGTGCACTGAAAAAAAATACAGTATTTGTGACACGTTTACTCAGACTGAAGGATTTCACTGCCATAAGTTACAACAAAACATTCCCAGCACAGGAAGGACATGGAGCTGTTGGAGTGAGTCTAGAGGAGGCCACCAAGGTGATCAAAGGGAGGAAGAGCCTCTCCTATGAGGAAAGGCTGAGAGAATTGGGATTGTTCAGCCTGGAGAAGAGAAGGCTTTGGGGTGACCTGATTGTGGCCTTCCAGTACGTGAAGGGAGCCTACAAGAAAGATGGAGAGGGATTATTTATGAGAGCATGGAGTGACAGGACAAGGGGGAATGGCTTAAAACTGAAAGAGCAGGTTCAGATCAGATATTAGGAGGAATGTCTTTACTGTGGGGGTGCTGAGGCACTGGCACAGGTTGCCCAGAGAAGCTGTGGCTGCCCCATCTTTAGAAGTGGTCAAGGTCAGATGAGGCTTGGAGCAACCTGGGATAGTGGAAGATGTCCCTGGCCATGGCAGGAAGGGTTGGAGCCAGATGACCTCTCAGGTCCCTTCAATCCAGGCCATTCTATGATTCTGTGATTCACTGGACACTTTTTGACATGGTAGAGTCTACCAGGAACACATCATTTAGATTAGAGCACCATCAGAATCATGGTTCTTAGGCAGAATCATCACCTCAGTACTGCACTGACCTCATGTATACACCAAGCAGTCACCTGAAGCTCGACTCAAAGAGACCAGAACTGGAGAACAAGGGTCACGGAGCTATTCAGAAAACTGAACTTGTTTTTCTTCTCAATAACGGGCCAATAGGGAGCATGTGTGTGTCAGGCCAGCTACTGCACAGGAGCACATCAATAGCAACAGTGGCAAGACATGCCTCCCTCCATCTTTAAGCCAAAAACTCTGCATCATTTCCTCTTGGACTAGAGCCTTGCTACCATGCTCTGCTTGGTTACTACAACTCAATGCATCTGGAGCTGCACAGATGCAGAAAAAAAAGGTGCAAAACCAGACACACTCATGAGAATCCTGACTGAGGAATAATTTTGTCTACAAGACTGGGGTGAGACATTCTGGTACGTTGAAAATGTCGTTTCAAATAAAGTCAACAGCCCAGCCATCTTTTCTTGAGCTGATCATAATGCAACCATGCAGAAGTAAGGGAAAGGTCTTTTATGTCAGCAAACAAGTCGTTAACAGGATGGGTGAACATATTTAATATTACTCTCATGTTTACCTCCATTGTCTAGATATACCAATGAGAAAAGTTCAGACAGTTGAAAGGCAGAAATCTATTTTTCTCGTGCAAGGGAGTTTGCATTGCTTACACAGCCTCTAAAGCTTAAGGTGTAGTTTTTGCCCATAAGCAATAAATTCAGTTAAGAAATAGCATTTTGGACACAATTGTATTTGACTCATGTAGTGGATCTGAGTCCAGCTGAATTTTTCTTCAGACTGGGGAAATCTGAATTTTGTCAGCTTCATGAATCACTACCAGCTTTCCTCACTTGACTCCAGAGTCACCCTATTTCCATTCTTTGGACATGAACCCCTTCAGAAACAATGTGAAATAATGGGTTGAGGGTTCTTTTGAAGCAGTGCCTGGCTGTGAAGAAGGGTTAGTCATCTAGAGCCTGACAAAAGTCTTAAGAGAGCTGATGTCCAGTTATTCAGAGGAGAACGCTGAGTACAGCCTGTTCCAAGCCAAGCAGTGTCTTCCAGGCAAACTGATCCCACTTCCTGTCATTTTTATGTAGTAGCTACAATACCTTGCAAAAATTATGGCTTGAAGCTGAACAAACCAGGTATAAACGAACAAATTACCATGGCAAATGGAGCAGTAGGTACAGATGATGATGTAAAGTGGATGTATTTGTATGTACATAAGAAGTTCAACTTAGTAGCTTTTAAATATATGTTAGCATTCTAACAGGGTTTTGCCTAATGTTCTTATGCTAATATCAGGCCAGGCAGAGCCATGCTGTATAAATGCTGTTCATCAGTGTCAGTCAAACCAGTCATAATCAGAGTGTAGCTTTTTCTTTAAAAGATATTGTGCTGTTATTGACCGCATGCCTAATCAAATATAATGAAAGAGTAGTTCCCAAACACTGCCACAGCAGATTTAGGTGAGGTTTAACAAAGGATAGCCATTAAAATGAAGCAATTGGGTTTAATTGTCTCTAGTCATTCAGCATGGAAAGCCTTATCAAAACATCTGACAGTGACTATTTTAATTTGTTTTCTAGGATTAAATAGGATTCACAGTACAACCAAAGTTGATTTTGTCAACTTTACGACACCGTCTTTAATGGGGGGGTGGGCAGAGAAGAGAGTGAGAGAAAAAATATATATAAATAATCAGTCATGCAATCTGTATTTAATCTAGCTAAATAGGTTCACAAATCATACTAGTGGCAGACAGAATATAAAATCTTCAGAATGCTGAGTCTAGATGTAAGTTCCCAAATGCCTAGACACTTTAAAAAACAGGATGTAGGCTCCCAGTTCATTGCACTGAGTGTTTTACACCTAATTTGTGTGTACTTTCCCTCCCACTCAACCCCCTGGCCGCAGGGTAAACAACTGGAGAGAAATTTACAAAAGGATGAAACATCTAATCCCAAGCCTCTAATCACCACTTTCTAATTTGAAGCAAAACAGTGCGCATCTTTCAAAGCTCTGCCTCGCTATTACTTATGCAGAAAGATATCTAAATATTAAGATACCTGCACTGAGGTGTGTCTTTGGTGGGGCTTAAGCAAGAAGCAGCTTCATCAGTGCAGCTCAGAGACAAGATCTAACAAGGTTTTTCATTCGTCTGACCCCACCCTACCCATTTTCTACCCCCATTCCTGTATCTGCAGCACTCTCACACAATATCCCATTTTCAAACACCTAATCCTGAAACTAACTTCAGGTCAGAAGCTCCAGCACTGCTCTCTGACAGCCAGAGTCTGGGCTTGTGCACCAAGGCCAAATGTACTGCGGTTGGAAGAACCTTTCTGAAGAAAATCTATCTCCTTTAAACAGAGAAGAGCCATGACTCCTATACCTTCAGATCCTGCACTTCTCATTCTTGTTTTTTTGTGGGCTAACCTGAATCCAGGGCTTCGTTGTATTTACTCACCTGCTCCTAGTGGCCAATGAGAAGGGGGAACATCAGCCACAAAAAACAGAAGACCCTGTGATTATGGCAAAACCTGGTGGGACCTCTCTGTTGCCATGGTGAATTTCTCAGTTTTTAAAGGTGAGTGTATGGTAGTGGCTATGAACAAGTCAAGCACAGTGAGTGTGAGACGACCACCTAGGCTATGTACAATAAGCACCTTCACTTGCATGCGTTGAGCAATGGTTACTGTACAAGTTAATTAGCTGGTGGCTGCCCTGATTCTGAGAATTCCTTCAGACTGGCTAGCTCTCATTCTGGGGGAAAAAAAAAAAAAAAGAGCACTTATTTGGCACTTTCTTGATTCTCCAAGGAATATCCAGACAACAACATTAAAGCACGGTGTCAACCAGGGACAATTTTTGGGACAATTGCTACTCCATTGTTCACCTTGCTAAACAAGCCTTCCCAGAATACCCATTTATTAACTGTCTGAATCATATTTTACGTTCAGAGGTGTCTAACATTGTGAATGAAACATGATGGAGGCAACACCTGGACAAAGTCTAAACTTACCCTGCTGCTGACAGGTCAGAAAGCAGAGAGCTCTGTAGGTCATTGATTTGGATTCATGCTACTGAGGGTGAAAACAATCCTATCAATTTAAATACAAAATTAATATTTAGAGACATTCTTAGGATAGGTAAGGAGAGGCTACCAGCTCTTGGCAGGTTGTACAGATGTATGCATGGTAGGTTTTCCCAGAGAGTGATTTCTAAAAGATACACCCTAGCAAAATTACTGTAAGAATTAAAGCTTCTTTACCTTTATTTGTGTTCTCCAACTTTTACACAACTTCAGAGTTTTACATTTCATGGAGAGAAGGTATGTCTCCCACAGACAGACTTTAGTGTCCTACTGAAAGCAAGGTCTTAAGAAAATATTTGTTCAAAATCTCTGGTGCCTGTAGCTTCTTTAGCTTTTTCTGTGCAGACTGAGAAAATAGGAGCTAAAGATTTACATAAAATGGACACTAAATAAAAGGTTTACAAAGTACAGTACATAACACCTATAAATCTGGAAGGAATATTGATATTACTTCCTTTTTTGATTCTTTTCCCCTCCAATTTGCTCAAAAAGCTCCTCAAAAGCAGGGCTAGTCAAAACATCCATTAAATGATGGGAGCAGGGGGCCATGTCAAGGGAATAATATCTTGTGTGAAGGTTTTAATTTAGTCATAATTTCTTGAAGTTCTTTATTCCATTGAAACTATGCAGAATGAAAAATTTTGCTCAGGTTTTCTGTGTTGAAAACTGGCTTTGTTCCTTTGGCTTTTTATACTTAAACTGTAAAACAGAAATCTTTCAGCAGAAAATATCTTCCAAACAGTAAAATCCTTTTGTGGAAAGTCAGTTTCCAAGAAAGAATGTTGATTTTTTGACTGGCCATTCTTAGCATTAATCTTTCCCTACCAGTGTGGAACATAATGTCAGTGAATTATCACACATAACAAAATGATTTTCTTTTCTCACTGTAGTAATCACTAGGCCAGCCTGTCTCAAACAATATGAGTGACACTATTTAATTTAAACCTGAATTGATTTAGTTCCTAGTCAGGCTGATGAATAAACTGCTGACATTGAAACACTGAAACTGAGCTAAAACAAAAGAACTTAACATGTACTGAAAAAATTCAAATCTGGAAATGTTGGACATTCAACCTTGAGCAGGTTGAATGAACTTAGTTATGATCATCCACTTAAAATCTGATTTAAAAGCTCATAAAGAAGAGGAATTAATACTGCTCATTTAGTTCCCATCAGCAAAACTGTCATTTTACCACTTCATGGCTCTGTCAGGTTATGTCACAGCACTCTCACTTCAGGTCTTTCCAGTTAAATTAATATTTTATTGCTTATTAGCAGTGTCATTGTCCCACCAACAGCACACACCTAAGCACCAGTCAGACCGTGCACATAATTAACACATTAGATACAACAGGACTATTTGCCAACAGAAGAAAAGAATCACATTTAAACCCTTGAATGACTACAGCCTGGTTTAATGGATGTGAAAATAAATGCACAGTCTGAAAATAAAAGCCTGCTTATCGCTTGTATTCCCCACAGAAGCAGTTGTGTAAGGTCAGAGTGAAACCTTGGCTCTGCCTTCCCGACACACTGAGCAGTCCAGCTGAACAGGCACAGTTGGTGTTTTTCTGCTGAGTTGTTGCAAAAATTTGATCCTGCTGGATAGCAGCATGAAGGAATCTGACTCATAATGCTCCTGAGGTGCTCTGGGGGGATGGCAGTAATACGACTCTGTTTGCTTCAAACACTCAAGAGAGGTAGAAGAAAAACACCACAATATCATGTGTGGTCTTATTCTTAAGGATTCTACAGCCACGGCTAGACTGGAAACAAACAAACAATGGAAAAAATCTGGCCATGCATTATTTAGGTAAGAGGCAGTAAAGACTTAACACTCACCAGTGATTGCCTGTGACGGGAGATGGGCTCAGAGCCCGACATGCACACATCTGCCTTCCCTGCCAGTGAAAGATGCCTGGTTAGAAGTTAGCTGCTAATCTCTTCAGCAGGGTATTTACAGTCCTACTGTGGGCCTGGAAGAGTAGCTGTGGAAGAAGCTGTTTGCAATGAGGAGGTTAATGTATACATTTTATGATGAGCTGAAGTTTCTATTCTGCACTAAATTTCTAAGATTTTTGAGCATCCTAACACTTTTTCTTAATACTGGAGAAGGAAAACAGAAATCACCTCTACTGACAGGCAGTGTGAACTCTTGTTTCCAGCAAAATCCACACAGGAAGACAGGAGAAGTTAGCCAAGAGAGGAGCCACAAAACTTCAATTATCCATTTGAAGTGTTTCAAATATCAGGGGTGACACCAGCAGAGAGGCTACAGACCCACTGCAGACCAAAATACTGGCCACAAAGTAGTCACTGAGTGACCCTGTGCTTTAACACAGAGGGCTGGAAATGTCACTTCAGCAGGCATTCCACATTCTGCTTATCCACAGCCCCAGCCCTCAGGCATGGTATGGGTGAAGCTGATTTCCCCTTTGCAAGGACACATATCTTCACCTCAGCCACAGACTGGATGGGATGATGATCATTCCCTCTCAGTGTTATCAAACAATCTTGGCCTTTGTGTGTTACTTGGACAAAAACATCCCACCTGGAGATAAGTCTAACATGAGTAAATGTATCCAAGCACAAAAAAAGGTAAAGTAGCTGCCATGTGATAATCAGTTAAATTTGTTGTTATTCTAAGCTGGCTCAGAGTGGCAGACAGAATATGAAAAAAGCATGTTTGACTTCTCTTTCTCCTGTAGCAATCTGCAGCTTAATTATAACACTCTTGTTAGCGCCCTTTAATAAAGCTTAAATTCAAAAGAAAAGGATAATGAAGGAGATGAATGCAGAAGATACATCAAAAGCTCAGAGTGGAGGAAGCTTTGGAAAAGAAAATGGATGTGACTCTGATGGCAGAAGTAGACTATGCTTGATGCAAGAAAACATAGTTATTAAAACTTAACTCCTAGCATTTATACTGTGACAGAAAAAGCATAAGAGCTTACATAAAAACTCTGTCAAGCAGTGCTGCTTGACAAGAAATAGTTTGAAGTTTAAAGCATATTCCTGAGATAAGCAAAGCAGCAGGAGCTAATGGATAGAAAGGGGCTTCCTGACTGCCTGCTCCCATATCAGGAGACACCCAAGGCTTGCTTTTTGTCTGGACACACTGCAGCAGTTTGATTTGCTGACCTACTTGGGTGGAACAATTTGCCAAGAAGACTCTGTCCAACAAGCTATCATCTGTATTGTGTGATGTAGCCAAAGAAACCTTCAATTTTGCCAGAAGCACGACTGATTCAGTAGCAGGGGACTTAACACAAGCTGTCTGGGGCAGTGCTCTGATTCATCTTCAACACTAGCTAGGACAGGGGGACTCTATTCTTCTCCACTGTCTGTCTGAAAGAAGGCAAGGACCAAGTCTCATTAGTCTTGGCCACCATCCTAGGAGGCAAAGTGCTGCAGAACTGTAAAAATCATACAAATGCAGAAAAACAGGACTAGGAGGTACCTCAAGAAGCTGTCTAATTCACATCCTACCACTAGCATGGCACTTCTTTCTGCCACCATAAATGTGGCTGTGAGGAAGTATTCACAGAACAGAAAAATGTGAACCAAAGTGCATACATAGCCACCCACAGCAATTGAAGGAACGGAAAACTGAAACTCATTTACTACATATTCATTTTTGCCTTAGACTGTAGCTTTTCTAAGTCCAGTCTAAAAATAAAGTCAGAATGTTGGCTGATATTACAAAGAACTTGATGAAAGTACTACAGAGCTCTTGAAGAAAGAGTGATAAAATTATCATTTTTTCCCCCACTGAGATTTTCACTCTATTTTTAACTCTGTTTCCCCCCTCTGAAATGTTATAATTACTGGAGAAGCAGAGCAAACTTTTGAAGGAGAAGCTGAAAATTTCCTGGTGTTACCAAAAAATTCAAATTGTACTTCTGGCTTCTTGGCAGTTTCATTCATCTCTGGGTATAGAAACAACACAGCTTCAGGGCAAAGATCCTTCAGAAAATTAATACCTATTTTTGGTATTGTTTCTTTCTTTTTTTTCCGGTCTTCTCAAAAGTACATGTTCCAAATACAATGTTGCAAACTCTCAACAGTGTTCTTATTCAATATTGCAGTATTTTCATAAACAGCTTCAGTCTGAAAAAAAGAAAGAATTGTTAGGAAGCAACAACAGACTGTAGCAGAAGCCAGAAACAAATCTGTTGTCTTGAGGACTCTTCAGTGACTGAAGGAGGCTCTGTTCATTTGCATCGTTATTCTGGTGTTAGGGTCAAAGCTATGACTGCATTTTTGTGTTTGAAGAAGTTTCTTAGTGGTTGCATATAGAGCAATGTGCCAGAGTAGCTGGAGGGTTTTTCTAACATATTTGTTTTATTTATGAAATAGACACCTGCTGTTTACTTTATGTTTCCCTGGAAGCCTTTGTAAGATTGAAGAAGGCAGTGGTTCATGTCATATATCTTCTAGATAATTTTCCTCGGCTGTGCAGAACTGGGCTACTTGAAATAAAAACTTTTTCATTTGTGAAGAATTTGCTGCTAAATCTCTCTCAGTTTTTTCTCTAAAAATAGATTTTCCACAGCTGAGTCACAGGTCATGCTCTGATGCAAACAGGGGACAGAAAACACAGGCCAGCACACAGCACTGCAACAGAAGAAAATGTTGCAGCAACACAGCTTCAGAAAGATGCTCACAGTACAGTTCCTGTGAGTCACAAAACTTTCAGAATTACTCCTTTTTGTGCCATCCAGCCACAGAGAGCAGTCACAGTTCTGGCACATGTAGTCTGTCCTTGCAGGAGGTGTAGGCTGATATATCTATCATCTCAGAGCTATTTCACAAGGCTCATGGGTGTTCCAGCAGCCTGAGCAGCTGGATGTTTTTTAGAAACAAGTGGAAAACTATTAGCCTTTTCATCAATGATCTCAAGATTCCTCAAGCGATGAAAACTTTGTGGGAAGGTGGGTTTTTTTCAACTTAAGACAAAAGAAACAGATGGCTTCATAGCTGCTGCCCAACCCAACTCACTTTGGAATCCAAACTGTGTTGCGTTAGTCATTGGTTACATCAGTCAACTTTTTCTTATAAAGGGCTTATATAAACTATCAGCTGGTATAACCCCATCAGCTTTCTCTGAGGGCATGACTGTAGAGCAGAGGGGATTTGGGCTCCCACACATGACCTGACCATCCACTGCCCACTCAGACACAACGGCTGGACACAGGACAAAGCAGCCACATGCTGTGGTTCCCAGGTACACAGCACAGCCACATCCTCATTTCAGAAGGACATACATTATTGTAGTCAATATAACTAGTTCCCTGGAGGCAGAGGGAGGAGGAGATCATACTCCCTCAGATCTGAATCTATGAACAATAGCTGAAAAACTTACATATTAAAAACTCCTCCTGGTCCTTAAGTGCAAAGATGAGCAAAGAAGGGAAGTAACTCCTTCAGTCACACTTCGTTACTGTTTTCCAAAGCTAGGCAGTCCAAATAAGTACATGTCCTTTGCTTTGGAATGTCAACTGCAAGTGCTAGCAGTGTTTTACTCAACAATGGTGAGCATTAATAGCCACTAATTAGTAACCATTACTGGTTGAGATGGAAAATGGCTCAAGAGAATGGCCCTTTCTGGCTGCTGTGGGCCACCGGGAGCATCAATGGTTATACCTGTATTCTCCTTATCACAAGAAATGCAGGAACCACCGGGGAAACAAGTCCAAAGTCCTTGATTACAGAGCCAGACTCACAAATGTGGAGGTACCGAGGTGTCAAGGTGGGGCACACATTTTCCATTTACCTCTTTAGAGAGGCAGAGCTCTTATTTACTTCACCTAAGACATTTCTCCCTTTAGTACTTGCCCTCTCCTACATTTTAAAAAACTTCATTTACCCTCTAATAACACCTGGTATTTTACCAATAAAAAAAGACCACCTGGCAGAAGTGTAATAGCATAGGTAGGAGTGGTAGGCTGGCAGCTGAACTTGCAGGCTGAAGGACAGTGTTCTTCTTCTATAAGATCAACGTCTTTGCCTACTGAATGCTAGTGTGACCAAAAGCAGGGTGGCACAGCTGTGTAACTTCTGCAGGGGATGATGGAGAAATCTGGAAGGAAGCTCAAGAAATGTTTGCATTATAGAGCTGATAAGGGAAAAAAAAGATAAGGGTTTCCTTTCCCACTATTCCCGTATATTGTCCTACAAAGGCTATTCCAGAAAGTTTGCTACTTTCTGACCCTTTTTTCATTCTAAATAAGGCCTGTACTGGCACACAGGCTGACTGAAGTACTGCAGCTATTATAAAAAAATCAGGGGAATTCTGTAAAACAATGTTCTTGTACCAGCTGCCTCTGCACAAATAATCTTTGCAAACATAAAAAGAGCAAATGCATGTCAAATTTTGCCATGGGCCAAGGGACAAATTGAAAAAGCATCTATGGCTGTGCAGTTGTGCACAACAGCAGGAAGGTTTGACAATCCCGTGTTCTTTCAGAAGACCTCTTGTCCCAGCTCTACATCACATGAATTATTACAATTATCATGAGACACTTGACAGTCCATCAAGGTACTTCATGACATTAAGCCCTTTTTTAGTCAACTCTGTCACCAAGGAAACAGAAGTGCTGTCTAAGTGACATATTCCATGTTCAGGTGTTAGCCATCCCACATGTGATCTTGTCAGGAGTGAATGAACTAAAATGATTAAACTTTTGGATGAGTGATTAACTGATTAATCTACACTCTAAACAGTTGTTTTCCAAATTACACTCTACATCTTTGAGGGGACAGAGAAAATACAGCTTGAATTATGAGGTACACTTTTCTTCTCACCATGAATATTTTTGAGGAATTTACATCAAAGCTACATTAGTATGGTGTCCAGTGAAACTTGGAAGCCAGCAATTGCAGATATATTATCAGAATATAGGAAAAGGATTCACAGAGAGATTTTTATAAGGTTGTCTTGAAGTTATAAGAAAAAAAACCATCATACCAAGCTTCTTCTGATTTGCGGTTATGAGTGCTTAGTCATGTATGTATGTATAGCTTTAGCACCATGTGGCTATGAGTGCATAAAATGGCATTTGCACTGATATCGCCAGTTACGAAAATCAAGTCCACAATTAAGACAGGAATAGATTTTAATTACAAATGAAGGTTATGTAAGTGTAAGAGCAGATGGAATAATTAGAGCCTTTATAGTGAAATCCTGAATGCTTGCTCATGAAGCCCTAAGAAGTTACAGCAACATCTGGTTCAATAAGAGAATAGAATACTCTTTTCATTTTTTAAGTACCTGCTAATGTGAAAAGAAAATATGTCTGAACTGTAACACATGCAAAGCGCACATTCTGCACTTTGAAAGTCATAGTAGCATGTTGTTTATTGAAGCATGTTGAATGTTTTAAAGTAAGGCACAACAAGCAGTGCATGAAGAAGTAAATCAACTAATTTAATCTTTTCCACTGTGACTCATCCACACTGAACAGTGGAAAACAAAGTGGCATCTTGCTGAAAACCAGCAGACAGCACAAACATAGAGACCACCCCTTTACAAACACTTCACTGAAGGATATCCTTTAAAAGCTGGGGGTTTTTGCAGTGTTTGATATCATTGTAGTGAGATAAACTGTAATTCCTTTTTAGCCTCTGCTTATGACAACACCAATTTGCCCAAATTTTGTTTTAAATAAAAAAGGGCACATCACTTCAGATCACAGTTACTGCAGTGCTTTGATTACAAGGCAAAATCCTAGTGTTTCACAGTCAAAACAAATAAATTTATACGTCTTTTGCTGTTAGAGGAAGAAATGCCCTGAAACAGAAAAATAGTAGCACTTATGGTGTCATTACATTGACATCAATTGGCAATGCCCCGGGAAGACTGTGCCCCAGAAGTACTCAATAAATATCTCATGGAAGGAATAAGGAAATACAAACTGAAATAAAATTGCTCTTTATACATCTTTCAGTGGTAAAAGTAATTTGACATGTGACTGCACTTCCTGTGTGAATAAAATTTGCACAGGAAGTCTAGGAAGATAAGAAGTCTTTGGAGCCTACTTTGGTTAAAATAACCCAAAGGAAAAGTGTTTTCCATTATTCCCTCTAGCTGGCAGTTTCTAAGTGGTTCCCCAAACACAGATAGTAATGCTTCATTTTGAAACAATAAATGCCCTATCTCAGTTTTGACTTGTCATCTGAAGACTTGGGTTCCCTGAGAAAACAAAATAATCTTCCACAGAACGATTTTTTTCAGGCGGTAAAGGTATTGGCTGACAATTCCTAAACTTCATTCACGCACCTTCTACATCTACTTCATTCATGCACCTTCTACATCTACTTCCTTAAAGAATGCCTTATGAAAAAATGTTGCATTGACCTCAGCAACTTGCTCCATAAGAAAAACATGATGCAAGACTAATATTTAAAATCACAAGAGATAGCAAGAAGAAACACCTTCTGTCTGGAATACTACCATTCCAAATAAAGGGCTTTTTAATAATGATTTTATCTTCTCTTGTTTTCTTTTTCATTCTCACTTTTTTTCTAATTCCAAAGTAACTTGAGCCCTATTACTTAATAACTAAATAAACTTCTTGCTGCTTTTTTTCTGTAGCTCAGAGACCCTGAGATCTTCTGCAGGTGGAAGTGATGCCACTTCAAGACAGAGTTAGTACTTCATTCTACCTCAGCTTAGTTAAGAGAGAGCAGATAGATCCTCCTAACTCTCTTGTGCTCTTGTACACAAATTCCGAGTTGCATTAAAACAAAGCCATCATAAGACCCCTCAGCAGGGAAGAGAAAACTGAATTTTGCCAACTCACTTTGGGGGAGAGCAGGGCCGTGTCCAGGACATAGAGCGGGAGAACCAAGCACTGTCTGATTGCTTTGTCTTGCAGAGGAGGGGCTGGGGGTCATCACAGAGGCTTCAGAATCACTGCTGCACTTCAGATAATGTAGCAAGGGTCTGAGGTTTCAGCTTTCCCACAAAAATTATTCCTTCTTCTGCATGTGCCTGTAGCAGGCTCTGAAACAGCAATTCCCATGTAACCACAGCATATCCATAGGCATGGCATTCTGTGGATTGATCTGGTAGATATAAACCCAGAACTAGCTCTAAGTCACAGGCAAAATGCATTTCAGACAAAATGGTCCCAGTGCCGCTGTAAAAAGATGATAAGGAAGTTGTGAATGGGAGAGGTTTAGGATGCAGTCTTCAGACAGAAGAATTTTGTTTATTTTGCTGGTCTGGGATATGGGGTATCATTTTCTTCTGAGCAGCAGGTTATCTGGATTTGGGGATCCATTTGAAAACATCAAAATTAAAAAAAAAAAAAAAAAAATCCACTTTTCCTTCACACTGGAACCTCATTGTCTAAAAATTTTTCATGAGTTGCATGTTCAAGTATAATAGAAAGAAAGAGTGAACTGAGGTATGATTAAATTAGTCTGATGCTTGGAAAGTTTGTTTCAGTGAAGAAAAGCAGCCCCAGCTTTGAATATAGGATTCCTTGTTCCCTTTATGGGCAACAATTATTACATTTTATAGTAATAGATGTAGGTTGACTTCATGCACATGCACACAAAAAATCCAACAGCAACAACAAAAAAAGGAAAACAACAAAAAGAAGTCTTGGAAGTTTTTGCAGAAGAGACTAGGAAGTTCTAAAAAATTTTTATCTAACCAAGTTTACCTGAAGTAGTTGCATTTTGTGGCATACCTGATCTGAATGGGTTTCATTCATTTTAATGACTAACAACATATTTATTATTTTGCACTACCTAATAACAGACTGATATCTCTAAAGTACTAAAAATGTAAATGACCATAAGAGTTTCCATCTCAGTCTCTGTCCTATTTTTCCTGGGGTGATTAAGGACTAGCTTCACTATTTAACTCCATGCTTAGCATATTGCCTGTGCTTTTCTGTGTCCTGGTTATTTTTAGGAAAAGGTAAATAGATACTTTTACATTGATTTGTATGAGAAAACCAATTTTTGCTTCAGAAATGGGTAATCTAGTACCTGTTCAGCTGCTATAGAAGTTCTGCCTCTTTCTCTTTTGAGCCTACCCCTGTTTTATTGATTAAGCATATTACAGTTTTAAAACATCACTATCAAGGTCTATTTATGATTACTAATCCCATGAAACAGCTGGAAACACTACCATACACAACTGTTACTTTCAAAAGGAAGTGAATAGAACATAACCAACAGAAAACAAAATAACCAGTCAGTGTAAAATTATCATAGTGATTTTTGCTGCAAAGAAAATTGGCTGATTTCATCCATTTCATACTTGATGTATCTTTATCAAAGTCTGTAACACTTTTTTACCGGAAATTATGGCCAACTGCCTTGTCTCTTCCACCAGTTTTTCATTTGTTGCATTATGTTTATTGGAATATGCTTGCAATTTGCTGTGGTCTGGGATCACAGCCATGGTCAGTGAGAAGCCATAGCCAGTGCCCTAGAGATGACAAATACATCCTGTGATAACAAGTCTGCCGCTGAGTGAATAGAAGGTGGGTCTTGTTTTCATCCTGTATCCATTTTGTTAAGTAACCAGAGGGTACATATGACTGATAATGTGAGAAACTATTGGTACCAGAAGTTCAAAAGCTCCTTCTGACACCAGTGCCTTTGTCTGGACTGAGTTGAAAGGACAGAGTGTTTTACCCTTGCTAGAGCTACATACTCCTTTATAACTCTCTCAGTAATACAGAAGATCTCCTGGCATATCTCTAGTGATGATGTGCTCCGGGACAGAGAAAACTGAGTGGCCAAGGACTCAGCTTTCACAGCTGAAAGGAAGTAGCACAGTTTTGCACAGCTGTTTGTGGTTTCTCCCACCTTGAGTGCAAAGACCTAAGCTATTCTAGCACTTCCACTGTGTCCTGCAGTTTGTTGGAACTGGAAAAGGACTGATGAACAGGTCTGCCATTGTAGGGGAGACTCAACAGACAAAGAATGAACACAGTTTCGTTTTTGGGGTTTTTTTTAATAGAAGTGGCAAAATTATTTAAATGAGCTGTTTCTGTGTCTTTGTCTTGTTTGTACTGTGCACGATGGGAACCCAAAATGTAAGAAGCTCCACAGTGGTGGAAGACTGATTTTCTTACCCTCTTCTTAGCTTGCTTACAAAACTCAAAATTGGAGCACTTGTATCCAGTGTTGTTTTAAGAGGAAAGGTAGATCCCCTTCATAACAATGGATTTCTAGTTTCCACATGAATGCTAGATGACAACTGCCTTTCCTAATAATCTGTAAAACAAAGTATTTGGGAGTGAAAATAATTCCCCTGTTGCCATCAGGATGTTTGTTCTGTCTAGGCCTGCTTCTTGGAGATTATTATTTTACCTCTGGATTGCAGTTATCTGATTGTATCAGAGGTACAGAGTGCTATTTTCCAGCTGAAAATAGTCCATCACAGATTCTCAAATTGATTTAGGTTTATGGAAAAAATCTTATTTGGAAAAGTTAGAAAGGAAGGTGAATAATGTTACTGAAGTTGTAACCCCCACTCACTTCAAACAATCCATCCCAGTGCTATGCTAAAATAAGACTAGATTTGTTTGCAGATAAGCCTGTTGTGTGTTGATCAAAGATTTACAGAACAAACTAAATGGTATTATTTTAATTTGTTGAGATTACTTCTACTGTGTCCAATCTTGATAACACTGAATGTGAACACACTACATATGTCAAAGTTTAATACCATTTTGACAGCATTGTGCCATCTTTCTCTGGAAAGATTATTGCATTTTTGCTCAAAACACAAGGCTGAAAATATGGGTTTAATTTTCTAAAAATAACTCACTTTACTGATACTAAGAACTTATTCTGGAGCTGCAGCAAGAAAATTTTCTGTTCATCCACTCCATTGATAGTGAATACTTACGGAAAAGAGAAGTGTCAGTTGTAACTGAGGTTTCAAAATTCTTCTGAAGTCCCCAAACTGGATTGAATCTTCCACAATTCACATGTCAGGGATGGCACGGAGATCTGTGGGTTCTTTTTCATCCAAAAGGAAAAAGCATGGAAGCTTTGAATATTTAATTTCAAAACAACATTTTAATATTCTTTCTTTCAGAACCATGGCAGGTTTTCATAACCACAGATAGGAGAAGAAAGAAAATCAAATAGCAAAACAAAAGTCAAATAGCAATGTGTTAGAGAGAATTAATTGCTCTGGCAAATCAGGTACAAAAGGGAGGTTCTTTTGATCAGGAAGAATGCAAATGAAAACATTGCATTCTGCAGTGAAAACTCAGAAATTAAATATGAATTTTAAAGCGACAAGTTGATGGTCATTAGTACAGTTTTCAGACTACACCTCCTCCCTCAAAGAAATTGGTTGACAAAATCAAAAGAATACTGGATACATTTGTAAGACAACTAATCCTTGGAGAAATGAGGCTTGATAAACAGAAATTGAAATAGAAGATTTAATGAAAATGCCATTATAGCAAAATAACTCTTCCGGCTGCTATGAGATAGATACTCATGAAAGCTGTAATGAGTTGGATGAGTAACTTGCTTTTAATCAGCCAGCTTTTGCATGATGACTTTTTAAAATATGCAATTTGGTAATAACACAAGCAAAATTTTTTAAGTAGCAGCTGGAGAATATGGCAGGAAACCTGAGGTAACAGACTAAAAAAATACTACTTCTTTTCTTATTAGTCAGTGACTAGGTGGTTTGGTTTATCCATATCTTGATTACAAATAAACGAATCTGTTAAATGCCACATTTTTTGAGATCACCAAAAGTTGACTAGCATTGTACCAATAATACAGCACTTTTAACAAAACAGCATAAGTCTGCTAGGATGCACTTCCTCCTGGGTCCAGAGGCACAGTACTTATGACACTGAATGTCTTCCCAACTCATTCTTCCTTTGCTGTTGGAGATATTAGGATCAAATTTAGTGATCTTATGCAGTCTTTCCAGGCATAGACATGTCCAAACATCAGTGATCAATTTCTCGTCAGTGAATGCAGTAAATCAGTCAAGAAGTGTCCGCGTCTGCCTCTGTTAGGACTGAATTTCTGGACAGATCTGGTTAGAAACAGGGCAGGTCTCATGTGTGTTGCCATCTGTGGTAAAGACCTTTGGGCAGTGATCTGTGCAGAAATGTGTTCTCAAGCAGCTCTGGGACCAGGATCTCAGGAGGTTTAGGCACACTGGTTCATTCAAAAGCTAAACCAGTGGTATTTATGAGTAGGTATGAGCTGGGCACCGAGTTCCTCTGCCATGGCAATCTGAGGCTCCTGTGTACCTGTAAAGAGGCAAAGTCTGACGGGGGGAGAACAACAAGAAAGAGACCAACAAGGAGGGCTTATAGGAGTGCAGTTTTGAATTGACTGCCTACGTTTTTCTCTAGCTCCACTACAGTCACCTTAACCTTTGCAAGATTTTCAGACTGAAGAACCAACATTAAAGATTCATTACAAGTTCTGGATGAACAAAGGAACTGAATAGTCACCTTACTGTTCCACCTGTTCTTCCTACCAAGAACTCAAGTATATCCATCAAGTAGCTTTTGTGGTCCCAAACCTTAGGGTCAGTAGCAGCTCTCAAGCTTCTTCAGTCTGACCAGTTCCTTACCTGACCACTCTTGCCTCTTCTGTGAATGTCTTTTAATGGCCTTCAGAGCCTTCTACATTCTTTTCTCCAGTCTTGGCTTCTACACTGACCTGCTTATCCCCTCTGACAGGTGATATACAACCAGGTCATCCTCTCTTAAACTGCACTCTGGAAATCCAGATTTGGAGACTTAGTCATGTGCACTGCAGCCAGCCCAAGGGTCTGCTGTCTTTCTATGGGAATGAGAGACCACCACATCTCAAAAAGGCATGATGTAATTCCTGCTTAACCCTTCAATTACACAAGTGCTTTTCCTGCTGGTTTCTCCTTTCTGTTCATGAAGAAAGATGTAGTGATAGAACAAGTTCATTGTGGACAGACTTAATGTTTTAGAGGCAAGAAAATAAAATCTACAAAGGCATATACAAATCACCAGAGACGTTTGCAGGTGTCTATTAATCCCTGACCAGCTCCTTAGCCAAATCATACTTTCCAATGCTGCTGCTAATTACTTTACCAGGGCCTATCCCAGATCACACATTCTGAAGTCTAATGCAGTCATGTTGGCAGTGGCATATTCTTTTGAGAGATTTCTTACATGCAAAGTCCCTCCTCTGTAATTAATGTTCTCTTTTTAGTTTACCAGTAGCATCCCAGTGCTCACCAGCCTCCCAAATGAAGACTGAACCATACTGCATTAGTTAATGAAATAACCAGAGCAGACAGTCTTTGTCCAGAGGTACTTGTTCTATACATCAAACAAGTCACAAGCAGGGCGAACAGGGAGGGAAAACAAGTGCATAGGATTGTGCAGTTGCAATGACTCAGCCTGTGTAATTAGCATTAGATGGTGGCTTTTATGTCATTACTTTACCTAAGATGAAGTGCACAGGAGGACCATAAAGGGCAGTTTACTTCAAGACGCTGCAGTCTTTCAAGGGAATCTTTGTGTACTTGGTAATGAGTAATTCACTCATGCACTGTGTCCACTTCATTCCTCAGGACACAGCTTTCAGCATCCTTCCCACAGTAAGGACTCAAAACAAGGAGGGCTGGCATTCCCATGCTACAGAGATTGCTGGGCTGCATGAGGAAGAAAGAATTGCCACTCTAAATTCTGTCTACAAGTAGAAGTCTCTTTTTTCTTTATACATACAATTGAATCGCTTCAGTACATGTGTGTTGGTGTATATGTGACAGAGATAATTAACTGCAATGCTTCCTTCAAGGGTAAATAGAGGTGAAGGAAGTTTATCTGCTTGTAATTTCCAAGAACTAGTTTATTTAGTTCTCATAAATATCAAACAACTAATTAATCCCATTTTTAAATTTATTTAAATCTTCAACACTAATGTAATGGTAGCTACATAGGTCTACCACAATAGCAAAAGAAATTCACAAAGATATCTGGCAGTATAACCAATTTTTTTTGCAAATGTGGTTTTGAAAGTTCAATATAAAAATACATTGTTTTCAAATAGACTATGAAAAGAAACCTATCCTTTTTTCAATAACAATTTTCTTAATATAATTTTACTATGAGTAGATCTTGAACAGAATGCTTTCTAGTATTCTAAAGGATTCAAGTTACTCCTTAACACCAGATAACTATGTAGAGCTTCTTTTTAAAATGTACACCTTGTATTTGACACAATCACAAATAGCTTAGTGATAGGTCAAATTAAATCCTGGCCCACTAAATCCTGAAACATATCTGGTTAAATACACTATTTTCTGCAAAGGAGAGGTCTTCTATTCATTCATTAACAAGACAACGGATCCCGCTTGTATTCAGAAAACAAAGTAAGTCATACTCAAGAAGATACAATAGGTTTGGGAACTGGGTAACCAGCAGGAACTGGGTAACCAGCAGAAATTGGTTTATCTTTACTTTCAGTGGTGATGTCAGCAATATTTGTTCCTTGAAATGACTGCATGCAAAGGAATCAAAGAATACAAGTATCGGAAAGAAATCAAACAGAAGAATAATTTCATACATTAGGAAGTAGATGATAAACCATTAAAAATTCCAGAGCACCAAGTACATTTCCCTACATGCCATCCCTACTGCAGTAGCATAAACATCCCTAGTTCAGTAATAAAAGATTTCTTTATGACACAGTAGATGAATTTCCAGTGATCTCAGTTCTTAAGCCATGATCTTAAAAAGCAGCTTTGATACTGACAGCAAGGAGACTAATAAATGCAAATTCATACTGCTGTATTAGTAGCCTAGTAATGTTCAATGCAGCAAAAGTTACTCCAATATTGTAATTCACAACATTGCCCTTAATAGATGGCAGCCTTTTAGCCTCTTACTGAAGGAAAATCCCTGGAGGTAAAACTAGCTTACCCTCTTAAAGCATAAAGCAATGTTTATTTTTTCCTTCATCTCACCTAGGTCAAGAGAATATTTGTTTACATAGTTTGATAAAAACTTTATTCTTATCAAAACTCAGAACAACTATTAAATATAATACTGAAATGGCCATTGAAATGAGAAGGGTTAGATGGTATTTCTGTTGAGAGATTCTTCATGCTATGTTCATAGCTACTGAAACAACAGTAGAGATGGTTCCTATCATTATATACAAATCAGTCATCCTGGATATTTCACTGCGCTTCATAGTACCTAATAAAAGAATACAGCCCTAAATTTGTTAACATATACCATTGGTTGCTGTGGAAAGGAAGTGGAGTGCAAGATGGGGAGATGAGGATCTGGGAGATGGGGATCTAGGAGGTGGAGAAAACAGGAAGCTGCCTTTGGGTAGAAAGGTGTTCAGGAGAACATGGGACAGGAGGTGACAGATGGGAATTAAGTTACTTACGGGTCTGGTCAGGCAAAAAAAAAAAGAGCCTGGAACTAAAAACTAAGTCTGTAAAACTAGGACTGAAAATACAGGTGCTTATCTCCATAGGATACAGAAATACATGCCTTCCTACCCATCATCATATGCCCAGTTCTGCAGGGAACCATACGACAGGGACTCTTGTACTCCTTCCTATGCCTAGTCTGTACTGTTTTCCTTGACTGCTCTCACCTCCCCAGCTTGGACATATCTTTCTCCCTTTCTTTCCCTTTGGGTCTATTATTATTCTTCCTTTCCTCTCCTGCTTCCCTGGTGTCAGCTTTGTGCCAGCACCAGGCAGATTGCCCCATGTCCTCAGGCAAGGTGGCTTTCTCAGCCCTGAGCCGGCACAGTCACAGTCCCCTCATCCCGCAGCAGCCACGGCTGGACAGAGGGTCTTCCACACTCAAAAGCCAACAGCCAGGCTCTGACAAGTTCCCACTGCACTCCTGAGAGATGACTTCTTTTTTTGGACTCATCATTTGTCTAAAATACATTTTTTCAGTGATGTCAAGAGACACATTTTGGTTGTAAGCAGCCACCCTTCCTGCCAAATCTCCCAGCCCTGCTTCAAAACATGGGCATGCAGAACTTCAACTGAATGACTATATTGCTTATATTAACACGGAAGGGAGCATAGGTATTTTTGCCTCATACAGTCTTCAGATATGGCTGAACTTTCCAAAATAAACGTTTAAGTCTGAAGGTTAAATGATACATTAATGAATAGAGGGTTTTATAAGGCAACGTGCCAAGCAAAAATAGATAGGCTTCAACAACTTGCCCTGCTTAAAATACCATGATCTGATCAGAGCAAAGATACAGATGAAGAACTCAAATATGAAAAGCAAGAGGAAGTGTTTAGAAGAGATAAGCAAGTGTAACAAAATAAAATGAACAAATTGAAAACCTAAAACAGAAAAAAATCTTCCCAGCATTGAAATTTGATTAGATGTAGAATACTGGTCCTGGGGATAGTGTAAGCCCCATGATTCATCACCCAGCCTATAAAAATAGGTTGGACAAAATATTAGAAACATATGTCCTGCTGAATAACCCTGTGCTCTGAGATGGATGAACCAGATGACCGAATATGACTTTTCCATCTGTATCATCCATGAATCTAAGAGAATTTCTGTATCTCTCTGTGGATGAACAAACCAGAAACCTCACTAAAAAGACCTAACCCTGTCATCAATGCCCACACCAATTAGCACCTTGCTCCACAGCAGCCCTCTCTCCTCTAAATTCCTCTCCAAATTGTATTCCAAGGGAAAAATCTCACAGAAGAGAAGAAAATAAATGTGAAAGTCCTTGTGTAGCAATCCAGCAAATGTCTGAATTTCTTCCCTGGACAAAGGGGATGGAAATGCTAGAAAAGGGAAGGAAGGAGCAAGCACATGATTTGCTAGAAATGTGATCTGAAAATTATGGCCAGTCACCAAGGTCAACACCTCATCCTGCAACACTGCTTCTCCTTCCCATGAGTAGCACTAGGGGCTCAGAGACTTTATCATTCTGCTTACTCACTAGCAAATGTACACCCCCTCTCTGATCAGTGCAGGAATCTTTGTGACCTGCTTCAGTGATGATTTACGAAGCAAAATTAATTAACAGCTTGAACAGTCAGAAAAAGTGCCATCCACAGAAGAATTCCTAGTTGGCATGAGTAACCTTTGCTGTAAGGTCAAACACAAGGTTGCTACAAGAGAACTCCCTGCAGCAGCAGGAGCAGACTGCTCAGCAAGACAAGAAGAAAAAAGGCAAAATGGAGAGTGATAACAATTTTCACATTCAGTCATAAAACTGAAAATTCTTCACTTCCTACAAGGAGAGCCACATGTCTCACTGCAATAGAACTGAAACGAGAGAAGTTTGAAGCCATAAACTGCATGATTTTCAATAAAAGGAGTGCAAAAAATTCCGTTTCTTGGTAGTCAGAATGCAGTTTAACAGTTTGTAGAATAATGGAATCATAGAAAAAGCTGAGTTCAAAGGGACCCATCAGGATCATCGGGTCCAGCTCCTGGCCCTGTGCAGGACACCCCCAAGAATCACACCATGTGCCTGAAAGTGTTGTCCAAAGGATTGTTGAGCTCAGACAGGCTGCTGCTGTGGCCACTGCCCTGGGGAGCTTGTTCCAGTGCAGCTATTATTAAGCAACTGTAGAACTGATCAATTGAAAGAAATCATGCAGCTGAGTTCTAACTCTTAACAGGAAAAAATAGCTACTTTACCTGCCTTCTGAGGGTGGTCATTTTGGATTATGTGCTTTAAAATTCAGAAACAGCATTGTGAGAACTGAAACCTGAAATTATTTTGAAGTTGCTTTCAATTCACAGCGACTGTGTGAAAATCTGGGCCTTTGGCTTTCATCAAACCAGATATAAATATATAAATTTGTGGTGAAAACAGTATTTCTGGATCACCAGTTTCTGTCTGGCCTAGTACACAATCTCTTTCATCCAGATTCAGAGAGGACAAAGCAGTATCCTGTCACTGGGAGCTATGACTGGTTGTCAGATGCTGAATATGGATGTGCCTCCCCAAAAATATGAACTTTTTTGGTAGCTAAAGGGCAGAAACTGGAACTTCCTGAAAACTGTCAACTGTCCTGTTCATTCTCTTTGAAGTTTTGATGCTTTAATGGTTACAGGTGTTTACATTTGATAACATTCAGATATTGCTGATGACAAAACCTGCTGTTTCTCAAAAATTCTTTCTAATTCTAATGGCAGTGTCCTGAGTAGAGGAACAGTTCCCTAGCAGAGGAGTCATATTAATTAGTACTACCTAGCTGTGGATCTTTCTGAATCCATCCTTCTCCTTCTGTTCCCCTACAATACAGCATTGAAGCAGATGTTAGTAACTGACTTTTGCATATAATCCTGTACACTTCTTTTCCATTTTGCAGAGGTTGCCAACAAATTGTACAGCTTGATTTTCCACAGTTAACATCAACAAATTTCACCTTTAAAGCAGGAATTCAGCCACTTTCAGTATGCAGGAGGAAAGAAGTGTAACTTTCATAATTATGACATTCATCCTCCACTTCATGAAAAGGGACTAGCTGTATTGGGTTTGTGTGGCCAGGTTTTCATAATGGTGGGTTATGGGGTGGTTCCTGCGAGAAGCCACCAGAGGCTCCCGCTATGGCCAACACAGCCAGTGCCAGCCGGCTCCAGGATGGATCTGTCACTGGCCAAGGCCGAACCCATCAGAAAAGGCGGCGATGCCTCTGTGATAACAGATTTGAGAATGAAAAGAGTTATTGCGCAGATGTAATTGTGCTCAGAGAACAGGGTGAGAACATGTGAGAGGAACAGCTCCGCAGACACCCAGGTCAATGCTGAAGGAGGAGCAGGAGGTGCTCCAGGTGCCAGAGCTGAGATTCCCTTGCAGCCCGTGGTGCAGCCCACGGTGAAGCCCCTGTGTTCCCACAGCCCATGGAGATCCATGGGGATGCAGAGATCCACCTGCAGCACATGCAGGATCCCAGCTGGAGCAGGAGGATGCCCAAAAAAGGCTGTGATGCCATGGGAAGACCTGAGGCCCTGTGGAGAGAGGAACCCACACTGGAGCAGATTTCCTGGAAGGACTTGTGACTCTGTGGGGAACCCAAGCTGGGGCAGGCTGTTCCTGAAGCACTGCCTGTGGAAAGGCACCCTTGTTAGAGCAGTTCATGAAGTTCATGGGAAGGACTTCCATTGGAGCAGTCAATGGGGAACTGTCTCCTATGAGAGGGAATCCACACTGGAGCAGGGGATGAACTCCTCTCCATGAGCAGCAGCAGGAACAAAGTGTGATGAACTGACCATAACCCCCATTCCCTCTGGGAGAGGAGGTAGAGTCCGGAAGGCAGGGAGGGGTGGGGGGAAGCTGTTTTTAATGGATTTTTTACTTCTTATCCTGCTCTGATTTTTGTTGGTAATAAATTCAACTAATTTCCCCAAGTTGAGTCTGTTTTGCTTCTGATGGTAATCATTGAGTGATCTCTCTGCTGTTATCTCAACTCATAAGCCTTTCATATTTTCTCTCCCCTGTCCAGCTGTGGAGGGGAGTGACAGAGTGGCTTTGATGGGTGCCTGGCATCCAGACTCAGGGTCAACCCATCACACTAATAAAGCAAAGACCATAACAGACATGTTGAGAGATATTGCTCTTTCTCTTTTAAGGCCAGTGAAATGGAAAATGTTGTCAGTGATAAAACACAGAGAGAGGCAGATGGAAATGACCAAAGGCTTGGCATGACATAAATGAGAAGGTGCAGAGGCAGAGGAATGTCTCCCTGCAGAGGCCTACCTGGCACAAACCATTGTTGTGCAAGGTTTGGCCTAATGAAGGCAAGTAATGATGAGACCCCAGACTTAAATGCAGCTGTAGAGAATGATGGCATTTGATAGAGATTGGTCATCTGCTCCATTGTGATGGAACAGAAAGTGGGTAGATAGCCCAAGACTGAGAGGTACCTCACACAGAAGAGTAGCAGAAGAATACCCTGTTTCAGATGGGTTGCTTGTGGAAGAATGTGAGGACACAAGAAAGGGAGGAAGAAAACTACCAGAGCAAAGATATTCCCAAGGAAGGGATTGGCTGCACTAAGGGAAAACAGAAAATAAGAACTATGAAGCAGCTCTTCCCAAAAAAGAGTGGAGAAGAAGAAATAACAAAAATAGAAGGTGGCATAAGGATTATAGACAGAAATGTATGCTAAATTGGGCCAAATCATAGAATGATATGCAGAGAGGAGAAAAAATGCAGGGTAGGAATTCCATATGACCAGCAAAAGAAGTGGGTTTACATGACTCCTTAGAAGAATTTTATGGGCCATTCAAAAAGCCAACTGACAGAGTGGGAGAGCGGGCTGTCTGCCAGGGTGAAAAATGTGAGCATGTCTCTGAAGGGATCATCACAGGAATGGAGGAGAGGGCAACAGGATGCACGATACAGCCAGATTCCTGCTGGGATGACTCAAAGATACTTATGTGCAGCTGGAGAGGACAGGGAAAGAGGTGGGGGGACTCAGTTCCCAGTGCAGTGCTTCTAGTATTAGAAGAGATAAAAGGTGGACAACATGTCAAAAAAGTACAAACAGGTATTCAGAGAAAGAAAACCCTAAGAACGAATGCTACTTCATGGAAGAAATTTTATTACTTCCTCCTGTTTTTTCTGTATCCAGACACATAAAACTTGAACATCTTGTTCTAATTTTAAAAAGTGTGTAACTCACCCTCTTGTTCCCTCAGGATTCCACGCACCAGCTAAACACCTGGGCTGAAAACAGCAAATCATCTATGCAAACTAGCTATGGAGACTCCTCAAAACTACTTTACTCCTCTTAGGCAGTTTTCAGAGATGAATCCTGCCATGAGTGCAAATGAAATAAAGGTTTGTGATTCTACATAAGCTTTTCAGGTCACTGTCTGAAGTTAACTTCCTAAGCCTCAATATTGAGACAGTCATTCTTCTCAAATATTTTGGCGTTGTTCAAAGTAAATGATAAAACTGCTGTATTTAAAATATTTATGTGGAGAAAAAAAAAAAAACAACCAACCAAAAACAGAAGAAAGAATCCATGTATTCTTCTGTGTCACGTTTTCCAGGTTCTTTCTTCATCTTTAGAAAATGCAAGATCTGTCCTAAATTTCCAGAATAGAGAAAATTAAGATCATGGGTCTGATTAACACTTCTGATTAATTTCTAATTGGCAAATGAGAAGTTTCATCTTGTGATGAGTTTAATCACTTACCATTTTAATCACTATTAAATGCCACTACCAGGCACTATACTCACCTTACCTGAGGGGAGTACAAGTTTTTTTGGAAATTCAAAATATTTTTATGTGATACTACACACAAAATAGATCAGATTTGGCAGGGGGATAAAGGGATCATTTTCAATGTTAAGGATAAATTAAGAAAGACAGCTCATTTATAAAAGCAGTATATTGTGTGTTGTTGAAACAGAAGTAATATTCTCCAATAATCTATCAATACCCTTTGAACCTTTGAAAGTTCTCCTGTCTGCAACACACATCAAGAGTAAAACCTATTTATTTTAATGCGTACATCTTCCAGCACTCACTTCCCCTGATCCTGTTATCATGGCCCACATTTGTGAAACCTAGGTTTTCATGCAAAAATGAGAAGCTTTTGTCCAAAGGATAAGTCATGTTCCTCTCTTAAAATGAATATGGATAACAAAACAAAAAAGATAAGGAATGATTCTTTTGACTATCATACATATTCATAGGTCCTTAGTATTTACTCCAGTCGGGCACAAGAAGATTATTAACGCTCTTAAGATTATTAACTTTTGTCTAACTAAGCCAGCTATTCAATGTAGGTGAAAACTTTTCTTAGAATGACAAGATACGTTTGCATGTTGTTAATATTATGTATGCAGAGTAGGAGACACACAGAGAGATTTCCATCCTGAGATGTTTACCTTCAGAGACTGACATCTGTTACCACGATGTTTTAGATCTTACTAATTTGAAACAGAAGAGTGTCTTACAGCAATGTGTAAAAATCACTTCAAATGTTCCCTCTTTGACTGTTTCAGTCCATCTGTAATTGGTAGTTCCCAGCATCCAAGAAAATATCTTGCCAAAGAACAGAACCACTGGGAAAGAATTCTAATATCCTACTAATTCAAGTATGTACTTTCCTTGGAGACTGTATTTTAAAACCATATTATTTATTGTTTGTAAATGTCAGTCATGCTCTTGTCAGACGCTTTTAGTTTCCTGGGGTAAAAAATTAAGGATTTGCAGAGGAATTCAGAGTGTAAACCAAGTCAAAAATGTTCATTTCAGAATCATAAAGCTAATTTAATTGGGAGACTAATTATTTCAGTGGTTTTCCCTTCAATCCTTTGTGGCCTCCATGTACAGTATTACGTTATCAAAGAATGAAAATGTCATCTTTTCTGAGATGTATCTCGTGATTTTACAAATTTAAAAAAATTTATAAAATAGAATCTATTTACATGGAAGTTTTCATTTTGACATTCAGACACTACAGCAATTCCTTTCTCATGAAAAATTACTCCTAGAATATTAGAAAATACTACAATGTTAAGATATAGTCTTGTAACCCTAACAAAAGCAGCAGGTACTAGAGATCGCTGAAATCTGACAGGAATACCATTAGGAACTACCACAAGCAACAGAGCAAAATGAGTCATGTACATCAAAATTTCTTCTCAGCATCACTATTTACCTCTCACTGCTGGAGGTTTCCATGGGATGGTTACACTGCTAACAAAACTCTTGCCAATAAACAGGATGAAACCGTGTCATCCTTCGATTTGCTCTCTTTGCTTCTTTCTACTAAAATCTAGCAGTAAATTTCCCTTGGTATGACCACTCACTACCTTCCTCCCTTGCCTGTTTTTTCCCTCTTCTTCCATCTTTTTGCCAGACTAAAATAACCTTTAGAATAGCATAAGGCTGTCACAACCTCCCACAGTAAATAGTGAATAAAGGAGATAATAACCCCAGGATATGACAAAGAGCCTTTCCTTTCTATAGTTTTTCTTTTGAAGAGTGAGTACAGAGCTATGTAAGAAAACCAGATTCCCAAATTCTTCACATTCTGGCAGTTCAACACAAGACATTCCTTCCAGCCATATATTTTCCATAGGGAAACCACACAACATAATATGTAATAAGAAGCCTTGCAGACAGACTGCCTTGGCTTCCTGTAGGTTTTGCAAAGAAAATGCTGAACAAAACAGACAGTTCCCACGCCTGCCCCATTCCTGCCCAGATATGGAGGTCTTACTGAGCTCCACCAGCATGGAGAATGGAGCTGGAAATAGCAAAAGGGCACACAATCATTTCCTACAGTGTAGTATTAGCCTAAAATAATTCTTCAAATTAGACTTCAAATAGGTCACCTCACTACTGGAGCAATGAAACTGTATTTGCCTTATAGAAACATTAAACATGTGACACCAGAGTCACAGCCTGAATTAAGATCAGCCTGCATGAGCTGGGGACAGCACAAACTAAGTTGAATTCTATTGAGCTCTGATTCTGTCATCCATTCAATTGCAAAAGCTGTAGAAAAACCACAGCCACAGTAGGCAATTGTGCTGTTGGCGATGCCTAACTCCTAACCTGCATCCTGGGAACAACTAACTAAACTAGAGTAGCTGTGTACAGACAATATTCATGACTGAAATAGAAAGGATTATACGAAATATGAAGACAGGCTCCTCTCTGACGCACAGTGAGGAGAAAAGAGCCAGCACTCCCAGTAGTTTGCAGCAAAAACAATTCTGACTAGATTTCAGGAGAAAATGTGGGAGAGGTTAGGCACCAGCACAGGTGCCCTAAGAAGATACTCCATCCTTGGAGATGTCTTTTCCTCAGCCGAACTAGACCTTGAGTAACTTGATCCAGCTTGGGTATGAGATTGGACTAGATGATCTCCAGAGAACTTGCCAAAACTGATTTTTTTTTTCTTTTAATGTAGTTAACATTTTCTACACAAATATTCTCCAACCTTGTTTAAACTTACTTTTCCGCATCATTTTATATTTTAATACCTGTCTTTACCAAAATGTTACCAACCAGGAAGCACAGCAAGTGAAACTGTAGATAAACTTCCTCAGGTCCACACTACCTTCCAGTTCCAGCCTCTCTCCTGATCAAAGCCTGTTCACACGTTTTTTAGCAGATTAGGCAAAACAAAATCTTTTGCCTTGCAGACCAGCTCAACATTGGAGAGCTCGTAGTTCAGGCCAGGAGAACCAGGATCAGAGAGCTGATTTTGCCACCTCCACCCAAAGCAGGCTTCACACGTCTACTCAGCAAGTCGACTGGCATGTGCTACCAGCACGTACATCCAGGATGTCACTCACTGAACAAAAAGTGGGAGGTCAAAGCGCCATTTTCACCGGGGCCTACCCTACCAGCACAGCCATGCTGGGCCTGTGCTGAGTCTGCAAGTGAGTGAACACAAATACCTTCCTCAGGAGAGATGAAACACTGCTAGGAATCAGAATCAAGGCAATGAAAGTTCTGTGCTCCTGTCTTCCTTAGACAAACCCAGTACACAGTACATCTATATTGCTGAACAAATTGGTGCAGAGCTCTTCATCTACCCTTGTCTTCCTCCTCACCTTTGAAAGGCCACAGTGTGCACTTGGAACAATTCCTAGACTAACAAACTGCTTCCAGAACTTGCCAAGGAAAGCCGATGTTTACCAAAGATTTCTTGGGGAGTCTCCTAAAAGGCTGCATGGGCAACTTCAGCTTGAGACAACAACTTGGACTGGTTCCCTACCTGAAAAAGAACCTTATGTATAACGTACTCGGCAGAAAAGCCTCACTCCTACCATTCTTCAGAGGTTTACCAAAGGGTTTTATTTCATCTCCCACCCTGGATTTCCATGCTATGGTGCCAACCTCAGCACACAGGCAAAGTTCAAGTAAGTGCCATGGCTAGTAATGATGAAACAGACTATTAGAAACAGCCAAGAATTCATTCTAGCAGGCAATTGTATAGCAACCAGTGCAATATCAAGCAAATTATGAGTCATATTATATTAATAAAATATTTTAGGCAGTTTCTCTTCACAATATAATACTATCTGTGGCAGGAGTCTTTCAGAAAATTTGTAACTTACTAGATGAAGAGGCTAAAGAGAGGAAACCGTTTGAATGAAACATTTCAGCAGGCAATTTGAGCCAAAAGGTCATACTCAGGGACGGGTATTTGCTAGGAAACTAGGAGGAAGAATGTCTCAGATGTTGAGGAATGTATTTAGTGCAGGTATCTCACTGTGCAGATTGAGGTCTGGGTGGCAGAGCCCGAGGCAAGCGTCCATGAACTGCCAACCTTTTGCATAACAAATGCACAGGGACCTCTGGCACAGCCAGGTGAGGGACACTGCAGGAGCCAAGGACTGGGCAGGGAGACCCCAGATGTCCCCGTGCAGAGTGTCAGAGTATAAAAGCCACGGGGTCCGTTCATTGGGGGTCCCTCCTCCTCCTCTTTGGCACCAGCTCGAACTCTTATTCTGTTGTTGCCCAATGATTACATTATTATAAGGACCCAGGGATCTGAGACTCTGCTGTGGGAAACCTGAATTCAAGTCAGTAAGGAAACTGGTCTGACTGTGTGAGTGTGTGGTGTGCAGGGAGCCAAGCAGGGAATTCATCACCTCCCTGGGGCCAACACTGCAGTCCCAAGCAGGTGGTTCCAGTGTGGCTGACAGAGCAGCCCCTGCATGCTCAGACAGCAAAGTTTCCTTAACACTGTCAAATCTGACACAAGGAAATGATGCACCTCCAAGTGCAGGTATTACAAATAAAACTACAATACTCATCTAGGTTTACACTACAAGGAATTTGTTTGGGAAGACTGTGAAGGTAGGAAGATGAAGCCCTACCCAACATAGCTGTACTGGCAAAAGACCTTACTGGAAAAACAACATTTTTTCTGAATAATAGCTTGTTTCCCCTGGAGGCAGGTGAGTGGGAGGCCACAGTGGCTATGCTATACGTGTAACCTGCAAATCTTTGCCTTTATAGCTCTAGTGCTAACATACAACATACAGATGTCTACATTTCAGGAAAGCACTCCTTATGTAAACAAACACAGGCTAAAGTTCAATCTTTTCTTGCTAAATTCCTTAGACTTCTATGTTTTAAAAATCACCTTTCAGATAAAATTGGATAGGTTGTGTGCATTTCTGAAGTTGTCATCCACGCAAAATTCTTTTGGCATGACCAGAACATTACCTTTTGAAGGCAGTACTTTAGAATAAGCATATTCAAATGTGAGTAGGATATGTATTAATTACTGCATGGAAGATACATACACAACATGAATATGCTGCTTGTTCAGATTTTTAAGCTTCAGGGTAGAAGTTAATAAATCAAAACTGTAAGAAAGCAATTGACCCTGTTCTCTGATAGTTGGCAAGACTGATTCACATCTCTTGGAAAACTTTGATAGATGCCGTATATCTGCCTCCAAAAATAGTGCCAGTGCTGACATATCCCACTGCTGGCAATGCTTGTAACTATTGCTTCAGCATTTTCCTCCTCTGGTAAGCATGCTAGCCTACCTGCACAAGCCTGCCATTTGGCATTAAACAAATTGCTCCCTGGATTCTTGGCCAGGGTACTTTGAGCGTGTTATTTAAAATGCAAAAAACTTTTTTTTCCTACTGACTTATCGAAAATGTTCCACATAAAAGATTAGGCTTAACGGGAACACGATTTATTCTAGTCAAGTCCTTGCCTTGGCATCCTGCAGAAGGGTGGGTAGCTATTGGTCTTATAGCCCCTAGAGTGGTGACCAAGTTTATCTAGCAATTGTCTTCAATCTTCTGTCAAACATGAAAGCAGGCAAAAATGTCTTCACAGACTTGAAACAAAACCAGAGGGGGGAGTGTTGAAGGAGGACTCCAATGAGGAAGCAATTACTCAGAACTGCAAGGATTGTGCATTTCAGCCAGGCATGTGTTCTTTTATTTATCTAGGTTTATAAGTGAAGACTACAAGGGGAGCCAAATTTTAAAGAACAAATTGTACATCTTTAGTACTTAAGTTCCATAAGTATATAATTCTGCATGTCCTAAAAACACTGATCCTGGGCCAAGATAAAGTCAGTAAAGAACACTATAATAAAAAAGAAAAAAACAAAAAGAAAGTAAAAATAGTCCTTTCATACCACAAAAGATCTGTAGATCATCTAAAGCACAAAAAATCATGTGGACTTTTCATATTAGATTCTGATCTCTTCCACTGTATTACTAATGGGACAGAAAAAAATGGTGCAGGATTTTAAGTATCCTTCATGAAGAACATGCTAGTCTCAAATGAAAATATTTACACATGTTATTATTTATTTATACATTTTTATCTGCTGCTCCGTGGCAATAGCCCTTACGTTCCACCAGCAGGCACAAACGTTATATGTACCCTGCATATGTTAGGGGTGTCCCGAGGCAAGGTTCAAGACCAAATGCAGAATTCATACAGACAGAAAGTACAGCCAGTGGCCACTTTATGAAACACACCACATGCCCAGGTATGTCCAAAATCTTGGTTGGTCGCTGCATATCTTAATATGCGCCTTAGAGCTGACAGGCTCCCCACAGCCTACCTGTGGGCAGACAGTGCAGCAGTGGCGTGGATTAGGAAGAGAAGTCAGTCCTGATGCTGTTCAGTTTTTTCTGGCACCACTCACAAAGCATGACAGAGATAAAGCCATAGGATCCCAGTTCCCTGTGACTGCAATTCTACAAAGCAAGGAAGACCAAGGTGTGGAAAGTTTCACCTTTTCTTTCACTTTGGCTCTTTCCACCCAAAGCCCACTAGCTCAGGGTCATGAACTACACAGAGAGGGGGTTTTGCAGACCACCATAAAGATGATGGGAAGCTGTGGGGTGGTGCTCGCAAGCGTGACCACAGGCAGAATACTCCAGACATGCCATATGCCACTGACATGAGAGATAGTGAATAATGAAGCCTTGCCTTTCTGACCACTCTAAGGGTCTTGCAAACATCCTGTCTTATACAGACTGTGCAAGATTTGTGTACAAGAGCTCTCTCTTTTTCTCCCATTTCATTCTTTCACATGTTTTTCACAAAATGAGATACATGTTGTAGTCTGATCTTCAGCCCTCTGACCAGGTGTTTGGTGTTGCATAGCAATTACAAAATAGCAGATGTCTATGATGTGTGTTTATTCTTGTACACCTTTTCTCATATTTGCTTAATTAAGTTCTGCATTATCATTTTTCCTGTTATTACTTGCTCAAAGACAACTGAAGCCATCTAGCTTGGCTAGTGCCTTTTCTTACTTGAAGACTGGTGTTGATAAGAATTATGCTTTTATTCCCAATACCACACTAAGATCAATGACTCATGAATACCATGTATTCATTTGGTATAAACTTGTGAGTAAATGTCACTGCTTAAACTAACAAAAAAAAAAAAAAAGAACAGCAGAAGAGAGTGTAGATGACAAGTTCCTCACTAATTTCTCTCTATTTGTTGTCTTAAAGGTATAAAATGTTTGCCTTCCTTTACATGATTATTAACTTTGTTTATACCCATGGCATTTAATTCATTCTCTGATTCACTGGAAATAGCCTTCTTTCCTTGTGTAACACAGGAGAGATGTTGGTCTTAGCTCACATCCGAAAATGAGTAATGCCATTGCTGTTTCTCTGTGAGCTCCCAATCCCTGTGGGTGAAATTCATCTTCATGGGTGGGGAGGAGGGGAGAGGAGGATCTGCTGCAGACCTGTTCAACATTTTAGTCCATCGAACAGGGAGTTAGTACAAAGCTGATATGTAACCCTTCCCATCAGAGACTGACAAGCCATGAATCTGACAATGAGTGTCAGTCCAGACCCTTGCTCCCCTAAAGATGCAGCAGTCTGCTCTCAGCTTTCATGTTACAGATCCAAGCCTATGACTCAGACTCAGGAAAGGATTTAGATCTCTGAAATAAATCATCAGCAGAACTTCAGTCAAAACATTCAAGCTTTGTGACCTCTGTCTAACCACACTGCTGAGTAAATCTTGGAGACACCTCAGGTCTGAGGCAGGCAGTTTAATGGGAGCTTCTTGTCCAGCTCAGCATCTGTGTACAAGTGACTCAGAAAAGCCTCTGCTGAATTCACTACCAGTGAGGTCCATCAAGGCCCACGGATGCTCCCCATCTCAGTCCCGAGGTGCTGAGTTTAGCAGGCACCAACAAATCACACCCAACACACACCAACAGCTTGTTCAAAACTGTGGCCAGCCAAGAGGAAGCTGATAACAGCATGTGTATCTAACAGCAGCACATTCAGTAGGTGTCTACTGGCATATTTTAATGTCACTTGCCAAGATTAAGATACACAGCTCCTAAAATAAGTAGTTTACAACACCCTTTTACGATACACTAAATATTTTTGTTGGCTCCAGAAAGGATAAAAAGTGCACTAACACCATGAGGTCTGGCCAGAAGTTTGGTCTTTCAGAATTAAGTTCTGGAAAAAAACACAGACCAGGATCTCCAAAAATGAGAACTTAGTTTTCTAATGTGTACACTGGCTATTACAACTATCCACCAACTGGATTCTTACTCCCTGTCTCTCAAATTTCCATCAGTCATTACAGCTTTTTATGGAAAAATGTTGTCTTCCCTCAGGTCCACAAATTACTCATATAAATTAGTGAACTAAAATAAAAGAGTTGAGGAATATTCACTGATAATCAATGACAGTAATAACTCACAAAGAAATATTTCAAAGACACTGTCAAAAAGAGGATCAGAAAATATCAGCCTGTGACATGTTTACCTCACACAGCATTCAGTACCATCATACAGGCTGTACATGAAATTATCCACATTTCATGGCAATGATGAACAGTGAGATCAGCATTTCAAATATCACACGAATCACCCCTGTAATTAGTCACTAAGGAATGACTACTACACATAATGGAGTGTACTGAATAACTAATGTTCTGTAGTGCTAATGAAAAGGAAATCTATAGCTTATCTTATTACTAATATAATAATTAATTCAGACACAGATCTTCCACTCATCCTAAAACCAGGACTTTAAATCAGAAACTAAAGGTCAGTTCTGTTCTCCATCACATCAGCTACTCTGAGGAGCTGTACAATTATAATCAGGAAATGCATAATTATAACTCATGGGATAATTTAATGCAATGAATCAAAATATTTTTTGTATTCAATTAATTTGTATGCTACCAAGAAAAGCAGAAAACATGGGGTCATTTACCTGTTATTAGTCCTTTCCAAGAAGTCCAGTAGCTTCATGTACCAGCCTAGGACCCCTACTTTGTCACTCATTTCATATACTGTGAGACCTGTCTCTTTGCAAAACAATTTACTTTCTTGGTTTCAGATATCACAGTAAGATTGCTACATTAAAATCACATTTTAATGGCTATATCATCTGGATTGTAAATTTATTTGAAATTAGTAGTACAATTTAGAATTGCTTTCCTCTTTAAGAAAATCGGCCCAGATTGTTTCAATATTTTGCCATTCCATGAGCATCGTGTATATTCCTTGCCTAATTAATGGGTAGAGATTTTCAAATTTGAATACATATTTCGTGTATCAAGTTTAGATTAAGAAGACTTCAATGTCTGAAAAACTCTCTTTAAAATTATCAAGTGTGGGGCACACAAGGTTTGAACCCACAACTCAGATTCACCAGTTACTTTTGGAAATCAAATTATCTTCTTTTTATCAAATAAATCAAATTATGTTGTTTAAAATCAAATTGTCTCTCACCAGTTTTCCATGTGAGGACAGGAGCAGGCTGTGCAGCACTGACGAGAATAAGGGAGACGTTGGTGGGATCTTCTCAGAGATCCTGCAGGCTCAGGAGTCTCATCCCACCATGGCAGCAGAGGTGCAGGTGGACTCTGTGCCATTTCCAGCAGTAAGTCAAGAGTCTGTTGAATATGAAGGCTGGAAGCTGGTCACTGCCCACACAAGAGGGAGGGCTCTGCTCCTCCTGAGGAATGGCAGTTAGCAAATAGGTTTGGTACTTCACACAACAGGTATGAGGGTCTGGAACTGGGTGGAGTGGTCATAGATTCATAGAATGGTTTGGGTTTAAAGGGACCTTAAAGATCTTCCAGTTACAGCTTCCCTGACATTGACCGCAACACCTTCCACAAAGACCAGTTTGCTCAGGGCCCCTTCCAACCTGGACTTGAGCACCTCTGGAGATGGGGCAGCCATAACTTCCCTGGACAACCTGTGCTAGGGCCTCACCACTCTGAGAGCAGAGCTTCCTCCTAATATCTGATCTAAACCTACTCTCTTTCAGTTTGAAGCCATTCCCCCCTGCCCTGTCATTACATGTCCTCATGAATAGTCCTTCTCCATCCTTCTTGTAGGCTCTCCTCAGGTACTGGAAGGCCGAAGCCTTCTCTTCTCCAGGCTGAACAATCCCAATTCTCTCAGCCTTTTCTCACAGGAGAGTTGCTCTCTGATCACCTTGGTGGCCTCCTCAGGACTCGCCTATATTTTTAAGGAAATCTGTGACTCTTTTATTATTCCATGTTCAATTTTGAGTTTAACAACTAAGAAAACGGACAGACTTTCAAAATTTCTTGGCTCCCATAACTGGGGACAGATTTTCAGAATAGACAGGTGTGTTGGGTTGACCCTGAGTTGATGGACAGTCTTTAAGACCAATTACGCTTCTCACAATTTACATATTTAAACCGCACGGAAAGGCGGGACTTCCCCTTTTGGTCGGAGCTCGCCTGCTGGAAGGTGGGGGGGCTCCGAGCCTCCCGGCCCCGCTGGGCCGGGCCGGGGCCACTGCCCCTTTCCCCCTTTCCCATCGCTGCGGCACGGACCCTGGGTCACTGAGGGGGACTGTCCCAGAGCCGCAGGCAGCTAAAACCAGCCATGGACTGCTCACAGCTAAACCCATCCAGCGCGGCTTCTGGGGACAGGCGGGTCCCTCTCCTCTCCATGCGGAGCCGGCGGAGCCAGCGGGAGCCGGCAGAGCCTCCTGTCTGCAGCCAGCACACTCCGTGCTGAACTGAAGAGGACACCACGCAGCCAGCAGCACAGAGGGAGCGAGGCTTTCCCCACCGTAAAGCCTGAACGGGAGCACTCTTCAACATGGCGGCTTCGGAGTCAGAGAGAAAGAGAAGTGAGTCCCGTGGGACGGAGCTGAGCATGGCGGCGGGAGAAAAGAGGGCGGTGCCGCGATTCTGGCGCGCAGCTTAAAAGAAACCTTCTTGCATGCCGTGGTAAGAAACTGTAATACCACAAACTGTTTGTCTCTTTAATCCATTTGAAGAACATGGGGGGGGGGGGGGGGGGGTGGAGAATCAACGTGTGCCTATGAAGTTTGTGAAGAGTGCCTATGCCAGGCTATATAGAAGTAGTAAGAGGCTGTTAGAGACTTGTGGCGAAGAAAAGCCTCTGTGTGCAGGCCAAAATAACTTATCCTTAAAAAGATGAATAACCCCATGTGATGGCCCATGTTCTGTAGTGTGAAAGAACTGTGAAATTCTTCATGGGAGAGATGTTCTACACACAGCAGACTGTTTGTTTCCGGGCGGGTCTGCTATTGGTGGCAGTTTGGGAACCACGTGCAACTGGAGGAAAACCCTTTTTTCCTTAAGCATAAGAGAGAGACTTTTCAAGAACTGCAACACTGACTAACATCCCATGTTCTGTTATCCCTTGTGTGAGCTGGATAAAAGGAGAGAAGTGCTGGAAAGAGGGGGGGGGGGGGGGGATTTACTTTAATTTTGTTTTGTTGTTTTCTCTTTACTTTTAATTCTGTTAGTAATAAAGCTCTTTCATTGTACTGCAACTGTTTAAGGTTTGTGCCTGCTTTGCTTTTCTCCTAATTCTTATCTCACAGAAGGAAGATAAGTAAATAATGAATATTTTGAATCAAAACCACTACATTTAATTGGTGTTTCCGCCCGGTTTCAAACTCAACCCGCTACAACAGGTATATCAAGCACGAAGTTCTTGGGTGTCCAGTCAGTAGTGTCCAGTCAGTAGTGTCACAATGGGAGCTGCTAAACAATGAGCATCAAAAAAGAAAAAAAAGTCCCTAAACTGGTAATTGCAATGGGAATTTAATGCATTTACTATTGCATACTTTTCACTTCTTCAAAAGATTAAGCACACAATACTCAGAAGCCAATAGTTTCTCTTGCTTTAGCAAGGCTCACAATCCCATGATTCACTATCCTTCATGTTATAAATCAGGAATTGGGTGGAAATGAATTTGTATTAAATTTCAAGGAGCAGGATGATGTCTGAATCACTTCCCCCTAAATCTTTAGTGTTTAGAAGATGGATAGTGTGGAGAAGAGTGTATTTCTCATCAATCCCATTATATATTTGCTTGATGTCAATATTCCATTTATTCCACATTTATTCTACTTTAACAAGACCGCAGATGAAGTTACACTGTAAATTATTAGTTTGATTAAAAATCGTACTTTAAAATGTTATTTTAAAATTGTTTTTCCTCTACAACTTCCCAGTGGTCTCTGGGAACTGCTATATACAGTTCTGGCAAGCACTGACTTCACAGCTGCTATGAGTTAGTTATTTATTTATGCACAATCCTACTTGGCACAATGGGTTTGATTTTGTTAAAGGCACAGTGAATGGACACAAATCAGAATTTTCAAATTAATTCATGGCTATCAACTGTTAATGTTAGAGGCTGAGAGCCATTGCTCAAACATTGCTCACCCTCTAGAAGTGTGAAAGCCATAGCGGTTGCTCAGCCTTCCTCTCTCAAATGTAACTCGGCCCTCAAGAAAGGACAATCTCTGTCATCTCAGGCTCTGGGCCAACACATACCTGACTAGAAAAAACTTCACAGAAATTACCTGAGTGGGAATTTTGGATCATGAAACATTTTCAGGGCCAGTGCCTTAACTGATCTCTCATCTACCATTTCCAAGTAGGCAGCTGCAAAAGCACTAAGGGTGAATCTTACAGCATGAAAACACTTTTACTGGGAAGGTGTTGAAATTCAATTTTCTTCAGATCGCCTAGTAGGTGCCAGATTCTGTGAGGCTTTCTGTCACTGGTGACCTTCACTTGTGTTTGAAGCTGAAATTCCAACACAGTGAGGTCCTGGGTTGTGCTGAGGAGGATGTGGTGTCCTTCAGTGGTCAGTGACAGGGAAGCTGTGTGAAGCCCTGGCATGCCATGGCAGTGGAGCATCCCAAAGGTGCCTGACAGGGCACATTGTGACACTGCACTCATCAGCAGCTTAGGACTCAGGGTCAGTAACAGAAAAATTTACCCAGTGGATCCCCTTGCAGCCCATCCTGATGGCAAATCTAGACTGCTTCTGAGGGCTCTTGGGACGAGTGCCTGGAAGGGAGGCAAGACATTTCCTGCTGGAACTGGCTTTTGCTGTGAAAAGCAGTATGAAATATCCATGTATGCATGCTGTAATCAAGCTGGCATGTTGTTCAACACTGATCATCACTATAGTTACAGGGCCTGATCTATTTTGGGTCCAAAATGACAAAGAAATGTAGAATATCATCCGTTTGCAGGCTGGCCAGATACTACAGTCATGCAAGCATTAAAAATGTGTGTGGTAAATCAAGTAACTAAGCAGAGGTAGGCAGACAGAAATGTGGATTTTGAGATGCAAAACATTATGACTATATCTGTTTTGGTCAAATGACACATCCTTCAGCATAGGAGCTGGCATGCTCATGTGTTTTGGTGGTACTGTGTAAGTAATACACTTCAGGAAATAACCACTAACAAACAGGGAAAAAAAAATCACACAAAAATGATGGCACAAGTACTGTCTTACTCCTTTTCTACAAAAAATTAAAGCCCAGGAGCTAGAATATCTTGGATAAATTGTGGAATAACACTTCTGTTTTGTTTTTGTTTGTTACCAATTCACATTGTACTACAGTGAACTGTTTGGAGCTCTTAACAAATGCATTCTGTCTAATCACATTAAATGGGAAGGTTCCTGTAAAAACTGTCTTGCTTGTGAAGTGGAAAACTATGTTTTTAATAATTTAAATATAATCTACAAATACTGCATTGTCTCATGGAAAAATTCAGAAGTATATTAGGTTCATGTTATGACATTTCAAACCTATTTTTTGCATTTTTCAGCCACCCTTTCTAATCAAGTCTCCATAAATAATCTGATTAAGATAAATTAATCCCTGATTTGATGCCTTGTGCTGATAAGTAAGTGCAAATACTTTGCAGGCTAATTTAAAGTTGGGGCTATGTCTAAATAACCATTGCCTCAGCCAAATCTTTTGAACCAGTTCCTCACACTGCACTGCTACTGAAAGCTAAACCACTTTGGATACCAGAAAATGTGGTATCCACTTTGGGCTCTTCAGTTTCACCTTGAGAGAAACTCGGCAAAGGAGTAAAAGAGAGCAGAACTGGATACAGATACCTTCTAGAGATTTTGAATAGCAGAATAGTGCTCTACTACCAACCTGCCTACCCCACACACCAGGAACTCCTGACACTAGGGACTTGGAAACAGCTGAAAAGACGGTTCTGCATTCTCCTTCCTTGATTTTCCCCATGGTATCAATCAGGCCAGACTCCTGGCCCACACATCACCCATTCCTAACAACAAAATCAGATCAGTTTAGCCCTCATCCTTAAAAGTATTTACACACAGCCACATTCTGTCTTTGTTCATACAAGCATTGATGAGAGGCTTGCCAATAGCCCACTTTTTGCCTGGCAGCTATCAAACTCACAGGGTCAGCCACAGGCACAGCAGCCAGCTGTTCCTCTGCTCTAAATTGTTGATGAACCTGATGCTCAGCACCTCACTGGCTCACTCATGAGCTGCATGCCCAGCCTTCCTTCTGGCAGACACTTCACCTCCTGTTTTCAGTGGTTATTTTCTGTGCTATTGATTCTTCCCCAAGTGATTCAGTGCTGGTTTGGCATCACTTCTCCATTGTTCCACCATACTTGTGCAACTTTGCCTCTTCCTTCTTCCTCCTAGTGGCTTGCACTATCACTTCCCTTCTTTATTGCATCTTCTTCTTCCTCACCTCATGCCTGTTGTAGTTCCTTGTTCTCTTTCTCACAGCACTATTCCCACCATCCCTCCTGTTCTTCCTCTCTATTCCAAGCAAGCTTTTCTTGCCTCCTCCTGGCCATTTGTCTTACTCAACCTTTGGCACATTTTCCTACCTTATTGCCGTTTCTGCTCTTCCATGGTTTGCTTCTTGATCCTCACTTCTATATTCATGCTTCTCTTCCTCCTTCTCCACATCTTCACACATTTCCAGACGTCACTTACAGACGTCACTTACAGTGGCTGCCCCCCGTGGTGTAGACCCCTGCAACTAACACAACCCTATTTCTATGTTGGCCTTTCCTCTTCTCCTCCACACTGCCTACTAACATGCCTAAGAAAAAGTAGCTGGAGAATCAGGTTTCTCTTTTCCTGTTCAGTTCACTTCAGACTATCCCTTCATGCTCCTATACATCACATATGAGTCATTTTCTCCTCAAATCTCTCTCTTCTAAGTCAAAAACCTTTTGCTGTGCTTCTCAAATAGTTATTAAAATGTTTCTACTATGAAGACTCTCCCTGTTCCCTCCAATGTTTATTTATTCTAGTTGGATGTGTCTGATGTGAGTAGATTGAATTTACTTGTAAAGTCCTGAGGGATGTTCCTGACATGCTCTAGGTTTATTTACTGTCTTGTATACTTAGGTTGCAGTACTGCTTGGGACTTCCGTGAACTTCTAAATGACAAAAAAATACAAATAATAAGATTCAGTTCCACCAATCTGAAAATATATTGCTGGTTTTTCTAATGCTGATTAGCAATTAAAAGTGAAGTTTAATCGTAGATAGTCCTCTTCTACTCTTTCTGTCATTATAAATTCCTCTTCCAGTAGAGAGCCTGAGAAATGCCAAAACCAGGATGACAGGAAGAATAAAAGAGAGAGCCGGGGAATCCTAAAATCCTAAAAGAATAAATTAACAAATTAAAACAAAACAAAACAAAAACAAACAAAACCCCAACAAACAAACAAACCAAAAAACCCCCCCAAACACAGGAAGGAAAGCACTCAGCAGTTGGTGGCCACATCTAAGATCAAAGACACAGGCTTATTGCATTCACTGAAAATGAATCTTGCATTTTCTTGAAGCTCAAGACAAATGCCTGGGCCTATTACAGTGACTTAGGCTGAGGTTCTGACATGTTACCTGATTTCTGAAAATTTTTCCTCTCAGTCAAAGTGAAAATATGTGACTCAGTGAGGCTGGTAGAAGCCTCTTTTCTAGTCAAAGGACAAAAAAACTCACAAAAGTCACAGTTATGGCAATATTCTTCTATCCATCTCCTGAGGCCTTGAGACAAATTTTAAAAAAACCCAAGGACTGTTTTTGTTATGGTTTTAATCTATTATAAAACAGTATCTTTTTTTTTTTTCCCATTATGTGTTAGCTGAATTTGGGGAAAGAGTATCATGTCTCTGGAAACACTTCGTCTGGGGTGAAGGGAGCAACACATTTGAAAAAACTGTTCTAGAAAATTAATGCAGTACCTGGAAATTTTGTTAAACAAGGTTTCCTAAAAGCTGTGGGTCATAGCAAATGACAGTACATCTCCTCCTCATCTACTTTTTTCTGATTTGCAACCCACAGTTGCACTGGGATTAGAGCAGGAGATGCTGCTATGATGTATACTGCCTGTCCTTGAACCTTATTGCACATAGTAAATCTATAGCTGTGTCAGGTGACCTTGCTGGAGGATAATAATTTAAATAGTCAGAATAGCAGGGAACAAAATTTAATCTAGGGTGAAAATTAATGTGGGGGAAAGACAGGAAGATTTCCTTCCATTACTTACCACTGCAGTCAATATAAAATCATTGGTTTCTACCTTGCCATTTGTGGCTTTTCTGATGCCACCTAGATTGTCAGAGGTTATTGCTTCAACAAAGTCTCTAATCTGCACCTGCATTATTCATTTGTTCTTGTTGACTTACAGAATTTTATTTCATATACACTTATAAATGTGTGCCTGCATTACAATTGTAATATCGATTGAAAGGCATTTTAAGAACCACTCAGCATGTACTCCACTAAGTTGGCAGCAGTAATCTCTACACAAAATGCCTCTTGCAGCCTAATTTCGACAATCCCACTCTTAACAACAGCTTTCCTAGTGGGTAGCAAACATCTGTAGATGTATTTGAGTACCTACACAACTGTAACCACAGCTTGAATAAATCTTGTCTTTCTTCTTCTTACAAAGGTAGCCAGCCGTGATTACTACTTATCACAAATTGCTACACTTAAATTTTACTCTTTTTTTATGATGTGCTGCTACAATCCTTGCTGCAGTCTGAGCGTGAAAACAGGAGTGTGACCGTGTTTGTGTCTGCCACATACGTATCAGGACAGCCCACACCCTGCCCCAGGACAGTCACACCTGCAGCTTTCTATAGTGTGCAAAGAACTTTACTAGGCCACAACAAGATAATTTATTTTGCATTTTTCTCTCTCTTCATCGCATCTCAGCTGTTCTTTCGGTCTGCATTTTGCATGCAGAATGTACAACACCACTTACAAAGAGAAAAGTTATTTACCGTCAGGGAAGGAAATGTTTTCATTTTTCAGGCACACTGAAGTATGTGGTTAGGTGCAATGGGGGGTATGTATGCCTCAGTGCTGCTTGAGATGGAAGCAGGTAGAATTACAGAAAGTACAGGGCAAAAAGGCTGGCGTGACCTTTTGAGAACCATGTGTAACGTTACACTATCAGACAGGAAAATAATGTGCACGGACAAATGGAAGAAGAATTTTAACATGGCCTGTTCCTGAGACAGTTGCCAAACAGGCTGAGTAAAATCTGCCCACAAAAAAGCATGAGATAATGTAGCCACAGGTTAGCCTGAATGACTGTATCACAATTAAATCATAATTATTTGAGAAACATTACAGCAAAAGCAATATACCAAGAACTGCCTCAGTATAGCACAAGCTTGTTGGTAATACAGATCACATTCCAAATCCACTTCAGTCTGTGGCACACGGCCAAGTGGAAGAGTATCTGCTATGAGCTCATCATCCTGGGGGAAAGGGGATGGGCTGCAGGAACCCAACTACTGAACAGCCAGTGCTGACCGGATGAGCCTCCTTCTCACTCAGCCAGTGGCTCCCAGTGGCTTAAGGTCAGCTACCATCTCTACACAGAAATGACTTTACAAAGGGGTGTTAATCAAACGGTTTGCAATCACTTTCTGCTTCTAGCTTTCCTTCACTTGTCTCTTTTTTTTCTGGAATTAACTCTTCTGAGGCTACTCAGTACTTAAATCACCTATCACCCTACAGTCCTGCAAAGGCCATGATCATGGATTGTTTATTAATCTCAGAATTTCTAGAAGTGCTTCTAGAAATTAGGGGCACCTAATTCTTAACTTCCCAAGGTTTTCCTCTTCCCACTCTTCTCAGTGCCTTCTGAATCCAAGAAATATACACCCTTCTACATCTCAGCAGATAAACTGCACTGGAAAAAATGAGATATCTATCTATTTATCCTAGTCAGCTGCAAAGAAGTTTGTGTACAGGTTCAGTTTTCAGCAAGTTGCAACTGAGGAAGCCTTGCCATTTATACAGTTGTCTCCTCTTTTCTTCCACCTTCAACTCATCTGTCACTGATTAGGTAGGTAAATGTAACTAATTTCTTCCAGTTTACAGTGAAATCCACTTCATTTCAAAGTCTGGGAGTTATTTTATTTGTGATGTGCTGCAGAATATTGCACCATTGCTTACTGTAGTATTAATAATTCTTGTCCCCAGGCAGCATATCCTGAAAGATCTCTCCCACACCACATGGTTACTGAGGAAATTGCAGTTATTTCAATGCATAAATCTTGGCATCTGGGTCCAGGATCCTAATAACCAGAGGGTTAGCTCCTGCTGAATCCCCTGGGAGTCTTGAATAAACCTTTTAAGAGCTGAGACTATGCAATCAGTTCAAACCTGATATCTTGTGCTTAATCTGAAAAATACTTGTACAACATGAAATTTAGACTAATTCTCACACTATACCTGTGAGCTTACATTTCATGGATTTCATTAAAATTTTGGGTTCAGACAAGTTTTTACCTTGGTTTTATGAAACTAATTGTGCTTTCAGCCACTGTCTGAACCTATGTGAATGACACCCTGTTTTATCAACTGGAAAAATTCCTCCTTTGCTCTCTCCGTCATTTTTGCTGTTAGGTCCTTATGTGAGACACCTGCATGTGTCATCCTGCTTCTCCCACTCATGCACAAATCTGTGAGAAGAGGAGCAGCTAATAACACCATGGCCTCACATTTCTTGGCTAGGGTATAAAAGTTGGTTTCATCACTAGATACCAAATAGATGTACCTATAATCCTCAAACAGCTACTGTTGTCTCTGGATCCTTGGGATTACTCATACTCTGTGTCTCACAGGACTTGAGCTAGAGAGGGGCAGCCAGCCCTGGAGCCATTCTAGTTCTTTGCCCAAGGTGGACCAGCATTCCTGCCGACCTTAAATTATACCAAGTTTCAACAGCTGCTGTGCAGCTTTCCAAGCAGCAGGGAGCTGCTGTAATGCTGCAGTCTTTTCCCATGATGTGCCTTCCATCCAGAAGCAGTCAAGAGGCAAGACCCACGTGAAACTACCTGTTACCAGCCACGCAGCAAACTGAATACTCAGGGACAGAACTGGTACCTGAAATTTAGTTTGTACTGGACCACATACAAAAAAAATCTGGCCTATTAAGCTGTATCATTCCCTGTGCTTTGCCACCATTATTCACAAGTGACCTCACTGACCATCTAGAAAGAATTCTGGGTCAGATGTAGTTCTGCCCTGTTATTATATTTTATGCACCATTACTTTTTCTTGGTTTTGTACTGTTGGTTGGGGGTTTTTTTACCAACACGAATCCCATGAGGAGCAGCAAAAAAGAAAGACAATACCAAACTGTGTTAGGGCAGATCCCATCAACATCATAATCCATCCCTGAGAAGTGCAACACCCGCCTGCAGTACAGCACAGAAATACTTTTCTTTCATTATAGCTGATTGTGTTTGCTCAATTAAATTAATGCACACAATAGTTCTGTCTAAATCAGAGCTTTCAGCTTTGTTTGCACAGGCAAAAGGAAACCTCAACCCTTTCAACACATCCAAGAACTAACCATTCAAGCAGAATATCCCAAAAGTAAACATTCTCGAAAGGGAAACCAGAATTTAAAACCTGTTAAAACCTTCAAGTTTCAATGCAATCTGTTTTGTGGTCCCATTGTTTCAGCAGAAATTGCTCCAGTATGCAGTCTAGACAGTAGCCTTGATAGACTTATCTTTTATTCATGGAAGACACGGAGAGCGCAGGAAAGAGAGATGATCTGGCTGTTGCAGATTTCATTGTACACCTACTCACTCCTTGCTGCTGTTTTGCTGACATCAGTGTGTTTTGTCCTTTTGCATCTATTATCCATCACCATATGTCCTCTGTTCACAAACATGATCCTCAGGGAATCAAATAGCAAAGCACTCTAAATATCAGATATTCAGATTTGCAAATGATCTGTCCCTTACACCATACACAAACTCACTATGTGTACGGCCCCACCACTAGACAGAAACAGGTTTTCACTCAAGCTTTAGACCTCTTTTCCACAGACTATGGGGACATGGGGCTTTATGTCAGTCTAACTTTTTTTAATTTGAGCATTATGATGTCAGTCCTGCACAGTGCTGATACAGACAGCACCCAGACAGCACAATCAGAGGCTGAAAGTCTTCCACAGCCCTCTCCTTGTTGCTAGGGTGAGAAGGGGAGCATCTTTTACATCCTACAGGCCACGGGAGGAAACTGAGACCAAGTCATGCCCCGAAATCCTTCAGTTATCTTCTTCACTCCCCCACTGGCCAAGGACTAACTCCTCTGCAGAGGAAAGCTGAGGAGTAGCAAGAACAGAGCTCTGAGCTGAGCAGGGGAAACACACCGTGGTGATGCACCAGCGGCCTGCAGTTGTCCAAGTGTCATATCCTCCTGTCTACTTCAAGCCACACTTGCACAGGGCAGGAGGAAATTGAGGAAAAGCACAGAGATGCATTCTTCTGTGACTGTGGGCACACTTTCTACCTTAACAGGGTAGGAAGTTTGGAGCTGTTTCAAGTTTCCCCTGCTTTAACTGGATGCATCATGCACCCAGAATCTTCTCATTGGTCTGGTTCCTAGGCTTAAAAAATCCCAGCTCTGTTGGGTAGCCATGACTTCTAACAGAGAAGTGATATTTTTGAAACAGAAGGCAAGGAGATTCCAAGGGAAAAACAGGATGCCTGATTGTGCACCTCAGGGAGAGACTGAGTAATGCCCAGTGGCAGTAAACCTCCGCTCACTGCTGAGAGAGACAACTGTGGACAAGGGTGGAAGGTAGGGAAATGACTGGAAACACCAAAGACAGTAGAATATAAATAATTTTGTATTCTTCCACTGTATGCCATACTAGAAATTATTTTCCAGTTGCTACATTCTCAGGCATTAGACAATCAGGAAATTCAACCTTCTCTCCCTTTTAACATCTTACACTTTTGGCAGCTCACAGCAGTTCATTTGGCAGGCGCGTGCACCAAATGTGCCTTTCAGTCTTGTAACAGATGGAGTACATTACACACAGGACTGCATGCCTCACGTACAATATCTAACACTTAAACTAGGAAAGGACATCCGACAGATCCCACTGACCACAAAATTACTTCCATCTCGCTGGAGGGAAGAATTTTATAAATGAGTTAGAAGCAAATATTCTCTCTCTGCATGGTAAATAAATGTGTTATGCCTGACTCCGCAGCCTGTCTTTTCATAGGTGCAAAGAATTTATTCTTGTCTTCACATTATACTTTGGATATGTCCCACCTGAAATCTAAACCTAAATAATTAAATATCCTCTGATCTGTTTACATTTGTGGTATAATTCTTTCAGAAAGAATGAGTACCAGATCATTTTGCTAGATGTTCGGTTTTAGTGGCTTCTTTGTTATATGGTTATAAAACCCAGAATAAAATATTAGCCACACAGAATTGCCAGAGACCATAGGCTTTTGATTAATTTACAGATTAAAATGTTTTACTCAATTCATAGATCAAGTCTAAAGGTACTTTAATTTCAAGTACAACTTACAGAAGATTTTCAGAAATTCTCCTAGCAGATTTTTGTTTCCTTAGTGCCCACAGCAGATAGGTTGATGGAGCTAAAGAAGGAACTTTTTAAAACATGGCAGCTACCAGGTGCATGGAAAGAACAGCCAGAGGGCAGAATACAAAAAAAAATAACAGAAGAACAAAATATTAAAATATAACCAGAAGGGTTTATTATTTATATATTCAGAAACCAAAGAAGGGATTCACACAGTTGTGAATCACACAGCAAGTTAGAAACTATCAGTGAATGTTTAATACATATTAAATACATGTGCTAAATTATACAGACTATTATATAACATATATTAAACACTCATGGGTGCTTTCTAAATTGCAGTGTGATTTGAGGCGATACAGTCACTCCCGTCTTCGATTTCAGAATCTGTCGGATGGGGATAAAAATATTTCTTGATATCAGTGGTCTAGCCTGAGGACGTCCTGGTATTTGAACAGCAGCCATTCATGTGTATAGTGTTACAGTTTTTATCACTGAATTATAGATAGTGCTGTCAGTACTTCAGCAACTCAAACACCAACATAAACCATGTACAGAAAATCCTATCCTTTTCACTGCAGAGTTGTACTTAAGAAATAGACTGTGGCCCCATTTTCTCCTCTGTGATCAACTTTCTCTCATCTAGGGCAGGGTCAACTGTAGAGACAAAGAAATTAAGTGTACCATGGATGCTGCAGTGTTAGCTGCTGCTCAACATGACGTACCAGAAATCATGTGAGACTTCATCCCCTCCCCTTGTAAATGTGTGAAAGAGTTTAATTTCTGCAATTTTTTATACATGTATATATGACTAGCTGTTTATTGATATACATCCTGACATGAAGTAAGTCTGGTATAAAGCAAAACATTAACACTTCGTTTGTGGACATAGCAATGCACTGTTTGGTCTGTCTGAAACCAACTATCTGCAAGACAAGTGCATATCCAATTAGACAGTAACTATACATATATGAACAGAATTGCAGTACAGAAAGGTTCAACAAAATAATTGACTGTATTTGTTGTCATTTTATGGAAGATAACAACATTAGGTCTTCTAGGAAACCTCAAGAGACCAATACTTTTCTTCAAAAAATTAATTTCCTGTTGTCACAGAAACAGTTTTAAACTGAGCAAAGCAGAGGAACAAAGTTAATGTTGACTGAATTCTTACATTCCAAAAACTTATCCAGACCATGAAGACAAGATAACAGACAGGGGTAAAGAATAATTCTTAATTCATGGAAAGAGAGTAAGAATTTACAAAGAGGAATATTCCTGTATTCAGCCAAGCATTATCTCTTTGCTCCAAGTACAGATGGATTTTATTGTGGCATTGACAAGAGCCAATAAAGCAAGTTCACAAATTTCTGTACAACACAAAACAATGCTTTTTACAACAGCAGTATGTAGATGTATTACTTCAGTATAAATGTATAACAAACAATTTCAGGCATAAAAATTCAATCTTGCTTGAGAATTCAGTTGCACCTATAAAACAAGTTAAAACAGAGAAGGCAAATAAGAGGAATAAAAAGCACACAAGACTGGCTGTGACCAGTCCAAGCCTTCTCCTCTCACAGAGGCACATGTGAATCTTCTTGGATCTGCTGTGCTATAGAATCTAGACAAAGGAAGTACTGTACCCCACAGACCTAGACTGCTCTCCAGGACAGGGCTCTTGACCGTAGAGTGGCATTGGTAAAGTGCTGAGGACTGGGGCCTCATGGGGCTTTTATAATGTTAATAATGATTGTATGGACAAAGGAACTGATGACAACACACTGCAGAGACAGAGCTGTGCTATCAGCAAAAATGCTGCACTAGATAAATTATCAAGCCTGGGTTGCTTGTTCTTTGCTTGTTCTTTGCTTCAACAGGGGCATTTGCATTCATACATTAAGTTTATCTGACCTTCGTTCACTATTTATGTGCAAGACATCAGTGAGTTTAAGCAATGCCCCACTGTGCTCTGAGGTGAGCTAAGCATACTGATTTCCTTAGATCTAACTCCAGAAATAAAAGGAGAAATATGTGCAATATATAGAGAGAGAGGTGTAGGGCTTGTTTGCATAGCTCAGGACTTGGTCTGCCTAAAACCATGAGTTGGCAAGCCGTAAGGGGGTCATCTCAAGAACCCATGGGACACTGTAGTGTGCACGTGCTGTGCTAAACACCCTGACTCATGGATATTGTCAATGTTAGATGACAAATGTCGCAGTTTAAAAAGTGATGACTCTCTGCTGCCACCAAGCAATAGTGGCAAAAAAGCAGTGTGTCCCCCTTCAGCAGCAGCAGCTCACATCCAGAACTTTGATTTGATCTGGTAAGAATTTGGGGTGCTAACAGCTGTAGTACAGGACAACCTCTTACAAGATTTCTGATGGAAACTGCTGCATCTAGATCAGCTAAAACCAAAACAGAGCCTGGGTAAGAGCTCAGATACCCATATTCCTACTGTTGGACCTATCTTAGAATACTGGAGGGGCTGGTTTGCAGGCAAATATCTAAATATCCCCTAAATTATCTCAAAGAAATGTACACATAATAAAGGATGCCTTTCCAACATCTATGCTCCTGACTTTTGTTTCTAGTACACTGATCACAAACCTACAGTGTGGATTTGCTGGTTTTTTTTACTGGGATATAGACTGAAATGACTCTTGAAACAGCAAGCATCTTAAAAAACCCACCACACCAAAACCAAATCAAAACAACAACAGCAAAATCAAACACAACATCAACAAAACAGTATTGGTTTTAGTCAACTTTTACTCATAGTCACCAAAGCTGTGTAAAAATAGTAATTAGATAGCTATATAGCAGGCATGAATACAGTATAAATATTTTGATTTATGTATTCTGAGGGTCTCAACCATCACTCAGAAAGAAGATTATTAAGACAATAAAAATATCTCAGCATTTTGGTTTGTATTAATCCTGAAGGCTTCTGCTAAATCTTTGTACAAGGGTGAGACAACTACAAGTTTGAACTAGATCACATCAAATGACACCTGCTTTCTTTACAATCTGTATTTCATTCCTTTTTGCTCTCCCATTTGATTTAAAGCACATTTTTAATACAGGCCCCATCAGTGCTGCATTCTCAAAGAACATTTCCCGTGATATAGAATGTTTCCACATGGATGAAGGCAATGACAAAATCATTTATTTCCAGTTTTGGTGAAATTCACAAAAACCTGTGTAGTGGCTATGCAGGTTTGTAAAACCAAATCATTTGAATTCTCCAAGCCCTAGACAGGTTATGTCTTGGCAGGCTTCCACTTCATCTTTCCAGATATTTGATAGAATTTGTATGACTTTCTGACAGCTCAACTCAGTGTTGTTGCAAACTATTATTCCGCTGCAACCCTGCTTCATCATCCTGTATCTGCTCAGCCACCTCATCTGGTGTGGGTAGGGATTTTAAGACCAAGTACAGCTGCTTCAACGGGTGATCACTGCAGCTCACAAACTGGAATATGAGTCGAATGTGGATCAAATTTTATATTGCTGCTGTGATGGGCAGTTGCTTCGCTGGTCATCACCCAGATGTTTGCCATAAAGGTGGTGATCCCCAGGAGGGGAAACCTGGGAAAAAGGGGATGACAATATGACTTCAACACTGGGACTCACACTTGCTGCTCCAGCCCCCCTGTAAAAAATTCACCTATTCAATTGAATTCTACTCCCACTTAACAATAATACCTTCTCACATTTTTATGTTTCTTTATCTTGTTAAAAATACATTAGCTAGTTTCCCAGGTGGTTAAGAGAATCAATCATATTGCTGCAATAGCCAAGGCAGCTCCTTCCCATCTAAGTCTGCTCATGGTCCTAGGACACAGATTTTGAGTTTAGATCTCTCTGTTGCTATCCACATCTTACTCACCTTATTGTACTGCAGTGTGATCTTAATGAGGTTTCCTCTTCCAGACTTGAAAAGGTAGCAGTGGATTTGATTTTCAATCATACCACTTCCTGAGAGTGTGTGGTTACTGACACTCTTTGACCTTAGTAAGTTATCTGTTGGATACTAGGTGACTTTTAACAGCATAAGCTCAAATCTGAATAGTGTGAGAGCTGCCGATTTGGAAAAATGACTCTTTCCACATGGGATAGTGTTAATGCATCTGCCAAAGGTGCTGGTCCACCTGGAACTCTGAAAAATAAAAGAAAGGAACTTATGGCAGGCATTTTCTTCTATGGCCTAAGCTCCAGGACATCTTCATCTTTCAATAAAACCTGCCTGGGATTTTTTAGACGAATGCAGTGGGTATTGTTAGACACTGAATTAAATCTCATTGAACCTGGTTCAGACATCTCCCCTCACCAAAGAGGGAAAGGAATTCTGTTGCTATAGGTAAAAGGGATTTTATATGGTTTTATTTGAAGTTTGAATGGATGCTGGGCACTTAAGTTAGAAAAAGAGTGAGATGCTAATAGATAAAGACAAAAAAAATCAGATTTGCTTGGGCATAGAAAGAGGTACAAAACCAGGGATGGTCGTAAACAAAAAGACTATGACGAGGATATTATTTGTATGAGGAGGATATTATTTGATTACTCCTCTGCTCAAAAAGAATCCAAATTTTCTGTGTTATTGCAAAAAAACAAACCAGAACAAACTAACTCAGCTCACTGCTTGGTCTTTTTTCCTCACTGGAATATCCTTAAAAGCCCCAAATGTTTTCTAGTCACTTGGACCAAAAGGAAGGCAATTATCTGTGCTAGGTCTTTCGGGAGGAAAGAGAATTTGTGTGGGTAGATCTATTCCCTGCTGTTCTACATTTGTTCGTGTTTCTGATGGGTGTATTATGGTTAATTAAGCTTTACATAATTTGTTATTTAAATAATTGCTAAATTATTTAATTCTCAAGTAATTGTAGGGTCTAGATCTGGAAATGGATAGAAAAAAGAAACACCATAGTTGCCCATGGAACAATTTTAATCAGGTGTTTTACTTTTCTCCCATTCTCTTTCTCCTTTTTCCCCACCTCTCAGGAGATGGGTGGCATTCTATAACTTAACCCTACTCATACCTTTTCTTGAATTATCTGACTTTTCCATCTCTCTCACTATAACCAACACCTAATCATTACTTGGAAACAGCTGGAAGCTTTGTACAAAAGAAAAGCAGGGAGGAAATGAACAAGACAGCATGTTTTATAGTCCATCCAAAAGACCAAAAGCTTTCTCTCTTCAACACACCTCCACATGAGACTGTGTTGTAAATAAATTCAGGGTCCAAAATCAAAGAAAAAATAAATCAAACATAATTAAAAGAACTTTACAGAAAAAGCTAGAAAGTTATTTTAGTTTTCTGCATTGCCCATTATTGACTCCTACCTGACCTGTTTGAAACTAAACATCTTTGTTTAAAAATAAATACAATTGTCATTATCAAAATGATCCTTTGATTCCTCTCCATCGATCTTATCTCCACACATTGTGGGTTGGCCACCTGTTTAGTGTCAGCAAAAGAGCTTTTTCCTTTCTTACAGGAGGGGAGAGCCAAGGATATAATTACTGTAGATGGTGCATGGAACACAATTGTCTTACACTTTCCAGCTTTTATTTTTTATGATAAACTTTCTTCTCTGTATCTTACTTTTCTGGGTACTTTCATGGCTTCTGCACTTGAAGGGGGAAATGAAACTAGAATTCCATCACAGGTGTTGATGACCGATAAAGATAGAGAATGAAGTCTATTTTTAGAGCTAGCTAACTAATAAGTTTAATTGTTTATCACTAATGTTCCCAGACTCAGATGTTGTGATAATTGCAATGGATGATCTGAAATGCAATAAACAGATGACAAGACATAAAATATTACACTGATGCACTTAAAATTTTACTTCAATATATTCTATCTACTTATAGAAAAAAGAAAATAAATTAGCTTTTCTTCAAAGACATCCATTATTGATGGAATTAGGTTTTATCCAAAGTACTGCTTAAATCACTTGATCTTCACCACTAACAAATACAAGAAAAAGACTTTAAAAACACAAAATCCATAGAAAGTGAATAGCACTTGGGAATTTTTTTATATGTCTGTCTCCTCATCTTGTTCAAATTTATCCTTTATTTAAATGGAATCACTTAAGTTGTCCCTGCATATTGTCTGGTCCAACCTCTTACCCAAAGCAGATCTCCAAGGAGCCTCCAAGTTGGATTAGGTTGCTCAGTGTCTGGCCTTCAATGAAAAATCTCCAGGGATCAACATTCAACATCTTCATGGGGCACCTGTGCCAGTACTTAATCACTCCCACAATTAACAGTTTTTTGCCCTATATCTACTTAGAATCTCTTCTGCTGCAAGTTGGGAGTGTTGCCTTTTGTCCTTCAAGCTCACACCCCTGGAAGCAGTGGGGTTTCATCTTGTAAAGAGCCCTCATTTTGCAGCTGAAGAATTAAGTCTTCTGAAAATTGAGCCAAACAAACCCCCCGCCCACGGTCAGAATATGTTATGTGCTCAAAGCACCTACTGCTGACCTCACTTGCTCACTCACCTGAGTGAAAGGCAAGAACTTTCCTGTACTGGGGTCCCAAAACGGGATACAGTACTCCAGGTGCGGCCTCACAAGTGCATAAAGTGAATAATCACTGGAAGATGAATCCTGGCTAATGAAGCCCATCTTTCACACACAATGTCCATCTTACTCACTGTGCTGCTAGTACTTAATATTTGTCTCTATAGGGACACAGGTTCCAAACAGGCCAAAACCTTGGTTTTGTGTACAGCCCAGCTGAAATAAAATCTATGCTATCACTCCTTTAAAAAGATTATTAAACAAATGTTAAATATAATACCTCTACAGAGGTTGTCTGATGAGCAGAATAAATGTAGATGTCCAAATCTAATATCACAAACACTTAAGCCATGAAATAGGGAAGTCTTGTTATTTCAAAAGGGCCTTCTAACCTCAAGCCTCCAACCCCTCACAGCATGCATAAAACAACGGTTAGTTCCAAAATAGCCTCAAGTTAGAAACTAGATCAAGCATTGGACTTCACAGTAGTTTAAAGATGATGTTTTGCTACTGTTACTCTGAAATGCTATTTTTCTCTGAATAAACACCAGTAAATTGGACACAGATTTTTGCTAGCAGTTTGAAACTGTGGAACATGGAACACCATGGAACATTTGTTTTGGTCTGCTCAGGTAACTGTACATATGGCTCACTATGGTAATTTCTATCTTCTATAAGAAGAACTGGTGTCCTATTGAGTACTCCTATCTACAGAAGACAAAGTATTTATTTCAAGATATTTCATAAAGTTGTTCTCTTCTTGCACAAATAAGTTCTACAAGTAACTAAGAAACAGTGGAGAACTAATTCTTCCTTTCTTCCTTACAAGTGCACCGGATTCTTCTTACTAAACAGAGTTTTTATGTAGCCTATTTAAACAGGTTGCTAATCTTCTAAACAAGTAAAGCAAAGCCTCTGAAGAAGGTAATTTTCTTTAACTCACTTTACACTACCTTTTCTTAAGCATAAACTACTTGTCTTCTAAGCAAGGTCTCTTAAACATCAGGTTCTGAAAAAGGAAAATTATTTATTTTGTTTGCGCTATGAGAGTTTTCAGGATCTGAAATGTTGTCTGGATAAGATCTTTTTCAGACAATGTTTTTTCAAAGTCTGTCTAAGCACAAATAGTGATTTTGACAAAGCTTACAATAAGGTAGGGATTGAACTAGTAGTTTCACAGATCACTTGCCAGAAGATTAGAGAGAATCAATAAGCAATTACTTGTATGATTCTGAAGTCAAGCCAGATCTTGCTGTGGTAAGAAAGCACAGCCACAAAATGAAGGATAGACAAGATTTTTACATAAGAAGGCAAGTTCTATTCATGTCTATATCAACTGAAACTACACAACTATTTGTCTCAATCTTAGAGCAGGAAAAAAGTCAACATACAGTGGTTCATCTATGTAGATAAAGCCTGTATCACTGAAAGGCATATCAAGGAGAGAAAAGACAGTCCTTGCCATTAACTTTTGCTTATAAATCAGCATCTCCATTTCCATCACTTGAAGTTCAATTCTTCAGGCACGATGCTGTTAGCCCTGCAACCACATGTCCAAAAATTCTGGTCAGTGTCATACTGTTAAAAAATGTTAGAGATACACTTCATTGAGAAAAAAACCCAAACCAAAACAACAACAAAATCACAAGGCTTCTACTAGTATACATTAGTAAATGTGTATATAAAGTTGCAGCTCTGTTAGGAAAATCTTTTTACTCCGCTAAACTCATGAACACTGTATTGGCAAAATCTTTCTATTGGACCTGAGTCCTACTTCCAGAATACCTTATACAGGAGCGGGAGCTACTAAAATCAACCCATCTCCCAGGATTTTGAAACTGCTGAAAAGGCAGTCAGGCTACTGGGCCACCCAGCTACTTGTCAGCCACACTTCTTCAGAGCAGCATTAATTTACACCACACTTAACACCAGTGACTTGGTACACTCAATGTCAACATCAAGGAACAGCCGTAGTGGAAAAACATTTCAAAAATTCATGTAAATTAGCAGATACAGAGGAAGAAAAAGCAGTATGAATCGGGGGGGTAAATGAGCACAAAGTCACATAAAAAGTCAGAACACAGAGGTGACTGCAGAGGCCTGTGGAGAAGAAACAGGAATTTTTCCACTCTTAAATGTAACTTGCCCATGAAACTTGCCCATGAGAGCAGTTCAGTTTGAAGAAATTCATTTGGAGAAGCTCTGCAGCCTAGATTAAAACTGAATTCATAGACAAATGTAGTTTCCATGAGTGTCAGCCCAGTATATTTAACACTTACTAACCGTTAGGGGAAAAAAGTTAAAATTTTTAAATATAACATCAAGCAAATTACTATGGTCATCATGAAAACACACTACAAAACCAAGCAGCCTGAATTATTCACATTGCACCAATTTCCAAGAAATACGTGGCTGTATTTCAGCTTCAGTCTTTATAAAAACAGCCACCTGTACACCTACTTGTTCATATAACAGAACAATTTTTACACCTACCTGGAAAAAAAGTATCAACAAAATATACTGTAAAAATTGGTTACAATTTTTAAATAGACTAGGGAAAAAATAAATCCTAACTTAATGACTACTCCCAAATGTACAGTATTCTACATGACAAATTTCTCATGACAGAAATGTGTTTCACTGCATAGATCCTGTTTAAAGCACTAAGGTAATATACTGTCAGATAAATTGCTTCCTAATTAATCAATCAGCCTGGGAAAAGGTTCTCCAAGAAAGCTTACTTAAGTATGCCCAACTGACAAATTCAATCCCTTTTGTCTTTTTATATTCAACAACTATTATAATAAATGGGTGCACAGACAGGAATGTCTCCCTGAAGATGGTCTGTTAAGTGAATATCCAAAAATTAGAAGTATTCAGATCAAAAATACGAACTTAAGAAAAAAAAGGATATTTTGAAAGGGAAACATACCTGATGCATAGGGAAAAGTAACACACCTTACCATGTGACTTTTTTCAACCAAAACTAATAAACCTTTTCAATGTCATATATTAAATATGTGCAAAGAAGCACTTAGAAATTACATTAATAGAAATTGCTTAGCAACTTATTTCAAATAACAGAAAAATACAAGAAAACTGTAAGTAATTCACACTTAATTACCAGCAAGAGAACATATTCATTGAATAAAGGATTTGAATAAAATTATTGTCTTGCATCTCACAGTTCAAGTTTCCATGACAACTTTTCTTTACTCATGAATAGCAGGTTTGAAGTAGTACCAAAGTATGATTCAGATGTACTCTGCTTTTTATTTGAGCTTATCAAGCAAGATCTCTAGTAAAGAGAAGAGAAAATACATGCCTATTACATTCATTTTACAAAATACCTGAGTGTGCACTACAACAGACTCCACAATGGTAGTGTGACGGTAATTATTTCAATTTAAACTCCTGACTGCTAGCAATAGGGGCACATACTGAAAGCCTATGCTTACAAAACATTACATTACTGTAAGTGAGGCTAGTCAAATTTATTTCAAATATGAACAAGTTTTGCTTGCAACTGAAGTGTCTCCACATTTAGTAGGTTTAATCATTAAAATTGCAGAGGAACTCAAACTCCTGTTAACTTCAAAGTATCACTATCTGAATGACCAGCAGTAGAAAGAGCAAGTTTCTCAGATGAGTGGAGTGTTAGATGGAAAGAAAAAATTTATGGTGAAGTACCTCCCAGTGACTGTGATGTCATCACATGGAAACTAGTTTAAATAAAATTATGGTTTGGGGATACCTTTGTATTCAAAAAAACCCCAACTTTTGAGGATGACAAGATTAAAAGAAATGAAGCAAGGAGCATTACCACATAAATAAATGAGCTGGATTTCTTTTTCAGGATAAATTCTTCTTACACAAGCTCCATTTTCCAGGTTCACCAATTTGAAAACCTCCTTAGAATTAATAGGGCCGGTTTAAAAGGCAGCATTTGCAATTATCACAAAAGAAGTATTCAGCTTTTCCCAAAGGACGCATATCTTTTTCTACTGCTTCAAGGAGTTCTGGAGACAGGTGCAGAGATACAAGCTTGCTCAGCACAGCTTATTAACTTAGGCTCAGAGTCATGGTAATGAAGCTATATGATCTGCAGGCCAAAGCTGCCCCAGGTTCCAGGCAATTTTAAGTGTAGTCAGAGGAAATGTATTCACCTTTTTTGTGTCTGTGCATAAAAATTGCACTCACAACCAGTATTTCAGCTTCAGGTGTTTATTCTGCTTGTCGCCAATTTTTGAAGCTCAGCATGAGCTTTAGAGCTGCCCACATTTAAGCATCAGCGACATGCTACATCAAATCCCAGGAACAGAGCTTTTCATCTGAGTTTACGGAGTTCACATTTGAAAAGACTGGCCATGGTCACTGGTTTTCAATCTGAGGTTTTATGCATTATTTCTAACTATGAAACCCAGGCCTGGTCTCAACACCCTATGGCTAAGAATAAAAGGCACATCTACCAGAGTGCTTTTTAGAGGATCTGCAAGGTGAAGAACATCAGCAGCTCTTCCCAGAAAAGTACTCTGTTCACTGCTCTGGAGCATTACTTCACATATCCCACTGATTGTACTAAAACTTCTCATCCCACTAAGTTACTGAAAACACAGCTCATGTGTGAATATTCCTGCCCTCTATTTGTCAGTAACATTTTCCTCTCTGACAAAGGTCTTGTGCATAGCCCTGCTCCTTTGCTTTCTGTACCTGCATAGGCAATCTGTTTTCTGTCACCTTGTGCTAATAATATTTACTTGCAAAAGACTGTCACCAGGAACTACTTCAATCTGTTGCAGAGAAATGCTGATTTCAAGTGTTTCAGAGTGTTTGCCTGAGAAATTCATTTGACTATTGCCTATCAGTTACTTGTGAAAGAACGCATCTTTAAGTACATTTAACCAGCTTCTGTTGTTGTCTTTTTTCCTTCTCCCAGAGATGTTAAGATGTTAGAATCTAAGATAAAAAAGTATGTTTGTCACATCACATTTGTACCACAGAAGGACTTTGCTTGGTAGTCTATACACAGGATTCCTCAAGTGATGTTTAGAATGGCTGATTCACTCACATGAGTCAAAGTCACAAGAGTTAGATGAAACCCCAGTTCAGAACTGTGCTGATGGATCTCAACAAAAGAAAACAGTATGAAGAAAACACAGAGGGCAGTTGAGTCCTGAACAGCCAATTCTAGTATTTTAAAGGCAAGCCCAGTTGTCAGTTGTTCCTCTATCGCATACACATTTGTATCAATAGTCATTCCTGGGGAAAGAAAGAAAAAGGTATTAGGAATACTACTAAATATTACTAAAAAAACACCAGCTGAGGTCTTATGTAATTCCTCATGTCATCTTACTTCTATATACTACACGCACCATATGTATAAAAATAGGAATTGTGAACACTAAAATACGACAATGCTGTATAGCATCTTCAATTCTTTTCTCTTATAGCATTTTTTCTTGTGTATCATATATTCAAATCACTGTACTAGAGAAATTGTAAAGCCATCAATAAACTATATAAGCTACCTTTTCTAAAAAGTTATGGATTTTATATTTTTAGTCTTTTAAAATATTACAGTTGTCAAATATACTAAACATTGCAGTTTTAAGGCAAATCTTTGCTTAAAAAATCCAAGGCTAGAACAAATACTGGATTAAATGACATTAATAATGGCTCATGAACATAGGCTATTTTTGAGAAAAAAGGCTCCTACATAACTAGTTTTTAGAAAAGTGAAGGAAACATTTTCTTGTCATGCTCTCTTTTTCCTGTAATCATTCGTTGTGTTTAGAGGCTTCAAAATCTGGAATAAATCTCATAGGGGTAAATTAATACATGAACTGCACATTATCATGATTACAGTCACCAGATGAATTGTAGGGGGTCAAACAGATTACTAATCCTGCATTCACATAAATATGTATGTAGGAGACATAGAATGGAGCATGGGCCAGTCTCTATGTAGGTTTTCCCTGAAAAGCCCCTTAGTATTGCAGCACTATACAAGTATGACAGGTCCAAACAAGAATGATATTCTCTTTTCCACAATGTAACGATCCATTTGTATTTTATGGAATTACACATTTTTATTTAAAAAAATTTCAAGGATGTGCTTACCAATATTACAAATCCAGGGAATTACAAGTATACTTGTAATATTCATTACCTGTAGTGCCACCGTTTACCACAGACCTAACCTACTTCCTGCAAGTGACCTTTTCTATCAAGACCTTAATGAGATAAACACATGGTGACTATCCTCCTTTAAACAAAGGCTTGATTTTGGTGTCTTATCTATACAGCAAAGCACACAAACCACTAAACTTCAGTGAACAGTCCCACTAGCTCCATTTTGTGAAAATAATTCCATGAACCATAGTGACCTGCAGCAAAAAAGTCAGCAAGCCTTGGCACCATTACTGTTTGGAAATCCTGTCTAAATAAAGGCTGTCTTCAGCATGAAAGTGAAGAGGTCTGGCTCTGCACGTTTTTAATTTTATTTTCTTCCACTCTGAATACAGTAAATCCTACATTAAAATAAAACAAATAAAATCATTTCACAAGCTACTTTAAAAATACATTCAAACCGGTAGGTGTTTGCATAGAGATAAAAAACAAAAAGGAGGAAGAATCTCAGTTTTAAGGATTCCACCACTTAAGGGAAAAACTCCATTACTCCTCCACACTATGAACCTGCCCAAATAGATATATATTAATATTATGCCCTCCATATCATCTTCAGCATCTCTACCATCTGTTAACCTATATGACCAAGAAGGTACTTCTCCAGTAAAATTAATTTCATAGAGTTGTGTGTTTTTCCTCTTCTTAGATCACAGGTCCATTTGCGAAGTTGTGCAATGATTCACTTAAATCAAAACACACCATGATGGAATGACATTGCATAAAAAGGCACATGCAAGGACACCATTTTGTGACGCAAAAATATTGTTTGGTTAATGATACAGCATAGCAAGTGTTTCTGAAATTCTCCCAGATTATTTCAGAGCAAGCAAAAACATGTGTCCAAATTTTCAATAAACTTGAACCAATACACATCAGTCCTTCTCATATACTCATTCTCATCTTATTATGGTATATATGAGCTTCTCTTTAGTATTACAAATCAAGATGATTTTCCATTCTGGTGTAGTATGATACTGCCAAGAATGAGTCACCTTAATCACATGGAATTTTAAGTGGCTAGTCCTTGTTTTTTGAGCTGAATAAATTAAGTTTTCTGCAATCCTAACCTGCTGTGGTCCCTATTTAACGTAACTGTTTATCTTTCTAGGTTCAGATATTACAATAAAACAAATACCTAGTTTCTGAGATGACTTAACATTTGTGCAAATCTGCAGCTTTGAATCTGAGTTCAGTGGAGTTATTCCATAGGCAGAGTGACAAAAGTTTAAAAATATTCTTCGACTAGAAACAGTGCTTTCTCTGACTTCTTTTTAACCTAGGCCTAAAATACAGCTATCCCTCTAAAATTCCTTGAGTTATGGCTTCAATGTTACCTCAGATGCATTGCTCTACAGAAACAAACCAAGCCAAACCAACCAACCAAACAAACAAAAACAACAACACTCAGAGAGAGAGAGGAAAAATGCTCAAAAACTAATAAAATGATGACCTGGCCCTATATGTTTTCAAGTGCATTTTTCTGGAGATGGTCAGAAAACAGCTTTTTTGCCTGCATTATGCAATCACTCTAGCAGTCACATAGCTTATATTTCTTCTTTAGAAGCTATTTTATTCTTTACTTTAAAATCCATATCTGATTATTTAATTTTTCTTTCAGTAACAAACTTGTCTTGTATCTAAGTGCTTTTCACTCCCAAGCAAACTGGAACCTGCTTTTGCTTTCAATTTTTAAACAGCTATGTAACAGCAATATAAAGGATGTAAAAGTATGTGGACACGTTCTCAGTTTACCTTTAAAATCCAGAATTAATTGTATCTCTCTATTTTCAAATCACTTACTTTCTTAGGCCCAGATCTTGTATTTATATGCATTTAACCTTAAGCATATCATTAATGGCACTGTTACCCTGCAGGAATTCAGATAATCTGTTTTCACTAGCTCTTCACTACAGATCAGGTTTTCAGAAGACAAGTTCTCAAAGTAGGAAATGAAATTTTAAGGATTTTATTCAGGGCTCCATTCTTTTCTGAGTCTACTGAGTGGTCTTCTGAGCACTACTGGAAATGAAGAGGTATATACTGGGATATATGAAAAAAGTCTAGACATAACAAGTGATTGCAATTTGGACCCTGCATGTTACTTAATTCATCTGTAAAGAATGAAAAAGGAGATTAGATTCAAAAATAGGAAAGGCTTTCCATGAGCAATTTAGAATTTGGAAAAGCATCTCCAGCACGAGCATTAGGCTGTGCCGGAGAACATGTTTGGCTAGGCTTCAGCATCAATGCTTATCAGTTTGCAGGGCCCACACACACACACTCTGATGCCTCCCTTTCAAGGGCAAGTGAATTATCTAATACTCACTTCTGGGGCTGCGTGCAATGGGCAGTGGCATCTCTACCCTGCTATCTAAGTTTTCCTGGAGGTGACCACGGCAGACTTTCCAGGGGTAACTGCAATTGCAGCAGTGTGGAGCTCTGTGCAGTCTGTCGCACAAATAAACCCTCGTGCAGCTGGGTTCTGCAATGCTGCACACTGCTCAAACCCCATTATTGTTCATGTCTTAATGGCCCCATTTAACAACACCTTGCAGGCGTCTGCTTGAGTGAAGGTCATACCTTCCTCTACATGTGCATGGAAATAGAAAGCCAAGACTCACACCCAACCTCCTATTCCGCTATAACACTAAAGAAAGTTCTAGTGTGTTATGATTGAATATTATTAATTGGTCTGTTTTAATGTTCTCTAATGTTCCCCACGTAGATCTGACCAGCCCCATAAACCATCAATCTTGAGGAAAGATCCTATTTTACTTTTCTCATTGGATCAATTTCTGGTTTGAAAATATTGATTTTCTCCTTATCTGACAGTGTAAGTATTACAAGCTGTTCTGTGGGTAGCAGAACTAAGAAGCAGGCTTCTTAGGGTTGTGTCCTTTGTTCTCAACCTTCAGACAACACCCGCACAAAGGCAAGAAATAGAACATACAGCTGCTAACATCCAGCTGCCAGCTGGTTAATGTGCTGCCAAACACAACAGCTAACACCTGAGCTGTCTGTGTTATTTCTTTCAGTGACAGCTTTTGCTTATAAAAAGCAAGTAGTTTTCACCAGACCTATAGGAGGAAAGTTTCTTCAAAAAATTTTATTTTAAGCATAAAATCTGTAATACTAACCAGGAATGAACAAAACATACTATAGGCACTGTAATATCCATTCTCTGTGTTAGCTATGCCTGTGTTCCAGCTGCTTGATTGCTTGAGCACCAGTTACCTATTGTCTGCTTCTGCGTTGTAAACACTTCATGGAATACAGGACTACCAACTAGTGTTCACCACATACTAGAACACACAGATAGAGGTTTCAAGCCATGTTGTCTTTAGAATCTCTTCTTCACATAAACAGAGAAACCTGAAGCTTTTTGTCATCTCCAGACATTCTACTTCCTATTCATTAGAGAAAGAAACACAGCACATTACATTTGATAGTTTGGGGTTTTTTAAGTAATTGAGTAATAATAGACTATCTCCCTTATCGCCATATGCCAAGGAAGTTCCCTACGAAGAACTAGAGTGACAGCTTTCTGAGAATCAGACTATTACACATTTGAAAGGTATACAGATCTATTCTCCTGGCTACTTATGTTCCTACCCATCTGTTGCAATGGCAAGGTGCCTGCTTATGGACAGACATGTCCATTTCAATAAAGCAAAAATAACAATTGTTAAGAAAAAAAAGCTTCCAGGTGACGTAAAACTTCCAGCACTCATACTTCCACAAGGAATCCCTCCTCAGTTGCAGCAATACCATATGCTCCTCTCAGACCGCTCCTAGTGACACGTGTGCCAAACTCTGGTGGTAGGAAGAAAGGAGATCATGGGTTCACAACTGCCAGGATGACAGACTGAATACTGCAGGAGGAACCTGAGAAGTATGCTAAGGCAACATGTGGTCTTCAAACATGTCACAAAGAAGCACAACTGGCACCTGTGGCTGGTAAAAACATTCATAGCTGAAGTGTGTCAGTTGTAACTAAGACACTCCAATTTGTATTCTCTACCTCCATATTAAAGCAAAAAACTTGTTTGGTTGGGGTTTTTTTGTTATAGTGATGTCTCTTAGGCAGGTCTTTTGGGCATTCTGCATTTGTTATTCTTCTGGAACCTTCATATCAGTATGTTCAAATGAAATTAAGTAATTTCTGACAAGCTTGAATTTAGCATGGGATTTGAAAGCCAAGATAAGTTAATTCCTGTTTGCATACGATTGTGAGAACATTCAGCAGGAACAGGGAAATCCATTGTTTTCAAAGGACACACAAAAGTTGGCATTCAGTAAGCAACTTCATGAAGAATATACAAAAAGAAGACTCAGTGTACTCCTTTTAGTTGAGTGAACTCTAAGGTTAACAGGAGGAAAACCTGGTTAATGCTTGTTTATCCTATCCTCCTGAATCTAGTGAGCAGATCTGTTGAGAAACAAAGGCCTTTCCTGTAGTCACTTCCTGAAACAGAGAAGAGATTTTAAGTTCTAAGTAAATGAAATTTTGGACAAAATAGTACTGGTTGCCAGTCTAAAGGCAAACTTCCAGAGCAGCTGCACGTATTCTGGATTTTAACTAGTTGAGATGGTTAACACTAGGGAATTATAAATTGAATTTGGAAATCTGCATTTATTCCAGGCATCTAAATGACAAATTTGAACCCAACCAGGTAGCATCAGAGTCTTCCATTTAGAAGTCTGAGTGAAACAGTAAGTAAATATTGGTACACAAAGCCAGCACTACACAGTAATAAATAGACAACGAGCACAGTGAAATAGTGACATCTATGTTTGAAAACTGTCTCCAAATGGATATCAGGGTGCTCTGAGAGGCTTCCAACTTCATGGCCATATCGAGTCATATGTACAGGTACATTGCAGTGCAGAACCAGGACTTGGCTGCTCTGGGATCAGATCCGTAGGGGAATATAGGCTTCGAAATCCTGAGTATACTACAGCGATGCCATGTTGCCTTGGCTTTGAAGTCTATCTTTCTCTGGCCTGCAAAGGGTGAGTTCAATACTTCAGAACAAGCATCAGAAAAAAACCCCAGCATTCTGAGCAAGTGCTAGCTATAAGGGTCAATAGAAAGCCCACTACCAAAGTCTTACTCTATCTCTTCCATAGTTCGGCATTGCATTTACCCCAACGAGAAGGCAGTCTGCAAGGAGGAACAGGTATGTGAGGTATCCAGTGCCTCAGCTGGCTCAGCCTGGTCTGCAATCAATGTGTACGCCTGCCATTGCAGCTGGGCATGTCCTCAGTGGACCCTGAACACAAACTTCTCCTATGAAATGGACACCTGTGACCAGCAGCTCTTCTAGACTAAGTGAAAGCCAACAGCTCTCAAAGAGAAGTGAAAACTTGTACCCCATTTTCATGGTGAATAAAGCTACGGGGGTTTTCTTATGCACAGGACAAGAATTGAAAACCTATTCATGTTGCAGTACAAATGAATACCACAGTGTATAATTTATCATTTATAATTCATCACTCATAATTGCTCATAGTGAATGGGACAAATATTGTAGATTAATACTGACATTTTTTATACTGCAGCCTGAAAGGATCTTCTACTCTGCAATTTCCTAATTAAAGAGGATGTGCACAATCACAGAATGAAAGAAAAGCTCTGATTATCTTAGCCTATGTCAAGTCAACACATTTTCCAGTGAAACTACAATGTCGAGGGTTAATGAACAGCATTAGTGTAAAATAACATTAATTCTGTATATTACCACCAGCAGACAGCATTATTTCCCAACTATGAGCACAGTCTCACAACTATTTCATTCTCTGAATCACACCATGCTGTCGTTTCAAAAGAAAAATCTCCTAAAATTTTCATCCTACTTAGAAAGGATATATTAAAACACACTGAACCATGCAAAAGATGAGGTGCATGGCAGAAGAAGGGGATGGAGAAAGAAGGCAGAAAAGTGCATGGACTGAACTAATTTCCAGTTCTGTGGTCAGTTTGCAGCAAGCCAAGGCAATTTTTCCAGCCTGCAGGATCCTTCCAGATGCTCTCTTTCCTAAGGGCTCCATGGAAGCAAGTCACAAGGTACATAAACTGTTACATCATCTTCACCTTGTACCTAGCTGCCTCCCTTCGAAGGATCCCTCAAGATTTGCCACTGATTATTCCATGTTTCTAGGAAGCCTCACGTCTACCATTTAAGCAGAAGAGAACTGTACTATATTCATAACTGCTTTTCTGGTTAGTGGATAAGTAGGGCCCACTGCCACCATTAGGTGAAACAACACTGCTCACTGGCTAGAAAAAGTGGTCATCAGGCAAACATAGATATGTATCATAATATTCTGGATTTAAAAGGGCACCACTTCTTTCTTTATTAGTCCAAATTAGGTAATTCCTAAGTACATTAGGACTAGGAACTTCTAGCAAGGTCACAGAAGAGAAATGTCAGAACACTACAGAAAAGGCCAGATGAAAGATGTCAGTTGTTAACTTTTTTAAACACATCTTTAAACACTCCTCTCACCAGAAACTTTATGTGTTTGTCAGCACATCTCTCTCCTTCCAGTTCCCCTGCTTCCCAGTGACCCAGAGACACGGTGATTTTCAAGATACGTCATTTGTATACAGACAGCAGCTCTTACCATAATGATATGCTAGCACCCTTTTCAGAGTGAGAAATACTGGCAACACAGTCAGCACACAGGGAATTGTTACAACTTCCTAAACCTATACAGAATAAAAAGCCAGAACAGTGATGCATCACTCTGCAACACAGCCACGGGCTCCATTCTTACAAAGCCAGAGGAGTTGCAGACGGAACGTATTTACCAAGAAAATGTATAGGTAATTTGAGTACCCAGGTGACATCTCCTGATTATGTGGACAAGAATAAACAAGCCCTTTTCTGTACAGCAAATGTTGCTGGATCTGTTCCACTCCTTTCCATTAAAAATTAAAGAATAGGGAACAAGGAGGGAGTCCAGAACCTATCCAAGAGACTCTGCAAAGAGAACACACCATGAAGAAAAGCAAGGATACCATAATCTTTCTCACTATTGTTCTGCCCATTTCCACAGGAAAAGAACCTTGCTCCAAGAACCTGAAAAAATGATTCAAACAAAACCTAGAAGTCATATTCAAAAGTGCCCAGTGTCAAATTAACTGAACACACTACTCCTGGATAATGTGAAAAGTGCCATAATAAGACTGAACTTCTAGGGGAAAGAAGAAAATTTCTTTTACAAACCACCCTAAAAAACTACCAGCACTACCACTGCTACACGGTGGTAATTTAGAGAAACAAGCGGTTACCATTTTTACTCTGTGCCCACCTTGTCTGAGCTTCTTAACAATAAATAAACAGTTCAAAGCCTTAACAATGATGGTAAAAATGAGGCAGCGTATGTTTACACTAACTAATGTTTTGAAAATAAAAGCTATTTCTAGAATATTTGAATGTATCAGGAATTAGAGTTAACTTTTCCAAAACAAGTGTAGTGTATTTACCATATACAGTGCAAGATAGTGCCAACACACAAACAAAAACATCTTGCTTTGAAAAGAATCAGTCCATCTACTCAAAGATTAAAATCCTTTGACTTAACAAAGGACAAATTCTCACAATCAGAATCTGGGGCAGGTTCACCTACCATCCCCACAAAGCAGCTGAGCAGCTCATATCAGACTGCTGAGCAGAACTGTGGACACTGCCAAGGACTAATGTCTCATTTTCCTGCACATTTTCAAGTTTTTCTCTTCATTCAAGAGTAAATAGATATATGCTGCTGGCAACCAAGGAATTCCCATACTGACTTTCTGTGGCTTTTTCAACAACTGCAAGAATTATTTAAGCAATAATGGAAACATGTTATTCTAAAAGCATATTTAAGGGAGCAGTCTGTTATTTGTCACTGATGCCCAGATTCACACATTAGTAAATGAGTCATCTTTTGGGGATGCTCAGAGTGCACAAAAATCTGCTTTACTAACTGATTTACCTGAGCCTGAGTACTTATTTCTACCAAATACTCAGTCCTAGAAATACTACAAAATAAAGAGGCAATCAGGGGATTCGTATCACCAGGGAAAAGACATTTGCTCAAAACATTTTTTTATGTCCAGGAAAACTTAGCCTATTGTCTTGTTAGTAGTGATAAAAATCACAGAACAGGTAGGAAATGCCCCTCACTCTGGCAAACCAGCTTCAAATGCAATGAACTAGATGAAGAGACCTGTGATACTGAGTGGCTACAAAAATTTCTGAACAGAAAAAAATTCTTACACGTTTAACAAAATTCTTAGTGTGCCAGTATTGTAGTGGGTTTTATAATTAAACATACTTAGCAAGTAAGGCTACCAACAGAAGCTGAGAGGAACTTCCAAACAGCTTGCACAAATCAGCTGAATAGGGAAATACAGTGGCAAACAAATTCAGTAACAAAAAATAAAAAGTAAAGGAGAAAAAAAATTTACTAGGAGTCCCAAGATGTATCCCATTAATATTATAACTTTTGAAGGAAACTGACATGTCATTGCAGTCCGGTGAGGACCTTTATTCAGTGAACAAGTGTGGTTAGAAAAGGAAGGGAAGGAGCCACTGAGACAAGAGCTTAATAAGATTAGGCCATTCTTTGGCTCTCCAGAATATCTGAAAAGCTGCTAATTGACATTAACACTCTTTGAAAGATATAGCCAGCTTCATGCTTGGAGGCTTGTCTGCCTCAGACAAGCTCACCATCTAAGGTGACTTCACGCAGACTTATTGCCGGCTTCATACCCTTTCCCCAGTTCAGCTGGTACTGACAAAAGACAAGGTACACTGCTGACAGATCGCTGCTACACTCCTACAATCCCAGCAACTGGCAGAAACTTGGCATTACTGTCCCGGCCCTATTCCTCGCCATTCTTGGAATTACACTGACCTCTGGTGGGTTGCAGGAAAACAAGACGCCGAGAAATAAAGCGGATAAAAAGCCAAGCAAATCACAGCCTGCAACTTCGGTTGGGGTTCAGCGAGGGCACGCAGAAAGCCTGACTTTAAAAGTGCCTTAAGACAGGCCGGCAGGAACAATGCCACACTAATGCCTCACTGCTCACAAATCACTTTAGAGATATTTCAGCTTTTACACACGATGCTCCCTCCAGATACTCTGTTGTCTTGTGTTAGGATTTCCTGTAACACCACTATAACTTTGTACACACAGCAGCCCCTTAATCTTTATGAAGAAAAGGAAGCAAAGAATAGCTGGATCTGCAAGCTTTCTCTGCAACGTATATCTCAAACTGAAGTGCATATGTTTAATCTTTCTTGACTCTTCTCAGGCTATGTTTAACTATTTTTGTTTATTTTATTATCTTCTATTGCACATTTTAGTGTGCCTGAAGGCAAATCACGTGTTTTCAGGAGTCTGACCGTTTCAGTGACCGGTTTTGTGGCATGCTGCCACAAATACCAGCACTGACAAAACTCATGGAGAAGTTAATTGATGTTGGGAACAGAAATGAGGCCACAAGCCAGGAAGGGCAGGAACTGGTTTTCTTGCTAAAGAAAGCACAACAGAGAATTTTAGCCTTACAAGTTAGTGTTGGAATTCACTCAGGAAAACTAAGGACACACCCAGACAGAGTGGAACAAAACAAGATGTTTACAGCAGATTCAGATTTTGACTGCTTATTAGCATTCACAGCAAATCAATGACTACTGAAAAGGATGACGAGCCAGAACTATGCTCACTGCACTTGCAGAGTGAGACTGAATACTGAACTTTACTCTCCCTTGCACATAATGGTGAATTTATAAAAAACTAACTCAATTTGACATTATATTTTCTGGAGAGTGGTGGTGTGGGGAGCCCTCTTCTGAGTATGTCAGTTGCCAGCTGTTGAATTATACTTTGAAAATAAGAAGTAAGACTCAATAAAGAGATCATTGCTGATATGCAGTACTTTTTAGAACTAAAGGCAATGCCATTTAAAGCCTAAATAGGCTCTTTCAGTACTAACTTGTCAGAAGTATTCTCAGGTCTGACAAAATATAAGAAAAGGCCTTTTGTGCATGCTCAGGAAGTGCCCAGGAATATTTTAACAGAAAGGGAAAATCTCAGCTCAGATAGCTGGTAACAGCAGACTCACCTCAGTGCTGAGTTCTAAGCAGCTCAATGGAGCTTGAAAACACAAATGCTGTCCACAAGCACTCAGAGACACAGGTACCTTGCTGCTGGGAGTTTGCAGTGCCACTTGCAAGCTGGTTTAATAGATAGAAAATTGCAGAGAAGAATATATATACTAGTGAGTGTAGACATTATCACTGCTCCCTCCCATGCTTTCTCCGTTTGGCAGGATGACAAGTAGTGCACACAGCACTTTTAGCCAGCCAAATGACTTTTCAGACAACCTTCAAAAACTAAATATTCTTTAGCCCTTTGACAATTTGGCTTAAAAAATACCGCTGACACTGAACTATTGAAATATTGAAATATTAAATCATTGACCGCATGTTTAGGAAACAAAAGAGAAAGTAGTATCTCACCATTAACTTCAAAGACAAAAAGGCTGAGTATGTTACGTCTTTCACCAGGTAGATTCAGCTTTTCTTTCTTAATCACTGTAGGGTCAAAGTTCTCCTCTTGTGCCCTGTGGCTAAGTTGACAAACTGGAATACATCAACCACTGCATGCTACTGGACAGTGGTTTAGCTCAGATTCCCTGTAAGAGGCCACAAAGCTACAAGAGGGCTTTGTATCAGAGCAGCTAATTCACATCTGCTAACCATGCAAAATTTACAGTAAAGGATCTGAACAACAAGGCCAAGTGCTGGGACAGAAGTGTCCTGACCTGGCAAAGCAGGACTCACACTTTAACCATCTGTTAAACCTCTCACTATATAAATGTGGCATCTGTTTCCACCTCAAGAGGTTGTTCTTATCTAGTAGATAACTCTTAAGATAATTCTTAGTTATACCTTCAATTTAGCATGTCCTGGTTTTGTGCAGGCATTTATAACAAATAAAATTCTCACAGATTTAGAGATTAGGAATTCAGATTCACTGTGATTATCTAGAAAAGAGGTCACATGAAGTCATTCCAGTTTGAATTATGTCGCCACTTTCACAAAAATTCTAACACTGATAGGACTAAAGGAATCAGTTTGAAAAAGAAAATAAATCCAGTGCTGCAGTGTCATCTGTCCTTTGTAAATTGTTTCACTGATTATTTTTACTGTCTTGAAAGTTGTTCAGTAGTAACACAGGATGTGTGACCAATGTCCCTAACCTATGTTTATGACTTGAAAAGCTTTGATCACTCTTTTCTTATGGTATATGATTGCTTCAGCAAGTTTACAGATGACACCAAATTGAAAGGCTTGAGGGAAGGGATTCTATTCAGAGAGACCTCGACAGGCTTGAGGGGTGGCTTCATAAGACTTGGTGTTGTTCAGCCTGGAGAAGAGAAGGCTACAGGGAGAATTTACAGCAGCCTTTCAATACTTAAAGGGGGCTTATAAGAAAGATATAGACAGGCTTTTTACCAGGGCTTGTAGTGACAGAACAATGAATAATGGCTTGAAACTAAAAGAGGAGAGATTTAGATTGGACATAAGGAAGAAATTCTTTACTCTGTGGATGGTGAGATCCTGAGTCAGATTGCCCAGAGAAGCTGTGGATGCTCCCATTACTGGAAGTCTTCAAAGCCAGGTTGGATGGAGCAGCTTTGTGCAACCTGGTCTAGTGAAAGATGCCCTCACCCACAGCAGGGAGTTTGGACTAGCAGGTACCTTCCAACCCAGACCATTCTGTGACCCTGTGACTCAGTAACAACTTCTGGGGATACCTGAAGTGACCAAGTTTTTCATATAGTCAATTAGTGTTCTGTAGATGGAACATTTTCTCACTTAGCTGTTCAAGTTCTCCTGTATCCCCAGGCATAAATAATAAATGTCACAGACATTTAAAGCTTTTTCTTCACTATACTGTTCACTTAATCAAAACCTAGTTACATTTGACTTAAACTTCTGTCCAGGCAGCTGTCACTGAGCTGAAAATCAACACTTGACTGTATTAGCAACAGGGAGTAACAGATCTCCACTGATTTAATAGCTTGACTGTCAGCAACGATCTCATCAGTGTCCCTCCAAGACCACTACTTGTGAATTATAAGTATCACTTTACCCAAAGTGCTGACCTTTATGCATGCATTAAGTTTGGCTTGAGGCAATGCCTAAGACAATCTTCCTCATGTGGAAAACAGAATTTTAAATGACAAGCCAAAGCTATTGCAGGTGAATCTGCTTAAAATAATGTTGACATTATTTTAGGTTTTGCTATAAACACAGCACTAATATACCCTGTCTGTTTTAGACATGCCTAAGAATAATGACACAAAAACTAATTTCTGTAAAGCAAACTAATGGTGCACGGCTGGAAATATGTAGACTTCACCAGAAACTCTAAGTGGTGACATCTGCTTGCCCCTTAACTTTTTCTTTTATTTATTGCTCCTAAATGTCTGGGCTGCAATGAAACATGCCTCTTCATCTGGGCATTAGGCAGCCTTTTCATGACCTCCTGTAATTCAGCTAAGACATCACACTCCAGGCTGTTCTGCAGAAGTGACGTGGCAACTCTGCCTTCTGGACACTGTTTAAGTGCTCTCTCTCATATTCCTAGGTAAGGAGGAGACAAAAGAAGTGAGCAGACCACAGCGGCTCCAAGAAGCAGAGCAAGGTGGTAGGAGAGCTGTACAGGTTTCTCTACAGCCGGCACCAGCCTCATCCTGCTCTTCCCTAGACATGGTTTATCCTCCTGGTGTACCTGCCTGCTCTAGTTCCCCCTTCTCGCAGGATTTCAAATGTGTGAAAGCCGTCACTTGCAGGGTCAGGAAATGTGGAAACTGTGCACTCAAAGTTGAGCTCCTGCCAGCGTTCAAGCCTTAGTTATCGAGGTCTATTGCAACTTGAAGTGTGAACTGAGGCTGGTTCCTCTCTCCACGTGCTTCCGGCGAGAGCAAGCAGCAGGACACTGCTGGGATGGATGTGGCCCATTTTGGCACTCTAAATACAGAGACAGAATCAGGTTTAAAAAAGAAACATTGCTTATTCTGCAAGGGAGCAAAGTGAAGGTTTCCAGAAATCAAGCACACCAAAGGGTAAAAGGTCACAGCTTTTACACAGCGAAACTTACATGAAGCCCGCTAACACATATTCTCCGCCCACCTAATGCACATTCATTTCTGTGATGTAATCTTGCGCAATTCTTGAAACACAGCCTTTTTCTTTATTAAGCGACTTCTACTGTCTAAGTTATCTCCCGGCACCGGTTATGTTTACAACACGCGAGGGGCCTTCAGCCTGGCGACAGACAATTCAACCTGAAGACATCGCGATCACGAACGAGCGGTACACGACACGATGGTGTTTACGTGCAGTCACGTCACCATGATCTGCCCCCGTAAAGACACAGGGAACTCCAGGAACTTCCCCGCCACAGCCCCCTCGCCGCGAGGGCACAAGGAACACCGGGAGCTTTCCCAAGGGCCCGGGAAACCCCGGGACGTTCCACAAGGAACAGGAAACACGCACAGCTTCCCCTTCACAGCCCCCACACGCCACGGCGGGCGCGGCACTGCGCATGCGCCAGCAGCGGGTGGTGACAGCCTCGTGTCCCTCCTTGGGGCGCCTCCATCGCCGCGTTCGGACAGGGGACAGAGCCGGTGCTGCTCTGCACGCCAGCGCCTTTCCCGGGCGGAGTCGCCTGCTCAGGACTCCTTCTACTTGGAAGTTCGAGTCTGTAGCGTCACGTATGCGGCAGACTCAGTTCGTGGCCCTGTGCTGCGGCAGGAGGAGGCGGCGCACGGCTTGTCCCCCTCCATTTCGGGAGGGATGGTTCACCCCGCGAGAGGCACGCCGGGAGCAGCGGGGCCGCCGGGGCAGCAGCTGGGCTTGTGAGGAAGGAGTGGTGTAAGGTTGTGGTGGTTGGGGCTGTTTGTCTTCGGAAATGGAGCACTTACCTCAAGTACGTCTTTTTAGACTCCTTGTACGGTTCGTGTATTTCTGTTGCTCTTCCGGATGTGTTTTCTCCTTTTTTTTTTTTTTTTTTTCAGACGAAAGTGATAGAAGTCGGTCGGTGGCCGGAGCATGCACCAACATGACCAAAAGGTGTCCCAAGAACATGGTATTCTTGGCTTTTCTTATTAAGTGTTTGCTCTGTATAAAATATTATTTAGTTGTGAATTTTGAAATATTTTTCAACTGATTAATTGTTCTTTTTCATAGGCTGTGAACTTAATTTTGCAGAGGTAAGGAGCTCCCATACTTAAGTTTGGCCTTTGTGTTGCCCATTCATTCCGGTCCAGAATGAATGTGGTGTCAAAAAAGGCAAACAGGAATTCTTGCTCAAACTGGTTTAGGGAGCTGGTCGTGTACCTTCCTCCTCTCTGTTTTTGCAAGGACAAAAAACCCCAAACAACCTGTAGAAACTGTATAGTTGAGCAGCTACGTAGGAAATTTTATACTTCAGTCTTTTAAAGTGAAGAATCTGATAGTTACTAGAAGAGGAAAAGCTAAAGTTATAATGGCCACTTTTACCATTGTTTAGGTGTCCTGTCTGTCATGATTTTTGCATTACATCTGCAAGTAATTAGTATATAATTTTCAAGTTTACCGCAGTGGCTTCTAGTTTTTTTATGGTAAAAAGATATTTGCAACTTAATACTTAGGTATAGGAAAGATTAAAATGTTCTCGAAGGGGAAAAAATGTGTTTTCTTTTTGTAGATTTGTGGATTTGTTATTCAGTACTGAATAATATGTTGTCTACTCTTTTGCTGGACTTTCCTTGATGCACTTTTGAAAGTATAAAGTGTACTTTGATATTGTCAGATTCCTGCCGGAATGCTTAATTTGCGGAATGCTTTTTACAGGTTTCTAGTGTGTTTTGCTGGAAGTTCAGGATCTCCCAGAGATAGTCCTGTATGCTGAAAGCCTCCGAGCATGAGAAGGGCATGTGGGAAGAAGCCACGAAGTGCTGATTGCACAGCTGTGAGTAACAATAATTCCTTGTGCAACTTGGCCCTGTGGCCTGCTCTTAGAGTGAAGCTGGCTTTCTGCTGAGAAGGAAGTTTGGCACAGTGACTTCAGAGCAGAAATTGGAACTGAAAGAGTAGGAGTGAGATCAGCCTGGTGACTGTATTCTTATCAACAAGAGCAAAGTGGAAGCTATAAAATAAAAAGTTTGGTGTGAGTGGCTCGTTAAATCAGTATGTGGCTGCCAATGTGTCCAAGACAAGGACATGCTTTTTCATGTTTGCTTTTAGGGGTGTGATATTGTGGAGCTGTTTAGAATACAAGGACTGAAGATGTTAAAAGACTAGCAAAACATGAAAGGTTGGAATCTCACATGCTGCATACTGCTTCATTGTGAAGTCTTGGAAAAGCAAACACATTGAAAAGTTGAGAAGTGCAAGTCAGCCCAAAATTCATTAGTACAAACCAGTCATTAATAAAAATTGCATGCATTATCAAATCTTTCTTTGTCACTGAGACTGTGATTTGTGTAACCTACATACCCAACAGTGTAACAGGGAGTCCAAATCTTTGCAGCCAGGAACTTTTAGGTCAGTACTGGAAATCTGGTGTAAGAATGATCCAGTACTACATCACTGTAGTTTTTGTTTGGGTTGGGTTTTTTTCAGGAAAAAATATAACTGATCCTCAGTGAAGTGATGAAACTCCTTCAAGCTGGCCGTGATGCTCTTGCTCTTAACATCAGAAAGTTTCATCAATGAAATGTGAAAATCTGCATGAGCAACACAGGTGCACTGAATCCTTTACCACTGCTGCTGGTAGGAGATGAGTGTGTGAAATCCATCCTCACCTTCAGCACCACAGACACTGGGGACTTCTGCAGGGCTGGAGACTAAGGTGGACACTCTTTGTAAGAACCTATTGGGACACTGGGAAGAGAAATGTATGTGTAATCAATTATTAGTAATGTGTCCAGCAACAGGGCTGCTGTTTGTTTTCCAACATAAAATTACTAAATCTTGTGTATTATTGGCTTACTGTTTTCACAGTGTTTTCTAGTGCACAGTCATACTGTATGCATGAGTTAGTACTGCAAAACTTTCTATTGATTCCCACCAGCCAGAAAGTGTTACTGCTGCCACCAGCTTATAGTTACTATCTGAATTCTTGCTTAGGTGGGCAAAGAGCCTCTCTTGCAAAAAAAAAAAAAAAAATCTTGTGTCGGGAGCAGCTTGGGTCTGGGGCAAACCTACTGGGAGTAGGAGTGGGGAAGGTAGGGATGAACCATCGGGGTACAGAGAACATATAAAGATACAATAAAAAACCTCGCATCATCACAATCTTGCAACAAAAATATCTCTTAAAAATTAGATTTGCAAATTTTACCTTTTTACTTTTTTCCCAAGGGATGAGGGGAAGCTCATTTTTGTAATTTTGTATTAGTCTTGGGGATTTAGAGAATGTTACTGAAAAGAGCTGTGTGCTACATGTGTCCAGTCTCACCTTGTGTGTTTATTTTTTTTCTTAGGAACTGTTAGAACCAGCCTGAGAGCAATGGCTGTCTAAGCAAACACTCCTCCCTAAGAAAAAAAATTGTTTAAAAGATGGACTATTAAGTCTCCATGTAGTAAAGCAAAGTGCATTTAACTGCATTGTGGCAGTGATTGGTAATGTTTATGTAGACAAAAAATAAAAGATTTATGTTTCTGTTCTCAGAATTTCTATCTTTCCCAAGCTTTAGTAGCAGTTCCTTCTGTTTGGCAGTTTTGACTTCCTCTGTTATTGTTGCAACCCTTTGGAGTGCAACCCTTTGGATGAAACAAAGCATAGGAGCTGCTGAGTGGTTGGGATGTGATGACTTAGACCATGGTCTCCTGTAGTATTTGAAGATAGGGTTGGCTAAGATTTGGATTGCGGGGAGCAAAAGTAGAAATTTTAGAAGTAGGAATTCAGCAAAGCTGGATTGAAAAATAGCAGGAAAGGTGTCTTTCCATCATGGAGACCGGCAAGCTTGATTTATTATCACCTTGACCAGCTACATCATGTGGTACTTCAGCTTAACTTGGAGTGAAAAACTGTTGAGATAATTGGAATTACTGCTTTAAATCAATTTTATCAGAAGAACAAATGCTTAAATTGTGTATGTTGCAATGTCTGATTTTTCAGTACTGAATGTAAACATGTTACTAATACTAAGTGTAAAGTTGTTTTTGGTTTGTCAAGAGAGAAGGAGATTTTGACAAGCGTAACTAATTTTTAGTAATCCAACATGTAATTGTGGAATGTACTTGAAAGTTTAAGGTTTTTATTAGGGATTACATTCCCTGAAGATACCATCTGTTCAGGAGTTTTGCTCATGGGCTTTGTTCTTGAAGTGTAAGACTGACAGGAGTAGCTTTTTAAAACTTAAAAAAATCAAAAGTGACAGCTAGTGCCAGGATTTGATGATTGGTATCTAAAATGTTAATTACCTTCCAACTAAATAAACATGTAGAACCCCAAGCTTTAATGTGTAATACAGGTGTTATAGTGGGGTAGAAGAAGGGAAAAGTGAGGTAGAGGGAGCAATAGGTGGGTGCAAGGGTCACAGATTACTTACATGATAGTGCTGGTAAATGGGAAGTATGGTGTTAAACCCCAGGACTGCCTTTTATTTTGTGTGACTGGCTAGCTGAATTGCACCCTGGAAAAAAACATCAGACTAAATCTGCTCCGCAATAAAAACTGAAGAGAAAGGGTAAGGAATTCATATTCTGGAACAACCTGCTCTGTGTACTGAACCCTGCTTCGCAGGAATGGGGTGGACATCCTGTGCTCATGGGAAGTAGAGAAGTAAATCTTTTGGAGTTTGTTGGTTTGGTTTTTTTTTTTCCTTTTGCTTCTGCTTTATTAAACTCTTTTATTTTGACTCACAAGGATTTTTTCCATCTACTTCCCTCCCCCATCCTGTTAAGAAGGGGAGTGATAGAGCAGCTTGGTGGGCACTTGGTGTCCAGCCAAGGTGGGAGAACAAATACAGGAATAAAACCAGACACATTAAGGAGAGAGTGTCTGCCACACTGGCTCTATCTGTGTTTGGTATGACAGCTTACACAGTCTGCTCTTGCTCTCTGGTGATTTTTAGGTGAGAAAGGAAACTGGTATAGATGTGCACTGGAAATACAAAGCTTACACTGACAACTTCCTGGTACAAGTTAAAATACTTAATCTGGAGAAGCTGTATCCTCAAGTGGATTTTAATTGGTACTACACCTGTTTTTACCAGATGGTGGTGTCGAATGAATCTCTGTTTATGAAGGCTTTGCTCCTTAGTGTAATGTAAATAAGACACACAGGCAACCATGGAATGCCCTAAAAATTCAAGTTTTACTTGACTTTTAAATAACCTGGACACAAGTATTGACACAGCCATCTATCAAACTCAATTTAAAATAAAGCACACAGTTGCTTCGTGAATACTTAATGTACACAGAACAAATGTATCATATGTTCGTGTATGTTTTCAAACACCTTTCTAGGGAGTTTTGAATTAAACAAATCTTCCCAAAAGAAAACATGCTATCTCTTCAGTTCAGTATTCACCTGTATAAAGGGAATGGATTTGGCAACTTAAATGACTTTTCAACCAACATCATCAATATCATGAGCTTGATTAGAATACAAATTGCAGAGTTAGTGATACTTGTAATAGGTGCAGCGTAGAAAACAGCAAGTCAAAGGCTGGTTCCGAATGAAAGAAACCAGCCAACTAAGCAAGGGAACCAGTACAGGATATACAAAAATGCTTTTGTGCTGTGGTTAGCAAGCCCTCTATTGTATAAAATACATGTTTTGCAAAAGGTTGTACAATTACATTGTAATTGTGGCTAATTAGTGAGAATTCTATAACATATCAATGCTTAGCACTTATGGAAGTCTCAGAAGAGGTAAAGGCAGAGGTACAGAGTTAAAATTGTTGGCCTGAGATCAGTTCAGGAGAATTAGGATGAGAATGCCTCAAATACCAGTCCTTTGTCCAACTGAGCTCGGGTCTGTATGGCATTCAACCCCAGGGTAAACTTTTCTTGACACAGTTATGCATCTCATGCCTTTTGCCTGACTCATCAGGATATACAAGTATTTTAGACTGACATCCAGACTCCAGATCTGAAAATGCAACTGCCTCTAGGCAGTGAATGCCCCAGGAGAGCTGGGGAAGGGTAGCAACAGTGGAGAGGGCAAGGTGTAGCTCAGAGCTGTAAGGGGCCGGTCACTTAGACATGTAGGACTGATTTAGGTCTAGAAAGCATAGGTGTGACACAGTAAGTGCTTTCAGTGATTGATCACTTGTGTGTCTCTCACAAAAATAGATCATAAAAAGGTGTTTTTCCTCAAATGATTGAGGAAAAGAAGCTTGAAGGGAAAGGAGGATCACATATATGAAAGAAATTTGCTTTTCTGTATTATTAACTGTTAGTGATATCCTTGTCAGAAGTTTTGCCTTGTTTTGGCACAACAAAACATTTGGAAAATGTGTAATAGCGGCATTAGATCTTTAGTATTCTGTGGATACAAAACTGTATTGTAGTGGCCCAGGCAAACATCAAACTCATTAAAAACCTGCTTCCTACATAGGCTCATTGGAGAGAAGACCACTAACTCAAATCCAGGGCTCTCTCTGTAGATTTCTCATTTAAATGCAAAAAAGTTGGCTTGATTATGAAACAACTCTCCAGTGACTTGAGAATTGAAACCTTTCACTATTAGACTAGACAGAAGCCTATTTTCTGATGTAGTGCAGTAAGTAAAATACCACACATATGGCTGATGGTATCCAGCAATAACACACAAGAGCCCACAGGAAGATGACAGCATACAGGAAAACATGAGGTTGAATATAAACCTTCTTGATCAGTATTTAAAGATTGGCAAGATAGGTACACCAGGTACAGATAATTCTCAAATAATAACACAAATCCTCCTGCAGTAGTAGATATGTGCTACTTGCCTGTGGCTGAGTAAGGATAGCAGACTAATGGTAACGATTTAGAAAGCAGCAAACTACAAGCAAGTGAGTAATACTCCAAGGTGGAACACCTTCTCAAAGAAACAAGGAGCAGCTTTCATTGCAGACTAGTTCTTGTGTAGTTTGTCATATTTCGGTTGTCTTTCAAAAGATTGTGATGCTCTCGGTTAAGCCATTTTGCCATAGTGACTTTTCCTAGGGGTTGGTTGGAGGTTTTGTTATGGTTTTGGATTTTTTTTTCCTTTTTTTTGTTTTGTTTGGGCTTTTTTTTTAACTGTTGTTTGTGACAGTACTACACAAGGTCATAAACAGATCCTAAAGGATCACTTTAAATTGGAGCAATGACAATGAAACCATTTAACAAACTTAGAAAACTGAACAAATACTTTAAGCCATGCCCAACAATGTCCTAGAATTAAATCTGTAGTAAATTCAAAAAATTCTGAAGAACCTCTATGAAAACTGAACTTTTACTACAGAGGGGTTCTTACTCCTTCCTTTCCTTAGATTTGTTCACTGAGACTGTAGAAGCAGAGCTGTCCCAAGTAAATGACCAAAGAAAAGTATTTATTAAGTGACTCTGCCATCCGTGGATGCAGCATTTCCCATCCTACAGACCTTTCTACACTGTGATAGGAATACACAAACTATATGGCTGCCACTCTGGCTAGTAACATCCACCTGACCACCTCAAATAATGAAACAATGAAAAATCAAAAAATTAAGTGGAAAATAAAACACATCGTACAAAGTTTTGCTTACCATTTTAGTCAGTTAAAATGTGTATTAGTAATCCCATGCCTCTTGTCAAGTGTAACTTAGACACCTCATGCTAACTCCAGTTCTCAAGCAGTGTTGCCCTTCTGACAGGGCTGCAATTCCCTGGTGTTGCTTGGACTGGAAGACACAGGATCACTGCAAATCTCTGTGGGTTGTGGGGGTTGAGTGTAGAGAGGACAGAAGTAGAAAGGCACGTGAGCTGCTACAGCTGTTTACAATGCTGTTTCACAAATTCAATATTTAGTTCAACAATTACACTTAGCAAAAATTACTTCCACAACACAAAGACTTTGCTAAGCTCCTGAGCAAGTCAGCAACACCTGAAGGCTCATCCATGTGCTGACTGTGGACAAATGGGAGGCAGAGAAGTGACTTTCAGGTATTTGTAAGTGATAGGACAAGAGAAGAGCCAGGCATCACTTCAGACATATATTAGAAGATAACCCACTCAATGTGCAGCATCATTAAAACTTAGTATTCCTACCATGACAATAGAAAAAAAAATTATAGTTATCAAACCCGAGATACTGCCTTTGTCATTTTAATATAGTAGAAATGGCTCAGAGAAAAGTGTCAGATTATTTTACATGAAAAGAGATTAAGGCAGATTTTGCTATCTAGTTAAAAAGGAAAAAAAAGCTATTTGCTAGCTGTCTTAAATACTACTCCACAAGTTTCATTTAACCAGCACTGAAGTGCCTTGCTAAGCAGTCTTAATACAGTGGGTTAGTTTATATTGCCCAGTTTCCAGTGTGCTTTACTGTAAGTTGGTAAATGTGTTTCTGTGGTACAGAATGTTCATTTAAATAGTCCCTCTACACAAAAGGACATTCAATATTTAGAAGACTTAAACCTGCCCAAAGCAAAGTAAGTCTGTATCACCTCTGGAACTCACTGCTACAGCATGTTACAGCGTCTATTGTTTTTGAACTAAAATGGGTTGAGTCAGAATTTTTATCAACAACACGAGCATCCTTATTATGCTAGGCTAAAATAAACCTTGTAAGAGCTATCTGTCCTTATGTCTCAGGACATAAGTTGATCCCCATATAAATTGTGAAGATAATTTCCCCATATCACACTGTATTGCACAATTGACCAAAAAAATATGACTGTTTTACTTATCTTGAAGCATCTGGTCCTGATCATGTCAGTTAACAGTCACTTCTTGGAACAAGGCTATTCAGTTACAGAGCAGACCACGAAGCCTGTTTTGTTGCAGCAATTTGTTGTTGTTGTTGTTGATGTTCATTTTTTTGGAAATGTAACTGCTGATCTTTCAGTTTTGCAAAGACTTTTGGTTTTGGTTGTCTATCAGGCAGCTTGTCCTCAATCAGTCACACCACTAGAATGGTGTTGGTGATAAAACCATTGCTTGGTCTTCCCACAAGCAGGCTGGACTTCCAGGCATCCTGAAGGAATGACCACCATGTTGACTTAAGTTCCTTCTCTTGCACACATAAACAAATTCTCACTTTCCAAAGACCAAAATCCATTCGCCATCTTCAATTCATCAGTCAAGTCTCCACCTTGAAGCGTGACACCTGTACAGTTTTTACAATCTTAGTGGTGGATTTTCCATCAAAATTATTGGTGGATAGCGGAGGTCGTTCTTCTATTAGGCTGTCTTTAGATCCATTCTGCCTCTGAAAAGAACAAATTAAACGTTGTTGAAAAGACAGAGCAGAATTTAAACACTGTATTTTGCTAACTGTTGCTGTGAAAGACTTAGGCTATGGGTATAGCAATTTATGTATACATATATATACACACACCAGGAATATTAAAGTCTCTACATTTATTTGATCGAACAGACCTTTTTTCCCCCTCTCACCTCCTGCCAGCTGCTGCCCCTTTGTGCTATTGCCTATTCAGGAAATGCCATGATTAATTATTTGATATTTAGCAAAACACTGCAAACAAACACAAGGAATTAATGGCCACTGTTATGAGGGAGCCTGGGGCTGAGGGAGAAGAGAGGTCTTTGTAGACACTGAACATTTTAACATTAATGGTATGGTAAGTGAAGTATCTGGAATTCTCCCTTCCATGTTTTGGTTCTCCTTTTGGGTGCTTGTACAGAAGACCTCAATTGCTTTTGAATAGACTTTGCTTCTTACATTTTGAGCTCAATAAAACTATCAAAACTAAGAGATATGGTAGTGTAATATATGATGAAAGACAGTAATTAAGTTAGATTAAGAAAGGACAAGTTCTGTCCTTTTTAGATGTCAATATCCTAAAATAATATTCAGTATTTGTGGGGGGAAAAAAGAAAAAGCAAAAGAAAAGCAGTGTTTCAAGCCCAAGCAACAAAACTCATATGGCAACCTCTAAACGAGGTGAATAAATTATGTGATTACAACAAGCACACCTGCATATTTTAAGAAGTTGTGAAAGTCACTTTTCCTTCTGTGAGGAGCAGAGATGCATCTTAAGGATGCATCAGACTGGGAAAGAGTTCTCCAGCAGCAGAAGCAGGTGGCATATGCTACAGAAGTACATATATTTTGGAATACAAAGTGTAAGTAAAGTACAAAAATTCAACTCACACTGCTGCTGAAAAAAATCTCATCTTTATTTTTCACTGAAAAACAAAAACCATCTTAAATAAAGCACTAGAGCCCCACTTCTCCCTCCAAAAAAAGGAAAATTGCAAAGGATGTACAATCACTAACCTGTTGAGTTAGCTGGATGCTGGGACCTTTCCCGTCTGAAGATCGTGTAACAGGCAGTGGAGGGACCAGATCAGTTTTGACACTGGAATTATGATATCACAAAATGGATATTGCTTTAATGAAGTAAACTATAACTGTGCAGAGGAAGAACAATGAAACTGACACAGACAGTTCTATAGATATGAAAGGCTTTTATCACCTGACTTTAGACATCTGAAAGCTGTCATGCTGATCCTCTGTGGGCAGCTCCAGGGCATAGCCCATCCCATCCCTGTCTTCTCATGGTCTTCAGAAGCAGCCCAAACGGATGCAACATCATTGAATCACAGAATGGTTCAGTTTGGAAGAGACCTTAAAGATCATCCAGTTCCACCCCTGCCATGGGCAGGGACACCTTCCACTATCCCAGGTTGCTCCAAGCCCTGTCCAATCTGGCCTTGGATACTTCCAGGGATGGGGCAGCCACAGCTTCTCTGGGCAACATCACCACCCTCATGGCAAAGACAAGTCTCACCTGAAATCATGGGTGTGCCACACCTCCTTCAGGGTGCTACCCAGCTAAAACTAGCCTTCCAGGTGGGGACTGGAAGACAGTTTCATATTTTTAAGGCCTTCATGCAACTGAATGGGGCTGTTGCTTTTCCATTCATAAGTACTCTTCAGTCTTCTAGGAAAGACTGATCCACCCATTGATGAAGGGGGCTGTACTAGAGTTCCCATGAAACAAATTACAAAGCTAACACAGATAACATCTTAACTCTATCAAGGATGAAGGTATCTGGACAGCAACCCCTAGGCAACTTTATGACCTACCACTAAAGACCAATACAGGTTTATTTCAGCCTTTTCAGTTTTTCCTGCTTCCAAATGGATCAAGAAAGCCACTGTGGCTAGAAACAGACCATAAAAGGTTTTGGAGTTGTTTCATTCATGTTTAGCTCTGAAGACATGCCATTTAGGGGGTTGCCTGAACCCCGTGCCACCAACAAGCCACATTTATGCTGCTTCTTACCACCTCTTCTTCACCTCTCTAAACAACTTTTGGGCTGCACTAGACTAGTGCTAATTAGTCCATTAGTCCAGTGCTAATAACCAGCTTCACATACTTCACTTCAGACAGGACAGATCTCTCCCCATCAGAGCACTGGGACCGCCGGTACTGCCGGTAGCTGCGAGGGGAGTGCGAGTGCCGGATGCGGATGGGGTCGCCTTGAGTCCTAAGAGAGACACAGAATTCACAACAGGGGGTTGGGCTGGTAAACCAGATCTTCGGCACAAAACATAAATTCAGCTGCAGACAGAGAGGTCCTCCCATTCCTTACCGAAGTGTAACAGATGGCTTCTTGCACTGGCTGAATTTAAAGGGCTGGTACTTCTTTTTAAAAGTCTGTATTTGGAATTCAATGCTTTAGGAGAGCAGAGGTCACAAACTGGCATGCCCATATTTGAGAATGAAACTTTAATAAAGAATGCATTAATTTATACGTCCTTAAACTCAGCCTTTTCTGCCTAGTGTGTTGTGTTGTGGAAGTACATTATAATGCAACCCAGGATCCCATTTTTACCGCATTCAGCTGCTTGCACTGACACATGGAATCCCACGTGGGCTATTATCACAGTGAAATGGATGTTGTTCTCAAGGAAATAGCTATGCCCTGGCAGCTGCCCATGACAAGCCAGGGAAGGGATTGCGGAGGTCAAAGAGTGCCTTGGATGATCAGAATATTTAAAACAAAAAATATTTAGGAAAAAATGGGTTTTCTTGTCTGCGTTCACTTCTCTCTGGTTCTGCAGTTTATAAAAAAGATTCATGGCTACCATAGGGAGACATACAGAACATACAGACAGGTACATGAGTGTGTGGGAGAGATCAGGAGAGATGAAGATGATTTTTTTTTCGTATTTTTGAAAAGGAAAAATACTAGATTTTAAGATTATTAAGTATCCCCACCTAACACCATCCTAGGTGAGTATTTGGAATAGATATGAGCTTAGAGATTATGTGTAAATCTGTTCCTATTTCAGTAAGACAGAGGTCAGAGTAAAGTAAGAAAAGTGGACTTTTATATTTACAAAAAAAAAAATTCTGACATAAACTCACTCTACTTTAGTGTATGGAATTTCTTTCAATTGCTCCTCAGATAGGCCAGATGGATCCACAAGCTCCTTCCTATAAAGGATGAGGAAAAGTAAAAACTGTAACAGTAACTGTGAAGTGCAAAAATGTTTTTATTTTTATTATATTGGGCTGAAAAGATTTACTAAAACAAGCAGTTGTCAGCCCTGAAGCTACCTTGACATCAAAATAGGAAACCTATTTTGAAATAAGTGTAACTTCACCTTGATTGCTTCAACTGCATGTCGCATCCTGTTCCACCTTCCTCTCACCTCTCTGCAAATCTGATCTTGTTGCTTCACAATATAATGAGCAATATGTGTGCTAAACACTGAATATGCTTTGGAATTGCTAAATATCTTCCTAAGGGGTAATGGGGTGTCGTCCAAAAAGTGCTATTGACATTTTGGAAGCCACACAGGAATAAATCTCTAAAATTATGTATTGTTCTTTATTAATTCATTTACATAGAGTGGTCATCTTTATTCAGTGCACTCAGTGACCTGCAGTATCTTCTACACACAGCAGGTCATTAACATAGACATAATTTACTGTAACTAAATCAGTGAACTGCCACAGTGGAGGGGATTTGAATAACTACATTAAGGGCAAACCAAGCATCTCAGACCCTACAAGGACCATACTTACTGAATATGTTTCCACAGTTCTTCTTTGGCTTGTACATCTGGGCTTCTCCTATAAATATCAACAAACACAACAAAGGCTGAGCTGTGAAAACCATGATCTGACATGTTGCTGTTCAAATAACTTCTAACAGCACAGACCCTGCACAGAAATCATGATAAATGTTATCCACTGGTGACTTCAATTTTAAGGTTTGTTATCTCAGAAAATGCATTAAACTTCATCGCTTTATTTCAACTGAAAAGTCATTTCTTGAACGACAGGCTCTCAATCACAATTCCAGTTCCACCAGCCTTCAGCAAGAGTGTATGTAAAATACAAACAACAGCAGAATTCCCCAAGCCAAATCACTGCCCAGTCGCTGCCAACACTTACCCCTCCAAGGACAACACATTTTGGAATAACGCTTCTGAAAAAGGCCCTTGGAAATGTCCTGTGGCCCACAGAGCCCTTTGTGGGCAGGAGGAGGGACAGGCCACAGCAGGCTGACACGTCAGTAACCTGAGCCATTCCCAGGGGACACCAGTGAAGACTTGTGGCTCCACTGCAATCACAGTGCAGCCTCTCTCTGATCATTTCCAAGAAGAGTTTCTGCTCTATTTATTTGTTTTTGGTGTCCAGTACAAAAAAAACCCCACACCAACAAGCTAATCAAACCAGCAACTATGCCTACTTATGCACCTAAATATTTTACCAGCTATTTAATTCACACACAAAGAGCTTACCAAAAACGGTAATTTCCCTGTTGCAGTCACAGTGATGTAGCAAAGCAAGCCTGAGGGGCATGTCTTCCATTTTCTACTAAATCACAGAATATATGTTTCTAACTGGAACTCCATTCTTTTTACTGTTCTTTTCCTTTCCTTCTCTTTTGCAAGGTTAGTGCAAAACCACTGCTGTTGTTAAAGCTGCATCTAGAATTCACCCAAACCCATACAGAGTAAAAGATTAAGTAAAGATTTTAGACAGTGGCAGGGACTACATTTGCAGGGAGAGATCAGATAACTCTTTTCATTGTCATTATATAAGCTCAGTGTCAACAGCTAGACTGTTCCACACCATCTAAGATGTGAGGGATGCAACTTTCAGACACATCCAGCACACATAAATACTGCCACAGTTTCTCAAATATTAAGTCTTACATCATCGGGTCATACAGTCTGATCTTTTTTTCCCTTAAACAAAAAGGCTTATCATATTCAAAGATGCTTTCAGAGGGATATAATCCAAATTTAGATGGAGATCAAGGAGGACAGCAGACATCTGCAGTTTGGCACCTCTAAATGGGCTCTCCCCTGCCTAGAGACAGAGATGTATCAGAAATAATTCCAAACTGCTCTCTAGCATGAACAGTTTGACTGTTTTCTTATTTCACCACTACCATGTTTGGCTTATTTCCAGAGTTCAGCCTAGGAATAATGTTCAGAGATATCTATATTGCAGTAAACACTGTACAGCTGATGTAAAAGCAGAATGTTTTGGGATGAGCAGAAGTACTAGGAGATACTAGTTCACTGGTTTATAAACACCAGAGAAAGACCAAAGGGTGAAAATCAACCTAGCATTTGTGTTTCCCTAGTAGGGCTAAAATGAACTAATCCATAACCTCGTCAGGCTCCAAGGCTTTCCAGGCAAGACAATTCCTATACTTGACAAACTGCTGTCCCTTCCAGCTCCTCAGGTTCTCATGATGGCAACAGCTACAGCACGAGTGGTTTACAGTCCATTTGTTCTCCATGTCCAGAGTCTTTTAAAGCTTTTTTTTTTCTATTTATTATAATGCATTTAATTTTCTCTGATTTTCACTTCTATCTCTCCTTCTTCCTTCTTGCATTTACTTCTCTTTATTATATCTGTCCACACTGCTTTTAACTCCCTGATGCAGTAAATGCAGTAGCATTTAACAGCATTTTTCACCCCTCAGTTTTGAACTGATTTCTGCTTCCATGAAGCTTTCTGTTCACAAAATAGCAGCTGCAAACCCTGCATTCACCCTGGGGCTGGAAAGATAGGCATCCTCTTCTGAGGCTGAATAATCAGGCAGTGGGGTATGTGAAAGCCGCTTGGAAAATGCCAGTTTCTCCAGGGAGGCTTTGTAATGCTTACAAGCACTAGTTTGCCCGAGGAAGCAAAGCCCCAAGGTCGCTCCCTAACCCAGGACCCGCACAAAGCAGGGTATGTGCGCACCACTGACCCATTTGATGGCTTTTACTTATTCATGGAAATACAGCAGTTCAGGACCTGGCCTTAAGTCTCAAGTATCATGAAGCATCATGTGAAGCCTCACTGACAGTAAGAAATATTAATTTGTAGGGCAGCATGGAAAGAGAGTGGTTAAATAAGAAGACATCTTCATTTCTCCACTTTCTAGAAAGTGTGCCTCCTGCTTTCTGCGACCAGCTCCAGGTATTTCGCTCTGTGATCTCTGCCATTTCTCCTCTTTCCATCCCTGCAATTACACTAATAATAAAGACTTTACGGTACAATACCAGTTAAGCAGTATGGCATTGCATGGAAAAAAAAAAAAAGAAAAAAAAGGCAAAATACAATGATTCCTCAGAGCAAACTTCTTTTAGACTTCACATCCTGCAATTAGTTATTTTCCATCTGTTTAAGAAGCGTTACCATACTGGGATAACCTTACAGCATTTATTCAGGTTAGCTCCCCATCAAAGAATATAAAGAAATATGATACAGATAAAATAACTTAATTGAAGCATTTTCTTTCCAAAGGCCTGTTCCTGCTTCCTTTGAAATCAAACTGACAGAAAGCTTACAAAAAGAAAGGTGAAATGTAAGATGAAATGTAGGTATTGCATGTACCACATAGGAAATTCATGTTTGTATGGTTCTTAAGAGTCCACAACAAAGCAATTCTTCTGTTAAATCTTTAAAGTCAGATCACAATCCCCCTTTCACTTTGTTTTCATCTTTTTACTGTGAATTGTCTTAGAACTCACAGTTTTGATATATAGGACTCAGATTGTCCTATCTCAGTATCTGAATCAATACCTTCTGGACAATTTGCATGCTGATCATTTTCTCTAATGCACAAGAAACCTAATGGGAATTCCCAGTAAGTGATGAATCTCATGGGGTTTTTTTGTTTATTTTTTTTTCGTTTGCACAAGCTGGAACAGCTCTACACATTAATAAGGTCTACATTATTTTTTGTGCCTGCATCTGCACCCTTATTAATATTTCAGTTTGAGTCACAAATGGTAAATTTAAATAGCCATGGAATTTTATGACCATTCTTCTTAATTAGAAAAAGCCCTTTGGCTACACAGATGTTTTACATGAACTCTTGAAAATAAATCCTGTGGAACTAGAATTGGGAGCTCTCTGCATTCTCCTTGAGGAGAAAGAAAGGTCAAATTCCTGTCAAATACTTTTATTCCCAAGACCAAGGAGACACCACCTTGCCACCACAAATGATTAATATTACTAATTATTAAACAAATGAAATGCACTGTGCCAGGCACAGTAACAAACATTTCAGCCACCACTTCACATATCCAAAGGGAAGCTCTAGTTACAATGAGTGCAATAATGGACTTACTGTGAAAGAATTACCTGTTCTACTAAATTTAAAGTTTTGTATCAGTTTTTAAATGGCCATATGACAACATTTATAACCAAAATAACCATAACCTATGGAATTATGTGTCCTTTTCCTCTGACCTGTATCCAGTCAAGTAAACAAACAGCTGAGCCAAACTAAATTAAATAAATTCTCTTACAATGTATGACAGGTTAACAGTTAAATGCCTTTTACTAATCTTTTTTCAAAATGCTTTGAAAGAAATTCTCATTTTATTTTTTTAGTTCCTATCTGCACATGTGAAGGATCTCTGCCATACTTAGGAGGTTTGGGTTTATTTCATTGTGGGTTTGTTTGTTTGTTTTTGTGGGGTTTTTTTTTAACTGGAGAGTGTGATAAAAAGGGGAAATACATGAATAATTGAAACAATAGCAAAAGGAAATGAGAAGCCTTCCAAAGTCTTCAGGATTTCTTCATTTCTTTTCTTCTTCCAGGACCTTTCCTTGTTAAGTAAGGTGCTTCACATTGATGATTTTTTGCTAATAGTAGTTTAAATGAAACACAACTCAGAATGTCACTGTGCTGGAAAATCAAAGCCATTCCATAAGTTAAGTTAACCACAAGAGGGAACCCGTGCTGTCCAAACAATGAGATTTACCTGGCCGATGGGTAAAAAAGAAAACCTGGCTACAAATTTAATCTAACCATTATTAGCTGAGTACATTTCCTATTTTACAGCACTTTCTGTATATAATAAAACAAACAGAAATCAAATTTAATCAACTGTATTTTCTGCATTCCATGCAAGTGAGCTTTAATAGTCCTGATTTTTAGTAACATATCATTGTACAATTACATCTAATAACACATGACTTTTGTGCAGCTGAAAGTGAACAAGTCTGTACAAAGCCTGTTAAAGTACAAATTCCAATATTTGGACCTTTAAAGGCAAATTCTATCCCTCATAAAGAATTAAAACTCTGCACTATGAAACTGGAGACAGCAATGAGTCCTAGCAACACAGGCAACCGAGAACAGAACTCAAGCAGATTTTAATGCTGGAAACGTCAATGCTGACTGTGTTTTCAGTGACACCAAACAGTGTGTCTATGGCCCAAAAAACATGCCATTAGAAGAAAAATGTAAATTAAAGGAAACCAACATTTTCATTAGCTTGAGAAAATTAATTTCAAGAGCTGATAACTTCACTATGTTGGAACAAGCTATCAGCAGGAACAGCAGTGCCTGGCAGTAGGGCTCCATCATGGAAATCCTGGCATTGGGATGCAATATATCACTGACTGCTGCTTGTCAGGGATAATTTGACTTGGAAACACAAGCAGCTGCTCTCATCTGAAACACCACTGCAGATATTATATGATTAAACTAGTATGCATGTATTTCATAAAAGTGTTTGCAGCTATCACATAAAATCTGAATGCTTCCACAGACTTGCAGCCCAGAAAAGAGGAATAACTGTACTCATTACAGAACCAATGCTCAATGAGCCACTGAACCACCCAGGACTTCTTCCCAGGTGACGGACGGAGTTCCTTAGCAGCTTTGTTACAAAGTTCTGTTTGCGTTATTTGTGCCCTGAAATTCAAATCACTAAACAAAGGCAGTTTGACCACAAAGACCAATCTGGTAATGTGGAAGTATGCCATGTGAAAATCTCTGCTCCTCAGCAGCTGAGGGCCACCACCACACTGGAGACACTCCTCCTGCTTTTTAACATGATTCAACAGCCTTAGTTTACACATCAAAGGATATGAAGGTTACATACGATCGAGATCTGTGCCTGGATCGCCGGTAGTTTGGATCTGCCTGGGTTTTCCCCTTCTGCCGCCGCAGCACAGCTTCCCACTGAGGAGCCGAGTCAACCATTTCATTCTCTTGCCGTAATCTGCAAAGCAAGTACCAGGAGTTTAGTCTGAAGGCTCTGATGCAGGATGCTCTGAGAAGCAGTGGGATATTTCTTTTTCCCCCCCCACAAAAATCCAGGTCCTGCAATGCTGTACTTAACCTTTCATCTTTGCCAAATTTTAACAAATGCTCCTAAACTACATTAAAGTAAGAACTCTATAAAAGAAAACTTGCTGATTTGTTATTTAGAAACAGCATGAACTAAAAATGTAACAATCCATGTCCACAACTTGAATTCTTCTTCCCAGCCCAAGCCAAACATCTGGATTTCTTTCCTTGTTTACATATTCCAGTCTACCTCATCTGCAGCAAATAGGAGACCCACATCATAATACAAGGTTCTACTACTACAACTTTCACAAGTACTTTATTCCAGCATGCACCTTCCTAGGATCCAGGGGAAAATCCCCTTGGTGAGTCCCCACTCAGAAGAAGTGCTCCCTTCGTCCTAACCTGCAACAAATCTCAGGATGCATGCAGATCTCCATGGCACTCCTTCTGCACCATCCCCTGAGGCTTTGCTCCCTGTCATGGCTTATGTGCATCTAAATGACATGCTATGCCTTTTATTTCTTCTTTTTTTAATTTGGTTTCTTTAAAATCTATGAATTCATTATTGGAATGCATTACAGATGGAGCCAAACATCGAAATCCTATCAACTCAGCATATTTGTTAGCAGGCTGCAATAATTTCACAATGCCACAACCATCCAGGCAGCCAGGCAGTGTTTGACCAAAGTTCCACAGATGCTTCCCACAGTTTTGAGGTTGCACAAATGACTGCTGGGATGAAGTGCTAAGGTGGTGGAGCAAAAGGATATGCTTGGTCACAGCAGTGAACTTAAAATTCAGCAGGGATTTCAAAACATCCCTGGAAAATACCACCTTGAGTGTGGACTGTCTGATCAGATGGTATGACTGGCATACTGGAGAAACCAGAGGGGAAGACTCACAGGTAAAACAAACAAAGAAGCAAACAGAGATAAAGGGATTACACTGGAGATGTAGAAAATGCAAAGTATGTTGTTGTTGCTCCTCACTTCAGATGTACTTTTCTCTTTGAGTTTTGAATTGTATCAGGCTAAACCAGCTACACAGGCTTCTGCTTTTCCTTTGATCAGATCTTCTCTCACATGCATAATGAATTTTGAGCTGGATCCCCAACTACTGTAAACAGCCACAGCTCTACGAAATGGTAGGAAGCATCTGGAGAAGACTGCAACCTCAGGTTTTGATTTCTACGCAAATGTTTTTAAATCTGTAATCTGCTGACAGGTATTAACAAACTTCTACCTAAGGATTTAGTAGAAGAACTCACACAGCAACAAGTAATGAGTTGTGATTTTCATCCCAAATAATCCAATTTGTGCAAACAGCAATCATCCCATATGGTATAGACACCACCAACTGCCTCCCACACATGGCAGTCACTTGTACAAAAATACCAAAAATCTAAATATATAAAGTAGCATTGCAGCTATTAAAGCAAGCAGTGTCAGCCCACTCAAAGTCCTGTTGCAGCACAGCAGAACTCTACTAGATGGAGATATGAAGAAACAAAACATCCATTTTGCAGCTGCAAAGCATGCTCACATGAAATACATTATTTGAATGCAATGTTCAATTCTAGGAACTTTTGGGCAAATTTTTTAGCTTTTTGGTGACAGAAATGACAAAAAAAAAAAAGAAAATGAAAAGCTGAAAGTTTAACTCAAATCCTAAATTTCTATTTAAAGGTACTTTTGAATAAAAACTGCTGCCCTTGAACTGAAAGCCCATTACAACTTTCCTTTCATTCTTTTCACCGAGCACTGGCACAGGTTTTCCAGAGAGGTGGTGGCGTCTCCGTCCTTGGAGATACTGAAAAGCTGTATGGGAATGACAGCTCTTGGTGGCCCTGCTGGAGCAGTGGTTGGACCAGATGACATCCAGAGGTCCCTGACAGCCTCAACCATTCAGTCACTCTGATTCTAATCAGATGGATCTGCTCAGTGTAGCCAGGAAGGAAACTATGCTTCAGTACACACTGTCTGCTCCTTTAATACATTTTTGTCTACACAATAAATTTTGACCACAGGATTGAAAAAGCAAATGCATTTCTTCTGTGATTGAAAAATGCTCATCACAGGTTTTTCAACTTTCATATGATCATCTGCTTAGGAGAAAACATTTATATGATGGAGTGAAACCCCAAAGACTGAGATCCAGTAAGAAGATTTTCCCTGAGATTTTTCTAGTGTTGTACCTTCAGAAGCTCTAATCTACATTTCTGGGGTTTTTTCTCATCTACATCTGGTTTTCTCTGATAATTTGTTTTCTCCTGGCAAATAATTCACAGTGATCTCTTGTCTTGTGAACAGTATATTCTACTCTACTATGATCAGAAGAAGATTTCTTTGGTTAATGTGAGTATTCACTCATTCCAATAAAACAAAACAATTTTGTTTCTGCTTGTGTCAGGGACCTGGTTATTGTACTGGAAAATAAATTATATTATTCTATGCAACAGCATAAACTTGAGCAACAGCAGTTGCAAGCCTCATTTTAATGTCCTATTTAACCCTGCTAGGGCTGGCTCAGCTCTGATAACAGGAAAGCTACTCAGTGCCTCTGACCTTTCAGCTTGTTATGTTCCTGCTGTGGCTGCTAACAAAACACAGAAATTCATTATGACTGGTGTTTTCCTGCACCTGCTCACAAGGAACAAGTCTTAGACTTCCAGCTCATTTAGTACCTGTTTACTCTAACACTGATAATGACTTTTTATCTGGCCTGATTTCAAGTAATCACCTCAGAAAAAGAGATGCTGAAACATTAACATTTTTGCTGTATCTTAGATTTCTGAAAATGTGAAAAACTTAGAAACAACTCAAAAAATTCTTTTTTTTTTCTTCTTATTTTGTAATTTCTTTCCATGAAGTGAGGAAGGGTTGGTAAAGGCCCTTTTATCCTTCAAAAAAATGATAAGCAGTACTTATTCCTTCTCACAATTCAGTCTTTATATTGCCAGGAGTTCTTAAAAACATTCTTGTGGTCAGTCTCTAATTTCTTTCATTTGCTTGTGGAGCTCCCTGCACAAGGATTTTCACACGCGGGAAAAAACCTGGCAAGAGTCTTCTAGGAGAAAGGGATACAAAATACCACTTACTGCTGATCACTGAAACTACACTCGGCATGTCATTTCAACTTCAGCTGGAAAACAAACCTTCCATGCACACTAGGTTATTGTTAACCAAGTATCTTACTACACTGCACTCTAATTTAGGTAAGCTTCAAAGAAATTTTATGTCTCACATACGCTTTATGCCATCCTATGCGAGTGTCACAATGATTTTTTAGTATTTCTTTAACTACTGCAAGTCATGGTTAAAACGTAATTACACTGTATACTCCCACAGCACTACCTAGAATATGATTATTTCCAAGAGCTTCCAGAGATCTGGAAATAATTTATCACTGCAAAGTAGACATGAAGAAATGATGGAAGCTCATGGAGGCAGCAATTTAGAAAATTTGCCTTAAAACAGTTCCTCTTTTGACCAGTTGCATTTCTCTTGCACTGTGTTTATGCAATATGAAGAAATTCTATGTGCTTTTAAAAATGTATTTTCTAAAATATATTTTTGAATATATTTGAATATTATTAAATTATATATGGATGCTGTTATCTCCAGTGCAACATGAAAGATACAGCTTTAAAGGGAATTTATAGGAATTCAGTAATTATGCCATCTTTTTCATATCAGCAACAAGAAAAATAGGATATATAATACAGGACTTGTTAGCATCACTTGATATGAACTACTGCTGTCCTATTAAAACTTGATGCTGTACACATTTTGGGTTTGGGACCACACCTGACATTTTGGAAAACAAAACAGTAATATCATTAAATGCATGGATTTAAAAACAGCACTGAAATTCATAGCCATTAAAAATGTTTTTACTTCTCAAAAGCTTATTTTCTGCTTAAAAAAGTCTGCACTTGAATTTGTGAGGTATTGAAGTATATGCTGAGAATATTGTTATCAAGGTATTATCCCCTTTATTTGCATTTATATTGCAAGTTTTTTTAAGTGTGCCCTGTATTTGACCATGTGGTTCATTACTGAGCTCTTCCTAAGCAACAGGAGGGCAGGCATTCATTGCATACAACTATAATGATGTATTCTGGCAATCATCACTCTTCTTATTTAGAAAAGGGTCTTACACTGCCTCAGGAGGACTCTATACACATAAAACATGTTAGATCCCTTCTTACTAGGTTTATCAGAGAAAAGTCCATCTCCACTTGTCTGTGTTTCATGTCTCCCTGTCTAAAATATTTAATAGATTGTCACCTGTTTCTCTTCTTCCGATGCTCTCTGTTGGAATTTTCAGATTCACTGCCACTGCTGGTGTTACAGCGGGACCGTGACCTGGAGAAAAGAAAAGCAACATCTCAAAATTAATTTATCTACTATCACCAAAATTATTGCAGTGCTAAACGAGGAAGGAACAACACTGCAAAAACATCACTCAGATGTTTTTCATTCTCAGAAATCAGAATTAAAAGACTCTGGAGGGCTTGTCTACACCTGCAAGTCATATTATCTTTTTCTCATTAATTGATTGGGAAGAACTGCTTCAAAAGTAGTGCACCCACAGTGTAGTATAAGGTGAGTGCTATTTTCATTTCGAATAATTTCATTGTTTCATTTGTTTTATTTTTTAAAAATTATTTCATTTTATAATTCAGCATTCTTTTTGTGTATGCCACATCAATGTGTTTCTTGGAGGTGTGAAATGTATCATCTCTAATCTGCATGTATTCTGGCTCTTTTCTTCTTGTACATTGTGGTACGCCCAACAGAAATTATACAGAATTTTGGGATTGCAAGCAAAACAAAATGCTCACAGATCTGTATTTTCTATTCACCTCAACTTCCATCCTGTAAGTTCGTAAGTCCTCAGTCTATGGAGTCTGTTCTCCTCTCTCTCCTAAATTAGGAAATCATTAGCTCACATATCTCATCTCCCATTCAAACAAAAATGTCTTAGAGTAACAGGACAGCTAAAATCTAGGAAAATCAGCTGAACCCAGCTTGTCTGAAGGGAATGTTAGCCAGCATGGAAGAAATACCAGTAACACTGGGATTCTGCTGCTCTTTATGGAAGAAGGCGGCTCAACTACCTACAGGCAAACTCTTCTCTACTACCGGAGACCCTTAAACCCATGATTGGATTTTGGAGCAGACAGACCAACTATCAGGACTTTGGTCCTAGAAACCAGGACTCTGTCACTGTACCACTGACTATGTTGGAAATAATGTAACTTTTAAAACTTTTTAATTTTATTTCTCTAGTCAGGCTTGGTTTACCTTTGCCTTGGGGAAGGCAAGTCTAAGAGCTTTTTAGGGGGACTTTGCACCACTCAACGGAGATAAGCTTAACGTCTCAACAGACTGGGAGTAGCCCTAAAGATATCCAGAAAGATAACGACCATCAGCAAACATCAATGAACATCTACCCCAGACATTGCCCCCGGCACGGTTGGAGACACTGGTCCGGAAAAGACTGACAAGGAAACCAAGGAGTGAGGACCTTATTAACATCAGAGGTGAAGAAATCCAGATCCCATAGGAGGCCAGATACTAAGAACTACGCAACTTGGGACCAATGAACAATAAACCAATGGATTTCTATGGGTTTTGGGCTGTATACGTGTTAGGAAAAATCTAGTAAAACTTATGTGTGTATGGAATATTTTCCATGGCACATCCTGGCCAGAAATAAAGTAATGCCTGATTCTCTGTCACTTCAAATATAGTGTTAGAGGGTTTTTGTTTTTCCCATAGTTTTGGTGACAGCTAGGTCCTAAAGACTGCCACTCTCATCAAAACCTGATTTGGACCATTCATTCTTTAGTGTGAGGATGGTCTTGGAATGGTTAGATTTGATGATCTGGAAAAGGTCCTTCCCAACCTGAACACTTCTGTGATTCCATGAATGCCCCCAAAGACAGATGTGTTTCTCTGCTATACTGACAGCCCAGCTGATTAATGCAGAAGGCTGACTGATATTAACAGGAGCTGGTCTACAAGGATTTAGGTTGCCTGGAGTCAGAATCAGTGATGGTTTTGCTGCAATGGAGAACAGAACTTTTTTTTCTGAGGTCTCTGGCCATGACATAAGAGCTAAAGAGGATAACTCCTGATGATGCTGGTAGAGATACATATTTTTGTATGCCTCCCAGCTTTTCTTTTGCTCTTTTTGATAGCTGACATTTGTAAGAGGACAGATGTGTTAAGCTACACCTCAAACAAGCCAAGGAGAGAAAGCAGTTGCTTAGGTGTAAGGAGAAGCATTTCACGACAAGGTAGGAAGTTGCTGACCAGCACCTACTCACTGCATGTTCTAATGGCTTAGGAGGAAGAGCCCAAACAGGATGAGAGAAGATTGTTCCTAAGGAACAGAACAGATGCAGCATGGAACTGCACTGTCTGGTGAGGGACACATTACTCTGCTTCCTACAGGATTATGACTGCATAACCAGGACACTGTTGCAGATGTCACTCTGACACACCTCAGAGCCTCATTAAATTCTCCATAATACCAGTGAATTATGGTTGCCTTCATCAAATTCCTGAGCTTTTAAATGCTTCAGTCTATGGAATCCGTTCTCCCCTCCTAAATTAGGAAATCATTAGCTCAAATAGCTCCCATTCAAACAAATATGTCTTAGAATAACAGGACAGCTAAAGTCTAAGAAAATCAATTCAACCCAGCTTGCCTGAAGGGAATAAATTTGGAAAAGTGAAATTTCCCCCAGAGAAGAAGCCTCTCCCCATCCGCAAACTTCATGTTCATAATTTAAAGCCGGATTGCCAGCTAAAAATACACCTTTCTGGGTGAAGCTCAAAGTGAGGATAAAAATATGTGTGTTACTATCAAAAACTGTAACCCCAAAGGAAGAAGGAAGATTAAAAGATGGTGTCAAAAAAATTCACTAGAGCACAATGGAAGAGTTAAGAGCAATAAATGCTCTAGAACTGCAGCAGACCTTACACAGCCAAAAGTATACCTTTCCCCACCCCAGTCTTATCAGATGTTTAATAAATATTCCACTAACATCAACCTTAGTAAGTCATTTGAGCAACACTGTTCTTTCACAGTTCCAGGTCATTAGCATGACACTTTTCTTCTACATTTTTCACTATGACAAGAATTTTCTTACTGTGATTTAAGTAATTTATCTCATAAGGTACCAAAACAGCCAAAAATCACAGAGTGGCAGGCAAAGTACAAGATAAAACATCCAATGTGATCAAACTCAAGACAAGCCTTTCTCTAACTTTTCAGGAATGGAAATCTGATCCACCTTTTGGATACTGCACATCAAATTACCTTGTGTTCCCTGTCAGGAAAGCACTTGTGGGGACACAGAAGGGCTCCTGAGCTGTCAGCTGAGTGGCAGCAGCTCATGCTTTTTGTCAGAATATTAACTTTCACTGAATATTAAATATCAGTTTTTACTGAACTGAATGAAATACCAAAAATGGTGTGGAAAAAAGATAATTTCCTAAATCAGGTGCAAGAACACATGAGATCATCCTGATCTCTGACAATTTTAGGGTACCTTTTGTCCTTTATTCCCGTTTTCTTTGTCATGCAATATATTTGATATTTTGCGGGTAGAATACCTATATGGTCTGGCATAAGGAGCAGGAAAGAAGTCATAGTCAGTTTTACAAGAGATACAACCAATATTGTCTAGGAGAGGGCTTGGAGAGCTGAGGAAAGCTCACAGCCTGGCACAGTCTTTTTCTGATTAAAATGAGAGGAGAATAGCCAAATTGTGAGGAAGTGGAGAAGGTCTTTTGCAATGTACAGTAACAAACCTGTGCACAGCCTTTGGGAGGAGGTCCCTTCTGAGCACTGAGGCTTTCCAACTGAGATGCCTAACTAAATCTTCTCAGTTTTATGTGCTGGACATCTATCACAGGACTACCGCTGGCAACTTGTAACGCTAACATTCTTCCAAAAAATATTCTGTTATCTTATAATAAGTACAAAGTATGTGAGCACTTTCTCTGGCTTCCTGTGATTGTCCCTGAGATGTTTGTATCTCTGCCAGAGCTCCTTTCCCGTGCTGCAGCAGTGATTCAGATCCTGGGAGTGCCTCCTCTCCTTCCCAAGCTCCAGGAGCCTCTGGCATTGAAATGCACTACACTCTCTCATTCCAGCAGTGCAAGCAGGAACACAGGAGAGAGGAGAAGCACTGAACAGAGTCATGACAGGCAGATGTGGCAAAAATTTGTCAAAAACTGAAGCTGTTGAAGGGCACACCCAAATTCACACCTGCATTTTATTTGAAATGTGACAACCAGTCACGTGTGAAATGGCAGATGGGGGTGGGGGGCAGGGAAGAAGCTTAAGAAAAAATCAACAAAAAATGTGCAAGACAGCAAGAGGACCACCAGGAGTTACAGATGGCTTTGCACTTACCTCTTGCAGGACAATTCATCTCAGATGATAGAACACTTGCTTGCAAAACAGTTTAATTAAAAGTGGGTAGGGAGGCTGGAGAAGTAAAAACAATTCTGCAGATTCAGACTCCAAAAGCTAAAACCTCTGCAATTGACTTTCAAGTTGCAGATAAGCCCTCAGGAAACTTTCACAAGCTGCTTCTAACATGAGATAGTAACAATGTGCTGCAAACTCTGTGCTGTGATGAGGCTGTGCCACAGAGCATTTTAGCAAAAGATAAGAAATAAAAAATTAAATGGTCATAACATAACAAACCTTTCATACATTTAAGAAAATTAGGGAGAAGGAAGGAAAGGAGGGGATGCAGTGAACCAAAATATGACCAGTATCGTCACTATCATTTCATACCTGCTATAGATCGTATATTTACCTTCTCCTTTGCTTTAAATCTGAATCTTCACCACTGTTTTGATTTTTCCTGTGACATTAAGGAAGTTTTAATGAAATATCATTGAGTCACTTAATACAAATACACAAAACTACCCTTAAAAAAACCTTAAAACTTTACAAAGTGTTGTAGTTTTTTGATAAATTTTTTTTTCAATATGATCTCAGGTAGAGAAAATAGGGCATATGCTTGTTTTAAACCTTTCAGGACACCTTTACAGTAAGTTGTGAAGGCATGATTCCATTCAAGCTCTCATTGCAAACCCCTGACTTGCAAAATTAAGCATAGCATGCTGGCCTTTAGAGTTTCCTACTGTTTGCAACACACCAGAGCCTGGTGGTTTCCTCTTAACTCCAGTAAAGAGTGCATAAGCAACACAGCTATTGTTATTAACAGTTGGAAAAGGAAAGTGCATGAATAAAACCAAGACTCAGGAAGGCATAATTAAGTTAGAACCTACCTACTGTTAGTCTTCACAGTCTCACATTCAAGATAAAACTTCTAAAAAAATTTTGTTCATGTGGTAGCCCAAGAGAAAACTTGGTATTGGCATGACTGTCTGTCCACTGACTAGATCAGCCCAATGCAAATCCCAGATTTCCTACTGCACAGTGCACAAACACTTTTCTTTTCTTGATATGAGAGAGCTTTGCATTGCACGTCTCTAGTTTTTGTTTTTACAAAGCCAAACAAGTCCTTCTGACAACTAAGCTAGCAATGCATCAGAAAACCTGTGCTGGGTTTGTCTGCAGTAGAGTTAGTTTTCTTCCCAGTGGCAGGTTTGGGGCTGTGTTTTGGGGTTGTGCTGAACACAGGGTTGATGATATAGACATGCTTTTGTTACTGCTGAGCGGGGATTGCACTGAGCCAAGGCCACGCTGGGGAGGAGACTGGGGGTACGTGGGAGGCTGGGAGGGGACACAGGCAGGACAGGTGACCCCAGCTGACCGAAGGGATATTCCAGACCTTGTGACATCAGGCTCAGTGTATAAAGCGGGGGGAAGAAGGAGGGAGGAGGGGATGTTGGACTGATGGGGTTTGACCTCCCAAGTCACCATCAGTGTGATGGGGCCCTGCCTTGCTGGGGATGGCTGAACACCTGCCCAACCATGGGAAGCAGTGAATTCATTCCTTGTGTTGCTTTGCTTGTGTGCACAGCTTTGGCTTTCCCTATTGAACTGTCTGCATCTCAGCCCATGAGTTTTTTACCTCTTACCCTTCTGATTCTTCCCCTGATCCTGCTGGTGGGGGAGTGAGTGAGGGGCTGCCTGGGGCTGGGCTGAGGTTAAAATATGACAAAACCCATTCAGGAAACACATTGCTGTTAACGTCTATGAGGGCTCTATCCAACAGAGCAAATAAACACAACTCCATTGCCCAAGAGTTACACTCATTTATTTGAGGTCACTAAGCAGGCACCATGGGTGAGTTTCTTAGTTTCTTCTCTCCTATCCCAGACAGCTAATGGCAGATAAAAGGTCTGAAACAGTTCAGAAACCTGAGAAGGATAAAAGCTCCACATCAAACTAGATTTCCTCATCAATATAGCTGCATTGTCAGAGACCCCTTTGCAACTCTGGCTTTGAAGGCCAAACAGGTAATTATTCCAGAGCTGTCAGAAAGAGATGTAACTCTCATGTGCTGGCTCCTAAGGCAGTTTTAGAAGACTGCAATGAATATGGCACGGTATCTGTGTCTGTTTATACTTCATAACAAATCACAGCACCAGGCAGGGTGCTCCAGCGATGAAAGCAGCTTCTCAGCAGGACAAATTGTCCCAGGTAACACACAATCTCTCAATACTCCATCACGTCAGAGCTGCCCCTGTAATTTTCTTTTTGGACACGCTCAAGGACATGCAGCACAGAACCTCCATCCATTCTATTTTACTTCTCTAAGTCACTCAATTCAGCTTGTACCAACTGAATGTGTCACATAGTTGTATTTTTGCTGGTGTCCTCTCTAATGCAAAATGGCTCACATACAGGACTGTCAAAGACAGCTATATGGCTCATTTGTTTAATCCTTGGGGCAGTTAAAGCAAAGAAATGTACTTATAACACTGCATTGGAAGCTCATTGTCAAGCAAACAAATCCATCAGTGCTTTCATTCACCAGGCAAAAAGAGCTCCAGTAACCAAAGGAATCTTGCACGTGCCAATAATGCAACTTCTCACATTTTTAACATCATTTTCCCACAACAGCACACAAGCAAACAACCTGATCAAAGCTTTCTTTCCAAAAACAGCTGTGGTATTCTTGCTCAGGTGTATTTTTTTACTAACAACTGGCCCCTGGAATACCCCCTTTCCCAGGACACAGCTGTGCCTGCACAAGCTGGACATCGAGCATGCAGGAGCCCAAGTTTCTACACTGAGAAGCTGACAGTAATTAACCCTGAGGCTCTTACCTCCTCCGAACTGGCTGCCCAGACTCATTCTCACTGCCACCAGATGGGTTCCTTCGGCGAGAGTAAGGAAACTTTGGTGATTTATTGCGGTCACTGGCAGAATTATACAGTCCACTAAGGTTAAAAAGGAAGAGCAAAGAATCAGCTTTAAAATTTCCACGACAGTTAGGCCAGCTAACTGAGATTCAGCATACAAAAATGAAAATATTCATGCATGCACACACACACGCACAGGTGAGTATTTGGCTATACATCCTTTTGTGGGTGTTAATGTGTGTGTTATGTAAATGCAGATGGTACTGCTTTTTAGCAATACATTTTTCACACTAAACCTTAAAAATGTAGGAGAGAGGCCTCAGCATTTTTAAGCCAACAACTCTAAGCCTACAAAACAGAGATTTTAGTTTATTCTTTTACCGTAATAAAACTTCCATGCTTTAGTATGGCGTATCCAACCCAGAGCTAGGCATTCTTCATGTTTTCCATGGATGTAAGTGTTGAAAACTTGCCATGTTCCTTGTCATGTCATGACATATGTCTTCATCACAGAGCTGATGCTTGGGAACATGAAGCAATTCTACCTCCATTTCTCTTCTGTTCATCCATGCAAACCTCTGCCAATGGTGTGGAGGTGCTCCAAGTTTCAGCTTTCCTTCTGCTTTCCTAAAAGCCTCTGGCCTTCAAATTTAATCCATTCTTCATCTACTTCTGCAGACAGCTGATTACAGCACTGCTCTGCACAGGTGAAAAGTTCCCACAGCTCATCGCAATGAGAATTATTATTAAGAGCTGTGAAAACCTCTCTGCAACATCCAGCCTGCTTATGTGTCTAAAACTGCAGAGTGCTTTAGAATGAATAGATTTGCAAAAACTCAATCCTAGTGTTCTTTAGCTCCTGAAAGGTTAAACTTTCTGCTGTCCTGAGAGCAATTTAAACACTGGAGCCATAAAGTGACAAGATGACACCACTTCTCTAAAAATAACCAAAGAAACGTCTGTCTTAGAAAGAGAGTATTTGCTCACTGTTCTGTCTTTACTCTGAAAACTACTCTGTTTAGAGGAGGAGCACAAGGGGTAAATCATCAGGGTGCCCCAAACGACACATGTATAGATCTGAATTGTCACAGAAAAGCAGGACCATTCTGGATTACACTTTACATGCTGTCTGGTTCAGTAGCCCGTTTCCAACGTCAGCTGTAAACAACCACCTACAGGAAGCAAAACCCTGAAGACAGCTTCCCAGTGCTCCCTGAGTCCCATACCATTCCCAGTCCAGGAGGCTTGCTGAGCCTGCTGCTGCACCTCTGCCTTCAGAAGCTCTTCAGAATTTTTGTTTCATGACTCACCCAGCTTCCCCCAGGAATTCATCAGCTTGCAGCACCCCTTGCAAAGGAGGACCACAAGTCTCCCACTCATGGTGAGTCACTACTCACTGCCTTTCTCAACATTTTTAAACCACCTTCAATAGCTTCACCTGGAGATCCTCAGCTCTTTTGCTGGAAGAATACAGTCCTGATCACTTTCTCTTTTCTCAGTACAACTTGTGTTTTCTAGATGTTAACCCCTGAAATTGCCTCTTTTACTGACTGAAGGGAGGATCCTGTCTGGCCTATGCCCTTGTTCCCTGTCAGATTTACTGCAGAGCCTTTCACATCTTTGATTACTTTTGCTGCCCCTCTCAAAGCCTATTCCTTTTCCTGAGATAAGGACATCAGAACTGCTCCCAAAATTCATGGAGCACATATGTGATCCACCAAGTTACATAATGACATAATGCTGTTCTCTTATAATTATTACTAATTATTATTACTAATAATTGCTAATTGTTTTTCTGACTGCTACACAGCTGATGTTTTCTTCGTTATCCATCAGAATTCCACAGCACTACATATTAATCAGAAATTTAGGGTTATTTTTTTTGTCCTCATGTACCTCTCTTCACATTTTTTGACTCAATAGGATCTACCCGTCAGTCACACTTTAGGGGTCTTTCTGCCACCCTTCACAGACAAATTTCTCACTATCCTAAACAATTTTGTATCATCACCAAACTTTATTACCCCTTTTCAAGTTCTTTGACAAATATACTAAATATCAGAGGTCTATGAGCAGATCTCTGTAGAAAGCCACTGCTGACATTCATTCACTGGCTACCTCCTCCTACACATACTTTCCTAATTTTTAACTGTTTATTTATCCATGAAAGAACCTATCTGCACACATGCAATACACCTATATTATGAATAAAATAACACAATAATATATTATATGAATATCCTTCAACCTACTGCTGTGGCATGGTATTTACCATTGCACAATACCTGAGACATCAAGTCTTGCCTTACCTCTGGGGGCCATTTTCCTCCCATGGAGCACTTGTTTTACTTCTTTGTGTTTCTGGACTGTTTTCATTTTTCATGTTTTTAAAGCTAAATAAGAGTATAGATATATACATACATTTATTTATTTATTTGTTTATTCTTAAAAACCCATTGTACACAGATCACATTTTCTTTTATCCTGAACACTAAAAATTTAATTTTAAAGGCATACACACATTACAGAGACCCACCCTGGCATATAGTTACTTATTTATTATACAAAAGAGGGTGAAGACCTGCTATGTTGAAAAATTTCTCCTAAAAAGAGCAATCATAAGGGGAGGGGGAGAGAAGGAAAAAAAAAAAGAGGGAAAAAAAAAAGAAAAAAGGAAAAAAAAATCATCTCTGCAAGCTCATAATTGTGGCAGCACTGAGTCAGAAAAACAGTCAATCCTGTCTCCAAATAAACAAGAACAGATACTTACGCAAGAAGTCTAACAATAGGGCAAACATACAATATGATCTCATAATCTTCCATAATATGCAGTTAACAGATTATTGAACCAGAGGCTTTACCTCCTTTTTATTTTACATAGCTCTTAATGAAACTTTCTTCCATTGATTTACTTAAATACTTCTTGAATATTTTAAAATTTTTGTCATAAATAGTGCCTGGTAGGAGTATGTTTCAGTATCTGGCTATGACATAAACAATTACTTAATTTTATTTTAAGACTTCCACCTGGTTCAAAACTTCCATCCCTTGTTCCTGACTGTTTCTGTGATTATAGAAAGAAATAAAGAAAAACAAACACCTATGAACAATGGCTCCCTAAGAAAAAACTCCACCCCTTAATATTTTTTTACACATTTATAACTGTCTAATCTCTTTCCCAAGGGAAAGAACCACAGACTGCTTAATCTCTCCCAGCATGGGAGTCACCACATACCTCAGATTATCCTTATCGTATTTCCCTACCATTTTTCCAGGTGTACAGTACCTACTTTAAAATGGGAGCAACAAAGGCAGGGGTGATGAAAACTATTCAAAGTATGACAGATCACAGGTTCATAGGTTCACAGGGCAGCATATCCTTCTCATACCATCCCCAGTAGAGCCTTGGGTTTTATTTTCACCAGGAAGATGTTTTTGTGAAAGAGCTGACTTCACTGACTGCTGCAAGGCAAACCAGGAGAGTCACCTGGCTTGAGAGCTGTATCAGTGTTTGTAACCAGTCTCCCACCATACGTACAGGGATGGGGGGAAAAAAGCAGGATGCTCCAATTCTTCCTTTATTCCTATCATTCCCACAGTGTCAGGTTTTACAGCTTCTGACCCATTAAAGCTCCCAGATAACTGCCACTTCAAATGCTGGGAAGTGGCTTTTAGCTGAAGCACACTCCTGTCCTTGTCAGTTGCTCAGCAGAGCTTTTCCTGCAGCACCATCCCTAGAGCTCTCTTCCTCCATGGACAAGCAGTTCACCTGAGATAGAATGAGGCAGCCACACTGATTTCCACTCAGGTTGTCAAGAAGTATTACTGACAGCAACCCCATACAATCATTAATACATCATATAGTTATAAAGTGCTACTCGGGAAGAAAAAATAAAAGCTTTACAGTTGCTTACAGAGAGGGGGATGTAAGCTGGGAGTTCTTTTCCCAGAGCAGGAGGTGACAGACCCAGCTTTATGAAGGAATCGTGGCTACTTAACTCACTAATCCACTTTTAACCTCAGCCTTTGGATATTACAGGTCACTGAGTTAATCATTTAATTCTCACAGAGTGAACAAAATGCAAAGCTACAGTAAGTCAGCAAGAAAAGAAATTAAATTACACTTTATCAGGTAAATCATTTTCTTAATATTGCACCCATTAATTATTGACTCATAGGTGCATGCAATCTATTCCCAGGCTTAAAAATATGTGCTTACTACAGAGTGAGCAAGTAACTCAGATAAATATATATCTGTCCCATATTGCACAAAGGAATTGATTTGCACAGCATGAACTACTGAACAATACCTTGGTTGAACTTAGAGAAATGTGAATACTGTTTTCAAATCTTCAAGAGATAAAGTACCTGGGAGGTGAATTTACTGCATTAAATTCCCAAGTGATTATTCATTTGGAGCGGACACACACGTTACGGACAGAAAGCTAGAGTGTGGCAGCTCTTCAAATACCAGCAGCATCTCCAGGAATGCAGTTGCAAAAGGTACCGAGTTCATTTTAAGTATCTGAATTTCATGTGAGATTACTGTCATTGGGGGGGGGGGGGGGGGGGGTTATGATTTGAATTTATACCACTTATCATAAGTAATTAACTATAGATCTCAACTGTGGATGAGATGTTAAATATGAAAACTCAGCTCGTGAACACTACTGAAAGATGCTCTGCCAGCATCACTGACAACTAATGCAAGAATTACACAGGATGGAGCAAACTTCTGAACTGTAAATGCTGCATAAATTTTGTGCGCTGCCTCTCACATATACAAAGCCTGGCAGACCCAAAAGATGTTTTACATGTGCAGACAGAGACACAGAGAAAACCAAATCAAATCCTAAACAGAAAAACAACTTCCAACACCTTTTTTTTTTTTCCTGGAAATGACTAAGACTGTCTAAAACATGACTTAGTAAGAACCTGCCTGTGAACTGCTTTTAAACTGTCAGGGTAAGAAACTAAACTCAGAAACCTTGAAGCTCTCATACTGAGAGCCACTTATTTTGGTTCTTCCTCTTAAACCTGCCTATCCATTTCTTTTTAACAGCTCGTTGCTAAAAATTCTGTCACAAATTCTGTCTGCCCCCCCAAAATTATGATCTCTGAACTATGGAATAATGGTACCTTTTGCTTTGTATCTTTCTCTCTCCTAACAAATCACAGAACAACACAATGGTGGGGTTGTCAGTGTCCTCTGGATGTCATCTGGTCCAGCTGCCTGTTTCAGCAGGGTGACCCAGATTCAGCTGCCAAGGACTATTCCCAGACAGCTGTGGAATTATCTCTAAGGATGGAGACTCCACCACATTTCTGCACAACCTGACTGTGCCGGTACTCAGTCATCTGCACAGGGAAAAATTGTTTCCTGACATTCAGAGGGAACCTGCTGTGTTTTAGTGCGTGCCCACCAGGTGCTGTCACTGGGAACCACTGGAAAGAGCCTGAATCCATCCTCTTTGTGTCCTCCCTTCATGTATTTTTTTACCTCTGTATTGTTTTCTACTTAAAGGTTTAGCTTCAGCATGACCAAGTGGCAAAATCATAAACTTTCTTTTAACACATGATTAGCATTATTTTCTAAGGACTAGAATAGTGCATTCAATTTCCCTCAAAATGAGAAAGCAATTTAACTCAGCTTTTCTTTTGGAGGTCAACTGCTCCAAATATTAGGCAATAGAGAACACTATCCACCAAGCATTTGCAGTAAATCTTTTAGATCCTTTTTCAGACCTCAGTCCAGATGCCTAGTAGGTGAAGCCCACAGCTTCAATGCATACATAAGTCCAGTTAAGAGTTACTCAGTTAAGACAAATAACCCCAGCTGTCAGGATTGCCAAGCATGCAGAGACAGATATCCAGACAACTAAACGAAAGTTAAGTGCTGCGTTTTTGATTCATTCTTTTGTCAGATCACTCTTTTTCTGATTCAGGCACAAAAATTCCACCTAAAATTAGGGGTGGAGATATAAATCCCTTTCTGAATATGAGCCTTACCTCTTCCTTTCAGATATACTTAATAACCAGAGATGCGCACTTCAGCACTGATAAATCAGACACAGCAGACCACACAAGTCCAGAAGAGCCCTAGCAATTCACTACTCCTACAGATCAGGAACAAAAACTCCTGATTTTTATTACAAATTGAACAGTATAATGGGAAATCACTGCAAGATTAACAAACCTGCTGGGAGAGAGCCCATGCCCAGCTTCTCTCTGCCCACACACCTCAAGCTTGCCCTGTTCAGAGACAGAAGGCCCATGCCCTGAGGGCTCTGACAGCCAGCCCACAGCTCCCAGGGGAGAGACTAACAGGACTTCACAGGACTATCCTGCCCAGTGCCCTTTGGGTCATTACCTGGTTTTTTTTCCTATTTAAACCTGAGACTGTCTGCCTTCCCATTAACTTTTGCTGATTTACGGGTTTTCAAACCATGTGTCACCTGAAATCCCTGTTCCACATTGATTGGAAGAGCAGGGTTTTATAAAACAAATTACTTGGAAACACTCTCTGACCTTTGTCAGCAGAAGATCAGATGGTCCTGAACTCAAGGGCAGGATAAACTGGTACTAATGATTACTAAACATGTTCCTCTATCCAATGCATTGTACAACCTCTTAAAAGCTGTAAGGAAACTGTGGGTCCACATACCTTTTCACTGGAGAAGGTGCAATAATTTTGGTAGTTCCTTCATTTTCCCCATTTGTTGTAATCTGGCTTATGTTCTTAGAACCTGAAGGAAAAAAAAGCCCGAAACAGATGAGTCCTGTAGCACAAATGTTTGCACACCTATTCAGCATAATCACCTCCTGAACACAGGGGAGCATGAGAGATAAAATGACACACAAGATATCTGGTGCATGCTCTTCTTGTTAAGGGTGTGTGAGGACCTCACTTTTGTGCTTTATCCTTATTTCTAGTTGTACCAGGACACAATAAATAAATAAATAAAGTTAAACATGAAGCACATTCATTACTCTTCCACATAAAACAGAAAAGTCTGAAGCTGTTGTTCTCAAAGGAATACTCTGTCACTGTCAACAGAAGGAAATTCCCTGCTCAGTCAAGAATGAGAATAAAGGTGTGGGGAGAATACAGTTTGGTTCCTGCTGGTGCTATGATTTTAGTTCCCATGCTATGCTGTTAATATTAATCTGTAATCCTCCTTCAGTTCACACATTGTCTTTCCACCTAATTGGCAGTTTCAGACATTTCTTACAGAACTGTTACCATCTACAGAAACAGATGTCAAGTAGAAAAACAAAACAATATCATTTTTGATGCAGACCTCCTCTGGACAGGATTCTGAGCATGTTCATTGAAGATAATGAAATAGATTGAAGATTACAATACTATGTCCTCTGGACACAAGCAACAGCATCACAGTGTTGTTTAATGTAGTGGTACAAACCCCAAGACATTTTCACTGGCCAAAACAAAAATGGGATGTCTTAATTTAAGCTGTGAAAAGATTTTACATGATAAGTTTTCTCCCTAGCCTCAGAGAAAGGATTTCTTCACAATCTCCCTCAACTTCCTATACCACCCCTTTGGCATACAAAGTCTCTGGACCCTACCTCAACACAAACATTTGAGATATTTTTCTAAAGCATTTTGTCTGCTCATCAACTGGTTCTCTTACAGGTTAGATCTGCTAGTCTTCTGCAGAAATCAGCAAATATATCACATTTTCAAACAAAGGAATTAATCTCAGTATTTAACATACTCCTCTGTGAGGTAGCTTTTGATTAAGCCTCATAAAGTGCTTGTAACTTAATGGAGCAATAAAAACTTGTGCTCCAAAACATATCATAGCAGTGAAACAACTGCCAGAAAAATAACCAAGGGACAAATGAGATAAAAGAAACAGATACCTCCAGAACTGATCCTTTGCTGTGTTTGGTAATATCCTTACCATTCTGCAGGCACCCAGTCACCTCTGGGTGTCAGGCCATCGTGGGTCAATCAAGAGCTTTCTGTCCACACTTACATAAACTGTAATTATTGTCTCCTACTATGTTCCACCTGGTGTTTCTTTTACTGACTACAGTACTGTTCTACCAACTTATACCTCTGTATAATATAATTAACTGATATAAAAGAGTAGACTCCAAAAAAACTGTCCAAACACTAACCCCATTGCAAAAACTCAGCTGTATCACTGTTTCTTGCATGCCGAGGCAATAGGCTTCTCAAAAGTACCTTAGACAGCCAGAAATCTTGAACATCTCATTCGTGGAAGGCTTCCCTGGTTGTTTACATTTGGCTGGATAAGTTACTCTCAGCATTCACTGCACTGCACTGAACTTTTCCAACGAGGTGAATGCACGCACTTAATTCCCTTTTACAGCCATCTTGATGCTGATTTGTGCATTCAATTCAAGCCAACTATTACATTTTTAAAAACTCAAGTGTCCAAAACCATATCAGCCTGGGAAGGTAGTTAGCTTGTCGTGCCTGTTTGTTATCAGGTAAAGCCACTTAACTGACGTTATCTGGAAGTAGAGTTTGTATTTAAACCAAGTCATGAGAGTAGCAGATAGCGTGATCAAATGGAAAACATACAGTAAGAGCTCATGCTTTGCATCCTGGGCTACTAAGAGCCTACAAAAATGAATGGACTTCCATATGTCTACACCAGCACAGCCTACTCTGTGATAATGGTTGTTTTTCTTACTAGTTTCTAAGTCTGTAGCCTCAAGAGTTTGTTCATCTCACGCCCCATGACTGAAATGCGGAAGCAGTCACACCCATCCTTTTACAAAACATTGGATTTTAAGTAAACTTTAAAGTATAAAGCTCAAAGTAAATGAGTTTGGAAATAGCTAAAATCACCTCAAGATAAATTTTCTCAAAATTCTAACTTTCAAACCCAATCTCACAATTTTCTGGGAGAAGACTTTGACTGGGCCAGACCAAGAGTTCAACCATGGCTGAGGCTGGAGAAGCAGGGTAGTGACAGGCACCTGTGGCAAAATGTGATTGCTTAGGGATTACCACAACACAGACAGTACTGTAATTGTAATACCCACACCCAGTTCTCCACCTGGCTTCTAAATCAGAATGGCAGCACTTATTTTGCCCTGGTTTATTCAATTACCCAGTGTGCAAGGCAGGGACAAACCAAGTCCTCAGCTACCAAACAACAACAAACCCTAAGCAATGTGTTTTCCACCGCTGAACAAACTCAGACCCACAGCAACAGGTCTGGTCACATCAGTGTTTGTCCTGAGAGGATGTTCTCAAGGAGATTTTCACATCCAGCATTCAGCCAAAAGAATAATGAATACTTTCACCCTATGTAGCAAAAGCTGAACATTATCGGTCTGGCCCTAAGAGAGTAAGACAGAATAGTAAGAGATCCTGTTCCATGTTTGAGTTTATTATTTGAATCCAGAGCAAAATGCAACTGTAATTCTCTATTAGCTGAAACAGGAGGAATAAGCAAATGAAACACGTAACACTTATCTCACTCACAAGGTTTGACAGAACAAAACAAAAAAAGCCCTTTCTCTAAATGAGCCCCAACTTGAATACCAGCCTAAACACACAGCAAAAAAAACCCCCATGCACCAATATAAAAACACAGCCTAAATCTAATATCAAATCATAGCCATTAAAGTTTCCTGATAGGATTTGTCCACTAGCCCTAGAACAAACAAGATATTAAATGTATCAAACAAGTGACAAAATGCAGGTTACTGCATTTTAAACCACTGCTATCTGTATTCTAGGAAAATAATCTGCCATGTTAAAGCCAAAAGGTCTGAGCTGTGCATCCTATCAGGGGAAGCAATCAATGGCAGTGGCTTTTATACATGAAAAACAGTTTCTCTCTGTTCGCAGTATCATCTCCTTCAATCTCTCTGTTAAACCACAAATATTTTTACTGAAAACAGATTGTCCGGGCACCTGCTCCAGCTCTTAACCCAGAGATCACCAAGTGTCTGCAGTCCTAAGGACTTTAGCATACTTTAATGGACCAATAAGACAAAGAAACATTATTGCTCAGCTCTGCTAGAGATAACTAACCTCTGCCTTCAGGTGACAGAAAAAGAATATAAAAAGCACATACTATGTTTATAACACCAGCACACGTATACAAAAAGAAGAAACAAGGGAAAGGATTTTAATACTATGTCAGAGGTTAGAGGTTTTAGCACTTCACACACACTTATCTGATGGAGGCAATGCCAATTTTATATGCTGCGGTCATGCACTCGTTCTAACTGTCCCCAAAACCACTGCTGTGGCTGGTACCATCACTGGTACCAATAGATTAAAAAAATAAAAAAAGATAAAACAAAATCAGAATGGCTAACTGCAGTGGCTGCAAAAATGAAGCCTTGAATACATTTCACTTCTCAGTCTTAAGAAAAGATAGAAAGGGAAAGAAGCAGGTGAGGAAAGATGCTGAACTCAGAGAAGGTGGAAGGAAGTTATTTCATATGAGCTATTTGTGAGCTGCTGTTGGATTTGGGGAAAGTAAATGGAAACCTGACTTTCATTCAAAAAAAATTAAATTATAAGACTCTGTTCAGCTGAATCCTAACTAAAGTGTATTTGACAGAAAATACCTTAAGATATAATACATGCAAACTAAAATCACCCTGTTTAAAATGTTGGACAAGTCATATTTAATCTTATTACATCATACTACAAACAGAAAATGAAGAACAAAGGACTAGATATCAATGATGACCATCTGCATAATGTCATGCAAAAGGAATATTTATTTTAAGAAGAAATGTCATTTGATTTTCTCAAACATTTTAGTCAGGGAAACTTTTACATAACTCATAAAACGTATTAGTCTATCAGGTTAATTTCCAAGACAAAAATATTCTACAAAATAAAATCTACATAATACATTGAAGCAAATGATGCTTAAAATATGCCAAATAGTCTTGATTTTTGTGTGAAATGCACTTTGTTATATCTAAGAACAATTTTAGGTGACAAGAGGTAGATTTATTTTATGCAATAGACTATCACATGTTGTCTGAGACAGGGAGGAGAAGCAGCATGAGTCCTCATTCAGCTTCTGAAAGCCTGTTTAAACGGAGAAAGAATATTCAAAGTTTATCACTGTGAATAGCCAAAGACAAAATAAGAGGAAAAAGAAAGAGGAGAAAATATGCTTATTCATAGGGGAAGATGGCATTTGAAAGACATAGCTCTCTTCCCTTAGCCCCTATTTTGAGCGGGAAATGAAACAAATTCATTTAACATTAGTATCATCTGAGTTAATACATTTGCCCCAGTGGAATATGACTGCACACTTGGAACACATGGGTAATCAATTAAGTTGAATTAAAAAAGAAAACAGATGATAGCGATTACACAACTACACGTAAGTAAAATGGTGAAAAAACAGCCATTTTATTTTAAAGTGAGACAAAGTGTTTAAAGCCACCAAAATAACAAACACATTTTGCCCAGAGAATTCTGCATCACATTACATCAGCAGGAGAGGATACAGGAAGGTTTCAGTTTTTCCTCACGCTTCCAGCCAAAGAGACTGAAATCAAAATGAGCAAACACAACACATGCACAGCCTTGCAGCAACACACACTGACTTTCACTGCCTGGACTAAGGCAAACATTATTTTCAACTAAGAGCCGAGTTTTAGTTGACAAATAGCCACACAAATTTCCACAAACAGAACCAGGGACTAATGAGGCAGGAAACGCTGTTTGGCTTGAACTACTGCCCTAAGAACAGGACAGTCCAGCTGAACAAAAAAGTTTAAATCATTAGGTTCAAGGGTGAATAGCTTCTTGTCCTCTCAGACACCCACTTAAAACTGCAGACACAGTGAAATACATCAGAATAAGAAAGCAAAGTAATTCTTCTCTTTTTACACTAAATAAAATAAAAAAAATAAATTTTTAAAAATTTTGTAAACTGCCTCTATTTTCCAAGGCTATGCTTTTAATCATCTTACATTTCAAGAGCCACCGCAGCTAAAAGGCAGAGCACACCAGCTTTGTTTCCGAGTCAAGAGACAAAATACAGCATTCAGGATAAACACTGGAGGTTTCCAGAGGAAGATATCTACTCTCTTTTTAAAAATAGGTTCTCAAATTTTATAGTGGCATATTAAACCATGATAAAAGAGAAATACTGTTTACATTTTAAAGCCCAGACAAATAGCAAACACACACACACACACACTTAACTCCACATGCAAGTTTGACTAAGCTGTGTGTGCCTTCTGTCACAGATGAAGCTAAGCAATACCCACGTAATCATACGCGGACCTGGAGCTTGCCATCTCTATTACCAAATTTCGGGAAGCATCTACTACTATTCAGGCCATGACTTCTGTGATCCATGCTTAATCCTACTCCCTCTAACACCTGTAAAAACTTCCAGCTTGCCACAACAGCTTCTGCATGCAGAATAGATTTCCAGCTCACACATCTGAAGCATGTTAAAACTGCATGGCACTAACTTCTGTTCCACTTAATATCAAAATAAAGGGATACTGCCCTTGAAATGGGAAGAGGATGTGCGTAAGTGACACCTTGGGTCAAATAGCCCAAACAATGAGATACTAACCAAGACATATAGGTATAAAATTTGTCTGCAAGAAAGAGAACTCCTGAGAAAAAAACAAGTTCTCACAGCCTGTTTTCAAACTTCCCTTTCAACCTTTACCTTAGACCTACACACATGGGGTTTTATCCTCTTTAATCGACAGCAACTCTTTTATTTTATCTGGAAAGCTGGAGGTTTTATATCCTGTAAAGCTTAGATATAAATACTGACCTCAGGCAAAACACAGAATCCATTCTGAGAGATCCTCGAGGACACTGCAGCAGTTCTGAGTCACCTTATGATGACAAGATGAACCAAAGAAAAGAAGACATCTCCCCCCAGGTCAGCACAGAAGGACCTACCTGTCTGTTGTGTTCTTTTGGGGTAAGTCTTGCTGCGACTCCTTTCAATGCTCTGGTCAGGCCGCGGAAGCTGCACAGAAGGGTCTCTGGTCATTCGCAAAGATGTTTTGCCACTTCAAAACACAATAAAATCATGAGAAAACACTTTGAAAAGTTATCAAAGAGGATTGATAGACTGAAAAAAAATGCTATTAACTTGTCATCCCACCTCTGGTTCTCCTGTTGAGTAGCACTACCCTGAATTCTGTTTTGAATCAGTCACTGGCAAAATCATCAAAAGATTGTGCCAACCACTCCTATATTTGGCATTTTCAAGTGGAGATAAGCCACTGAAACAAAATGCTGGTTTCTTAGGAATAGCTTAAGATAGCATGACCTTTTCTAACCTAGACTATTCTGACATATGACTTTCTAAAGTAATATTATTTCTTCCTGAACTTTTTCTGTAAGTTTTCCTCCCAGGAAAACTTATTTAATATTGTTCACACATATTTAATATTATTCAGTTCCAGTCAGTGAGGGGCTACTCCTCTGGCATGTAGAATGACAACCTAAAACAAACTGTTATAAGGAAGTCTCACTAGCACAGCCCCAGATGGCAACAAATTGAGTAGAAGTCCGAATTCTCATTAGGCTTTTCTTCCCTGCACAATTGAAGTAAATTATTAAGTTTAAATAAATTATTTTATTCTCACTTTAATGTTCCTCTTCCTATGACTAAGCAGAATATAGTGTTCATAACAGAGGCAGGGCAATAATTTCCCTGTTATCCACAGCATGGAGAATCCAGATCATTCTAGAGAGTGTGATAACTCAAATAATCTGGATTATGAAACAGGCAAAGTAATAAAGATCTCCCTAGCTAATGATTATCAACCTTACTCATTATGATCCATTTGTTTCTTGCATGGCAGTGGAAACAGTGCTCCTTATCCACCCTTAATTTCAAGTTTACAGCATCTTTCAAGGCTTAGAGCCTTGAGCATTCATCCAGTGTTGTCACCTATTCAAGTCAGAAAAGATACACCCTCATTTTGGTACTCCCCAGTTGTCAGAAAAACCCCTTTAGGACATGAACATAATTTCAGGACTTACAAGGAGATAGGGATTTAAAGAATTGCCAAAGTTGGTCCCACTTTGACTACAGGGTATGGCAGGCCTCAACCAATTCTGGTGATCTGGAGAAGGATAAAAAATTTATATTTGTCCCAAAACTGCCAGACTCCCAAGAAGAGTCTGTTAAAATGGCCTTTGTCTTCAGAACTATACTAGGTGGGGTTTTCTTTCATTGGAAGGAAAGAGGAAAAAAGAAGGAATAAAGAAGGAATTAAATGAAGTTAAAACAATAAAAAAAAAATTCACCTGTACCGATGTTTATAACCTATGGATCCAAACTTGCTGACTTTTCTTGACAGAGAGTTTGATTCATTCTCTGGCACCCTGTGCAGTTTGAAAAATAAAACAACAAAGTAGCATAGATGTCTGAATGATAGTCCCCTTCCCAAGTCAAGAAAAAAGAACGCAAATGGGGGCTCAAAAAAGGATTTTTTTTTTTCTGCTCATTCCTCTTCATCCCTACCTCTGGACAGACTCTTATGGGGTTGAAAGTGTCCCAAAGTCACCTGTTTGTCCCCTCCTATTTTGACTACACACCTCTCTAATTCAGAGTCAACTGTAAACTGCTGGCACCAGCAGTCTTTCACTTAATTTTGGGAGAAGGCAAACCCACCAAGCCACAGCAGTGAGACTGCAGGAGGGATTCTCAGGTCACTCATTTACAGCACTGCTAAAGGCAGCCCTGAGAATTCCATCCACCAGTTCCCAACTGGACACCCTAGCACATTTCTCTTGGTGCTTTTTGCAACAGTAAATTCAAGTGCTTTGAGATGTGCAGTACTGGGAAGATTTTATACACCTCAGTAAGTAAGCCAAATGTTACAGAAATTCAATGAATTTCTATTAGAAAAAAATAATAATTCTGTGCACTGTAGAAAATATCAATGTCTGAATTCCAAAGGCCTCACTCAAGCCAATGCTGCTACAGAAAAACTGATGGTTAAATACATCAAAACCTATATGGCAACTTAAATCCTGCCATATACTTTTGTGAATATTTCTGTTAAAACCTACTGTATGCAACCTGAAGTACTGTTTAGAAAAGAATGCTAAGACATTCAAAAAGAAACCACCAAACTACCCAATTTTAAAAACATTGTTTCACATCACTCTAAAGTGTTGGCTTTTAAAAGCATTCCGTAACCACGAGCAAAAATGTGTTTCCAGGCAGCAAGCCTTTGTTACACCTCTCTGCAGATACAACAAGGCTCCTGCTCAGGGTGGTGGCCCTATGGAAAACACAGCTTAACTTCTGCATCACTCACCTGAAAAATGTATGATGCTCTACACAGCATTTCCAGAGATGTTTGCATGTAACCTTGTTGCGTGCTTCAAAAAAGAAGGACGTTTCATTGCACTGAAGAGAAAACAAAACGAATATTCTTATGAGGGATCCCGGCATGGAAGTGAATCGCATTTACTGAACACAAGAACCAACCATCCCATTGCCAGTCCATGTGAGAAAAGAAATCAGCATGAAGAAAAGCAGGTTCTATAATCCTGCAGAATTCTTCCTTTTGAAAAAACAGAGAAAAGAGATTCTTGAAACACTTCTGTTCCTTCATTCTTGCTCATAGACATCAGCTTTTTTCCTAAATAAAACACACAAGGTTTTTTTTTCAAAAATTATTTTTCTGATGTTTTCTGAAACTGCAGGTCAGATGTCAGTCAAAAATATTCTGGTTAACAGTATTTTAAAAAGGCAAGAATAAGTGAAAGAAAAAAAGAAACTCAAGATCTGTTATAAACTAATATGAAGCAATGACACAGAAAAAGCACAAAACATACATGCAGAGAAGGACCAAGGTAAACCTGGGGAAGAAAAAAACAGAAGAAAGGAAGGGTGTTTTTTTTAAATAAAAGCTAACCTCAGAATAATTCAAAACACTAGGAAAAAGGTAGAAGTCATAAAATTCACCTTAAAATCTCTTGAGAAAGACAACAACAACAACAACAGAATATTCAAAGCTTGAAAGCTCACTTCTGGAAACTGGCAGAGAAAAGAGAAGTGGGACACATACAAACTGTAACATACTTCCAACAGACAAGGAGAAGCAACAGACACATCGCACTGCTTGTTTTCAACAAGGTAAACACTCAAATATCTTCACAAAAAATACCCTTCCATCTATCTGTCACTTGGTGAACTCAAGTGCTTGGTGTTTCAGCTGTGATTCACACAAAGAATGAGTAGTCCCAGTGATGTCAGTGTGAGAGCTCAGCGTGGCTTGACACCCCCTGTAACAAAACTGAGTCTAACCAACATTTCACCAACATGTGAGTTACAAAGGGGGTGTGGTTCACACCACCCTCAGCAGCTAATTTCAAGCAATCTATGTACGCCCTTGCATTAATTCCACTTCTCCAGCGCCATGCGTACACAAGTAAAGAGCTCAGGCAAGTTTCTACCCCTCCTCATTCATTATTATTAATTATTATCTGCAAGCACCTTGTAAACTGATAATTAATTCTGCATGTTCTCTAGAATTCAAAATTTCACCTGTAACAAAAACCCAGTTATATCTCTATTAACAGCTGTCAGGCAGCCTCACAAAACCACAAATTATCTCCTCAAGCAGCTTTTTCTTCACCTTGAAAAAAACAACAGTAAAAATGACAGAATTTTACACCTGTGGTTAGAGTAAGAGAGATTTCATTCCCTGAACAAAAAAAAAAAAAAAAAAAGTATTGAAAACATACACATGAGCTTATTTTATCACATGCCTTATTTCAGTTAAATGTCTGGCCGAAATAGTCCCATGGAATAGGCAAGGAATTAAAATCATCCTCCAGTCTTCCATCAAAAGCACATTTTATTCTCCAGGGCAAGAGAGAACAACACATGTGGTACAGTAAGACATATGGCCACCAAGAATGCAGAAACCTAGGATTCATCTGATACTGCTGTGTATATCGTAAAAAGACTTTGTAGTACATTGATAGCATAAATATAGTCCCAAAGTCCCTTAAAATACAATGTCAGGTTTGATAGGAATCATCATCTCACTGCAAGATTCACAAGTGGTTTAACTTACAGCAAAAATAAGTTTAATTCATGAAAAGTAAAGGCTTCCTGAAAAACCTTGAAAATAGTCAAGGAGAAAAATCAATTTTTCTTGGAGTCTTCCAGAGTAAAAACATCGCTCTTTCTCCCCTGATGACTAGAAACAAGAGTCTACCCATTGAAAGATCATAATGCATTTTTATATTTTAAAACTTTCAAAGAAGACATGTATAGTGGTACTTTACATTTGCTTATTTTGCACATAGCAGAAAAGTAGCTTTGGATTTCATTATTTGATTTACATTACAATTTCTATATGAGACTGTCATCTAATATAATTTCATATAAACCCACACAATTATAGTCATCTTTGAAAGAATAATATCAAACTGGACTGTAGAATTGCAAACTATGCAATATGATGAATCAATTTAGCTTCTGTTAGGGAAAAACTCAATGAGTCACTTTTCATATGCAGGGTCTTGCTCCTTTCTTTGTCCATTCCTACTTTTAGGCGAAGAATTCTCTGTCATACTTAAATTTATTTAATTGCATAATCTCAAAGGAAGGACTTTCTTGGATGTGGGAAGGGAGGGGCAGAGAGACACCAGATATGATTTTTAAATTTTTTTTTTAAAGAGAATTTTTTAAATAAGGTGTTTCTGCCATATCTTACTGTTAGACCAGTTTGAATGCCACTGGCATTCAGTGAAAGATTCCTGCTGGGGAAAAAGTTCTGTTTGCCTGTTTTTTCTTCTTTAAGTTACAGTTTCAGAACTTTCCCATACACAGAACAAACAGCATGAAAACACATGAAAATAAGTAAGTGACTATAAGAGGGACAAAATATTTACACTGCCACATGATAGAAAGATCTGACCAGCAAAAATTACTGATTCCATCATATGAAGGCATTATTTTCTGAGGTAGAAGGAAGTTCACCCTAACTGGTAAGAAAAATGATGATGCTGAAACATCTAAACTTAGTATTCAGCAATCAAAGGCACTCAGGGAGGGGGAAGAAAAAAGGTGGGGTGGGGGCAAATAACCCTATAGATCCAATTTACTAAAAAGTTATGGAACTCAGATCTGGAAAATGAAACAATTGCCGTAAAATCATGGGACAGACCAACAAGCCTTCTGATAACACACCCAAGTTTATTTATTTGAATTTGAAGGAAAACCACATGTCTGAAAACTATGGCCTCAAAACTGATGCTTGCAACAACTCAATAGCACAATTAAGTCTTACTAAAGAGAGAGGAAAAAAAGCCTAAAACACTCATCCTCATCAAACAGGAAATAATTCATAGTTCTTCCACCATTTCTCATCTTATCTGGGAAGGATTCTGTAACTTACTGCAACTAAGTCCAGTATGACAGACACTGCTTACAGAACAGACAGGTTTAGGACTTCCTCCTGTTCTTTTTAGGACTATTTAAGGCTTGCAAGAGTACTGTGATTACCCTGAAAATTTATAAATGCATATATAAAAAGTAAGCAGTACTGGAAACAGCAATATCTTTCTGGTTTAACCTTTCTGGCCCAAGGGAATGAATTGATTTGTATAGCTAAAGCAAGGATGACATTACATGTTAAACCTTTTGTTTCCAATAAAAGACAACATTTTTAGCATTTTGAACATTGCAATTTCCTACAGGTAGTTAGTATTAGCCAGGGGGTTTCCTTATTATTCTCATATATTTGAACCAAAAGAAACAAAGACCTATTGTAATTTTACTGATAGTTTATAGGAAATGACAATTCCAAACTCATTCAGTGCTGTTTGGTGCTTCACAAGCTTCTTCTGGCTACTCATCCTGCTGCTTTCAGACTGCCCGGCACACTGAAGGTAAGGCACTGTAAGTCATGAACTGTTTCCAGAGCAGTCCCAGCTCTCTGCACACTCTGGAGATCTCTCTCCTCTAGAACCATCTTGGTGTTTGGCTGTTCTTTCAGGAAGCTCATTTTGCTCACCAGACAAGTACAGAAAACCACTTATTTTTGTATGGTTATTTTCAATCCCATCTGTGACTGGCAGGAGCAAGGGAGGGGCAGGACGATGGGACCAGAGGCTGCAAAAGGACCCTTTGCAGCAATAACCAGCTGTCGAGCTGTGGGACTGCCTCCTCCTAACCCTGACAAAGGCACACACTGAAAAATGTCAGGATGAGCATTAAATATCCCTCTCCTTTTAGGTGCTTTTAAAACTTGTCCTGCAGTCTCCAAAACATGCTACAATTCATACTGCTGGAACCTCACCACCACTTTTACCCACAGGAGGAGAGAGAGACTAGCACAGTGCATGCAGATAGCTTGTCTACACTACCGGCAGAGACACAGACGGACACTGAAGCCCTTCCCTGTTTTATGCTGCCTCCCAGACCAGCCAGAAGACTGATCTGGCAGGGCCTTTAAGTTCTCCACTAGAGAGCTGGGAATTGGTACAGTGCTACACCGTTACACCCACACCCACCTGAAAGATTGAAAGCGTGTTACAAAACCCTTCAAAGGAGTCAGAGGGGTCATTGCTCTGCCTAAGCACAAAACACCTCTGGAGTCCAGTAGTCCAGGAGTGCTTGGCAAACAGCTCCCTGCTTGCTTTGCCACGCCAGCCTGATTACACAGCTTTCAGGCTCAGAGCTGCTTTGCACCCAGCTAGCTCTGTTCCCAGGCAGGGCAAGCTCAGCTCGACCTGGAAGAGAAAATGCACACTTAAAATGACAGCTCTTCCCTCTGGAGGCCAGAAGATCCCTTGTTCTTGGAGTTCGTGGATTACTCCCAAGATAAAAGGCCACTCTCAGTAGATTTACACCCATTCCAGGGAGGACCCACAGAGCAAAAATTATTCGAGAACCACTGATTCAGAGCAGGCTTTAGCTACCCTAATTTACAAGAGATATATGGGCTCCTGTTGCAGTGGGGATACTGCAACACGCATATATCAAACCAGGAGTCCCGTGGAAAGGAAATATATATGGACAGACAGATTCTTGATAGCTGTTTCAGAGAGATGTTTATTTCTCCAGCCGCATGGCCGGGGCTCTGCCGAGGAACTGTCCCAGTCACGGGACCAAGGGTCCTTCTGCCCGCGCAGGGAACACAAACCAACCAATGGGAACGAGGCTGAGCAGGGACAGGGAAGCCCCGTGTCTGTGCTCTCAGGGTGCCTCTCCCAGGGCTACACGGCAGGGGAGGGACCCCAACAGGCTCCCAGCAATGCAGGCTCAGAAAATGAAGAAGAAAACCCCAAAATCACAGTAGGAACCCTGCCAGCACACACACCACTCCTCCTAGTCACAGTGAGTGTTAATGTAACGTAAGGAGAGATCTTGCCCCATTACAGGGCACACTGCATGTATACATACTACACCTGCATATGGAACAGAATTATTAACACTGGCTCTGAAGCTACTACTTCAGAACATTTTTCTTTGCCAGGTTAGGCACATACTTGGGTACCATCAGCTGTTAATTCTGATAGGAAATATTCGCTCTTTATATATTGACAGAATGCAGACAAATAACAGCTTATGTAACAAACAATGTACTATTACTGGTTACTCAAGGTCAATCTTTAAAAGCATCATACCAAGTTGGGAGCTAAAATTGATAAAGCTGTGCTAGTTTGCATGTCAAGATTGAAACAAACATATCTCAGCTTTATACTACAGCTATTCAAAAATACTAAGGAAGAATTAGGGGGAAAAAAGCTGACAGTATCACCTTAGTGTCAGTGAATTTTATTTTATGCAGGCCTTGAACCAATCTTACAGTCCTTCTATGGTGGCTCAGAAAGTGCTTAAGAAAAGACAAGAAAACCCCCAAGCAACCAAAACAAGCCAAAACTGTTTAATATGACATATTAATATCACTGTGCTTGCTCACCTCCACCCTCTACTATCACTCTGACTTAAGTGGGTGCAAATGCAAATAATACAAAAGTCATTTGCAATTCTTAAACCATAAGAAAGATCAAAATGCTATTTTTGATTGGAAATTACATGTAAGATAAATTGGACTTAAGACTGAGAGTAACATACCTTCAAACCCTGTTCAGTCTTTCCAAGAAACTGCAGGAACAATAAATCAAATTAGAGGTTCCTGGCTGGAACTTGTAACTCAAGATGGAATACAGCATTTGATAGGAGAAGAAGTACCTTATTAACATAATTATTTTTCAGACTTCTGGCACTTACAAAAAGCAGATTAAAAAGACAAAGCATATTTACAGTATTTTCTGGACTATTTAAAAAAACAAAAAAATATTGTATTTAAAAAAGTTTCAGCCACCCAAAATTAGGAGTATTATGTACTTTGGACCTGCACCAGTGGTTGGTATTGCTCCTGAAGAGTCATTACCAGTTTCGCTTGTGAATTTAGCTGAGGAAGGCCTCTTCATCTGAATATGGAAGACTGCAGAGGAAGGCATGAAAATATGTAAATAAATTTTAACTGCACAGTTTGGGAGTATGGTCTAACTTGAAAATTTCAAGATCTCTTGAAATAAAAATTTCAAAATTTAAAAAGATCTTTCTCTCTCAGCAAAAATGAGGAAAGCAAGTGTTTTGCATTGCTGCGGGTTGGGTTTGTAACTGGGCAGAAACACCAATTTAGTGTAGTGGTTTGGTCCAAGATACTCATTACTGTTTATCTTCTGTGAGATGAGAATTAGGAGAAACGCAAAGCAGGCACCAAACTTGAAAGAATATAAAGAAGTTTATTAACAGACCTAAAAGAAGGGGAAAAAAAATTATACCACACCTTCAGAACTCTCCTCCTCCCCCCACCTCCCTCCCTTCTCCCACTGACAATGTAAAAAGACAACCCTTAAGATGTTCAGTCTGTTTACCACTTCCATAATAACCTTGTTCAGTCCATTTAGAAAGTCTCTTCTTGCTCGTGCTATGAAAACATTATCACAACGAGACAGCTGCCCACTTCCAAATATTGTTCAGTCCATTTAGGAAGAGGACCCTCTCTGCCTGCATGTGAGTCCCTTCCCCCAACTTTCAGCTTTTCCTGCAACTGCTTTCGAGGGTCCACTCTTGGAAGTTTTTTGGGGTACAATTTTAAGGTTGAGCTGTTCAGAAACAAAAAACAGAGGCCCTTCTCCTTCCTTGGGAGCAAAGGGTCTTCCTCATCTTCATCGTTAGGACTATCTCTGGGAGCATCTCTAGGAACTGAGGTTTCTCCTTTCCCATTTGGAGCAAAAGTCTTCATCGCTTCCATCTCTCCCTGTCCAAACTTCTCATGAAATTACAGCAGCGTCAGCATCTGCCTATCTCAGCTCAGGTGCTTTTGCTTACGAGCTGAACACTCCACCCCCCATATCTTCATGGAATTACAATGGGTGCTCTGATATATCATAGCTTCACAACAGAATTTCAGCTTTAAGCATCTCCTCTTTCTCTTCCCTCAGGTTTCCAGCTCTTCACAGCAATAAAAGGGTTAATCTCACCTCGGCCTTGCAGCTGTGTGGAGCTGTGGCCCGGCCCGGCCTGGCCCAAGCAGGGCCTGGCCGGGCCCGCTGGCCCCCACTTGGGCCCGCAGCCACCTGTGCCAGCACTGGAAACGAGACAGAGCTTGGGGGGGAGTTTGTCTATTCTTAAGTGTGGATCACAGAGGGGGTCACAACTTTAAGTGGCTTAAAGAATTGTCCATATTCAAACTGGCCAGCTGATAGGTTCTGTCAGGTCATAGAGGAAGCTGTAAGCACCCCTTAGCAAGGACATCATCTCCGGGACTATGCTTGCTAACCTATGACATGCACATTGAATTCCTTCTGTTTTGTGGAACAGGAAAAGTAGGAAGAACAGAAGGTTTGCATAAACCCTGCTAAGGAATGAAATCATTCACGTGCATGTTCAGACACAGAGCAACTAAAGTAAAAGGTGCAGTTACACAAAAGAGCACTGGTTTGCAGGGAGCAGCACAAAAGTACTTGGTACCTACAGGCAAAAAATCTCCACATCTCTCACTCCTACCTATTATTACATTTACATTCCCAGCCTACACAGTCTATCAAAGCGTGTTTTTCTCTTTTTCCTTTCATGTCCCTAGCTGAGAGAGAAATCTAGGAAGCAGGCCATGCTCCTCACATGGGGAAACACAGGAGGTATGCTGGGCACCCCTTCCACTGCTCACTTCCACATAGTGCATCCATTGTGATCAAGCTCTGTTTTGCTGGTGGTGAGGGGAGGGCTTTGGCAGCCACGTGTTACTGGATTGTTTCCAGCAAGGTTGCTCAACAGACATGCTACCAGGAACGCTGCACAGGCATTAGATGGATTTCTCAGTTTTCTCAGAAATAAACTTCTTTAATCTTCAAAAATTCTTTTCAAGTTTTTGTCACGTTCAGGGAATGTGAACCCTCCTCCTGCAGGGGAGGGGTTCCAAATTTCATGCTGATACTTAGAGGTGCCAGAGAAAACCTAACAAGTTTATAGCTCAGAATTCACAGCATGGATTCACACAGGGGACAATGAAATATTGATTTAATGATTAACACCATTGAAAAAGAGCTTCAGTCTCACTCGTCCATGGATGGCCAAATATTAAAGGCAGTATTTTGTTCATGAAGAGGCAACAGCAATGGCCTTTGGGGGAAAACATATAATACAAGCAAAGTAGTGGAAGATAGAACCAAAATACTGATGGTCATGCTCGTACACAATAGCGACAGGCATGCAGGAAAAAATATGAGGCAGCTAAATATACAGGAATTATTCTCATGGAAGGGATATGAAAAAGTACAAGAGGTTACACTACAAAACAGAAAGACCAAAGCAACTTACTTTATTATGAGACACTAAGCAATAAACATCTTCTGCTCAGTAAGCATCAAGTTTATGAAAAGTGAAGCAATGTAAACAAGAAAATGAGCAGCCATAGGTTTGGCTGACATAGACACACGACCATGTGGGGTTTAGCTAGCCTAAAGACATGGACTTGGACATTTAGACTGTCATCTGTCAAGAAGATCAGTATGTCCATTTCCACCCCTCTAGTGGGAAATACACAGATTCTTCTGGCACGGTTGAAAAAATTTCACACCAATCTCAGCAAGAAACAATAAAGAAGTTACCACAAGTAACTCCATCCAGGGGAAGAGCCTTTAGTACCACTTCGCTGGTACTAAAGGTACCAACAGCGTCCTCTTTATGAGCAGTGAAAGGTGACAGTCGGTGTGAATAAGGGTAGCTGGTGTGTGTGGAAACGATGATCAAAACCCACCCTGCAGAGAGTTTTTACAACATATGGAAAACATGATTCACACAAAGCACTTGGTTCACTCATAAGCAATCTGCTTCATTACATGGTGCTAGCTCCTTCCCTTTATGCCACAAAGTTCAATTTAAAGACATGAGGCAGTCCCCATTATTTCTACTTCTCCTGAATTTCTTCTGGAGCTCCCTATGGCTGACTGGAAACAAGCAAAACATTTCAGACTTGGTATACCACATCGGATACAACAAAAGTTTTAATTCCCTGGGCTATAAAGTGATATTCCAGGATGGAGTGAAAATGGCATATTTATTCTCCTGTATTTATTCAGTGCCACATGTAATAATATAATTTATTTATATTCATGTGTCACATGGGAGGACGAAGCTATAGCATTTATTCCAAATAAACAAGAATAAAATAAATTTGTGAATCAAATTTTTTGAGAGTTCTGGAACATACATTCATACAAATACAATGATGAGCTTTTCCTCCTCTGAGTGTAAAACAGCATAAATTGTTATGGCAACTTTAATCCAGAGACTGAGTTTACTGTCTGCTTATTCCAATACATAATTTTGTTCAAAGTAACCCCAGACTGCTAAAAAAGGGCAAAAGAAGATTTTTTTGGCCTTTCCTGATCTTGTTAGGATATGAAGTGCTGTAGAAATACTTCAGACTAGTATTAGTTGCAAAGGCGAATTTAATGAAGGTACACACCCCTGTACTTACTGTTCTCTTCAACAATTTCCTAGAAATACCTGTTGAGGCTTGAAACTACCAAGTTCTGTCAAAATGTTTGTCTTATGATCGTAAGAGTTCACCAGTCATCTACATTCACAGCCTCAAGTTTTCCAAAACCTTCCAGGTTTTCTACTCAGCATGTTAAGCCTTTGCAATTCCACACGGTTAAAACAAAAACTGTAGAAATGTGGCATCAGCTCCACTTCCAAGCAATTCACTCCAAGTCAAACTCAGACTTGTTTATACATGAACTGTCACTCACCCTTTACATGAAACATGGTGAAAAGTTTTCCCAACCTTACCCCAGCCTTCAAACAACTCTCCTATTTCAACAAACGCACCTTCAGAAATGAAATTCCCATAGATTACCACACCAAATATAAACAAGCCATTTGGGAGTAACAAAAGAAAGATTTGCCAATACATCTGCAAAGACACAAGAAATGCTGTCCATGACAGGAGCAACACAAATATCCTCATGGAAAAATCATGGATGAGACTATCAACCATTACATAGATGAACAAAGACACATAGATAAACAGTAAAGGGGATTACTGCCAGCGGGTTAATACTATTTAAAACTATAAACTATCAGTCCTTATGAAACTATAAACTTTCATGTTCCAAAAAGACATACAAAGTATTTTCGAAAAATAATTCCGCAAACTAAACTTATAACAAAACCAGACAGTGAAAACCACGAACTGACTGCAACTACATTTTTTATTACATTTTATTATTTTTTCCTACGTTCTCAACAGTCTCTTCCTCTCCCTACTCCACATGCTTTGTAGGGGATAAATATCTTTTTCTTTCTTTCTTTACTTACTATATCTTAAATCCTCTTCTTTTGCTATCAGCCTGCTGTCCTTGCCCCACTGGAACCAACACTGCTTTCTCTCAAATGGTGTAAGAGCACAGTGATGTTAAACTCTGATAAATGGGTTTCAAGCTGCTTGTGGCTGCCTGTTTTGTGCCTGACAGCTTTGTGAGGTTCCTTTCACCTACATTTTATTTCTTACAATAAATTTCAATAAAACCAATAAGACTTTGACAGACACACTAAATTTCCAACTTCATTAGACCTGAGATTATTTTTTCTATCTTTTCAGGCTTAGTTCAAAACTTACATCTTTTCCCAGGACTCGAAGTTCAAATTGAGTTTCCTTGAAGTGAACTTTTGTAATTCTAGGCCTGTAATATTGAGAAAAAAAGAAAGACAGCAGTTCATTAGCCTTTCATTTCATCCATTATAAAATATAAAGTTGTATATGCTTACACACAAAGACCAAAAAAAAAACACAGGTAGATTTATATTTCAGGTATGCCCTAGATGTCAGCAGAAAATTAGTGATATGTAAACATTTCAGCACGAGTATGGTAAAGGTGATCTACTGTTTTCAATACTTGGATTATCAAAGAATAAAAAATCTGCATAATCCAGAGAAATATTAGGAATTCTGTGTATACTTTTTTAATATTGCCATAATTAACCTTTCAAATAGATAACACAAATCATACTTTTCCATACAACATTGTTATTGTTTTAGCACAGACTGCACATTTAAATAATACATACCAGAAATACTTTCCTACTTGTTTTTTGTTCTTGTAGACAACAACTCCTACAGGTGTTAATCCTAAAAAGTATTCAGATTTGTTTTCACCCTAGAAAATAAAAATCTGTGTCATTCACACAGTTGCAAGTAGAATCACAGTAGCAGTGAGGTTCAGTGAGGAATTAATCCTGGTGACTTGAATATACTGTTTCACAATCCGTACAAATGGGAAAATAGTACTTGATCTACCTGATGAAAACTGCTGTAGAAAAATTTGTAGTTCTGGGGGCAAAGAGGCAAGAAAGTATGGCAGTGAGGGAAAGAATGGGAATTTCATGCCATTGTGAAAAATAAAAATACCTTTTTTGTTGTTTTCTTACTGAATTAATTTTTGCTATTTGGCAAATGGCCAAATTTAGAAACTGAACTCCTTATTCAGGCATGAATGCAACAGATATCCCAACTTTCAGCTGAAAGTAAATAGCGATTTTCTGAGCTATAATATAACCATGCAGCTGCCTTCCCCCTGCTAAAATAGTGTCAGCAGCTGCTGCCTCCAAGTGAAGTAGCTCCTTTGGGAGAATCAAGCTTTTTTGTTGTTCAGCAAGGGCAATCACATGCAGGGAACATCCACATGCACCAGCTCCTCCAAAGGAAACTTATTCCTGAAGTCAGGATACAAATCTCAAACTGCACTGGTAGAAAACAGGGTGAAAACTCCACTGCTGAGTGGCAGAAGGCCCCAACCTCCCCAGTTTACAGTCAGTAACCAAAACCAGAAGCAGCTTACAGCTGAAGGAGTGCAAACCCTCCTGCATGAGGTTAAAAGAAAGTCAGCTGGAAAAGCTCATTCACCTACCTACTTGAGGCAATGAGGAAGAGCCCTACAAGCTCTAAACCAGCAGAGCATGAGCAGCAGAATTATCAACTGTGAGCGGGACTGACTTGAGATGCTGGGAAAGTGTCCTGTGTGATTACAGGGCTGACAAGGTCAACCTGCCAAGCTCTGCCTGTGCTCCTCAGTGAATCAACTGCTAAAGGCAACTTTACTTTTAATATGACCAAAGGAGGAAAAGAGCTACATCTCGTCATGTGTGCCGCTTCAGTCTCAACTGAGGGCTTCTGCTGCTGTTGTAATCTAAGTAGGAACAATGATGTTCACAGGTTACCCAGGCAGGGATTTTATTGCACAACAAAAGCAAGCTATGAGGCAAAAAAAAATTCCAGGCTGTACTAATTTAACATGATTTTGTTGGATCATGTTGAATCTTGTTCCGGTAACTCCCCAGCTTTCTATGGGTGGGAGGGGAACAAAGCCTGGGATATGAATACAATTAAGCCACAGGGTGCACTAAAAGGTGCTTTATATTGCAGGCTACACATTTTTCAGCAGGAAATAGATACTTAATCTTTAGGTAGCATCTTGATTTCTTTATTTTCTTTCAAGTAATTTTACAAAGTACTGACATCTAACTCAGTGAACTATCTATACAAGAACTCCCCATTTGAACTCCTGATTTTCTTTCATTCAAAAAAAACCAAAAAAAACCTGCCACAAGCAGAATAATTCAAACAAGATAGAATGATGTTTCCACCAGGAGCATATAGCCTCCAGGTGTTGACTTGGATCCAACCCCAACATACATGCTGACAGACAAAAGAAATAGAGGGGTTTTCAGAGGCAATACAGACAACTTGCAATGCTGCATGATACAACATGGGAAAAAATGGAATCTTTACTAAAACCTTCACAACAAATATTTTAAAAAGCCAGACATGCTACTGCTACTCCACCCTGATTTTTGCAATGGTGTTAAAAAGGTTTCAGGACACACTCTTTCTTTAAACAAAAATAATGTGCAAATTCTTCTGTCAAAGACAAAGGCAATAACCCTCACTCATGTCTCCTGACACTTGCACAAATTACTTCTTTTCTATCTGAATTGTTTTTATCCAGAGTATAACTGATTGGTTTTTATAGGCGTAACACAATCACAGCATTTAATCTGAAAATCATTAGGCTTTTGTGTGTATGAATGACCGAATCCTCTCCATCTGTAAATATGTGTTCCTTTGCATTTCTTGAGTAGTGTTCCCTTTCCAGTTATCCTGTGGCAACAAAACTGTATAAATACTGTTTCACACATTGGTGCAGTAATTGTTTTTCACGATTACCACTTACATAAACAGGATGGAGATCCACTCCATACATTTCCAGAGATTTGGCCAAACCTAAGTAGTTAACTTCTGCCTCAGCAGGAACTTGGCCCCTGTAAACACAATTATTTGTAAGAACCTTGCAATTCCAATCAACATATAAAAATAGACCATATTAACAAATACAGTTTTCTGGACACATATGAAGCCCTTCTTACCAGTTTTTTAGACTGTCATTGTATTTTCAACACTGAACTTCTTATTCCAAGTAAGACTAGATCTCTAGTGGTCTCCTACCACAGACCTTATGCTATTTTATATATATAATATTTGCGTAATACAGTGGCTAACCTTTTCCTTGCTGTCACAAACACACTTCAGACATTTCATTTTTAGGCTTCAATATGCAAAATAACTTTTTTCCCCAATAACTACATGATTATTAACAAAGCAAGAACAGTAGGACTGACTGGGGTACTATTTCCCCATAGCAGTGCTGAAGCTACAAATTTGTGAAAGCAAGGTTCATAACTTCAGACAAACTATTACTTTCTTCATAAAATCTTGCTTATGGTAGGTCACACCAACTGGTAGTTCCCAAGTCTGCTACATTGAAAACAACGTTTGGATTCTGTTTCATGAGATTAGCCATTTCAAAGATTCAGCCTGCCTTCCTAGCTACAGATATCAATCCATCAGTTAAAAAGTACCACTGGCAGGAAACAACTGGGGAAAACTAGTGAAGGAACAATCCTGGCTAGTAGGAACATATTTGACATTAGTGACAATGGATTTATTTTCAAGAAGAACAAAACAACTAAATAAATTCAAAGCCTTGTCCTCAGAATTTAGTTTGCTCTTCCCTTAATATCTGTCATTGATACAAGAGCAAGATACTCTTCTGTAAGCTTGAAATAGTTGAAGCTGCATTTTCATTTTCACTTCTTTTCAATAATTCTCTGAAAGCAACTGGACTGTTATTGGGACAGTACAACATGTCTTGTAAAAATATCAGCTCAAAAAGATGCATATCCTGCTCCATCCTGTTGGTTTTCTTGGGGAAATACTTCACTGGATGTGCTGCCTTTCAAATTCAAGGTGTGAAGTAGAGCATTCTACATTCAACATTTTGACCAAAGATCTGTAAAAGTCCTGCAAGATGCAAATTCTTGATTCTTGTCTCTGTTCTCTCTAGCCTAAAAGCTACCATCCAGGTTTTCCCAACTTTGAGTTATAACTGACAAAGTAAAAAGCACTTCCAAGGTCAAAGACGTGGAACAGCAGTGCTAGCATGAATGCAATAGGTATTTAAAGGTATTCAAAGGTATTTAAAATGCCTTCTTTGTATCTGGCAGATGGACTGCTTCAGCTCATCTTATCCATGTAGCAGCACTGCCACTGTTTCAGGTGGTCTTCTCTCCAAGGACTCCTGAAAAAGCAGCAGACCTGAAGCTTGTAAGAGAAATCCCTCTCTTCAAATCCCAGTAGATGTGTCATTCATTATCTGTATTCAGAACACGCAGAACACTGGATATTCGGCACATCAGTAATGTCACATCTGTCATGTCTTTTATACACTTTTGCTGTAAGAATTTACTCTGCAGCTTGATTTGTAATTTAAAGTCTTGCAAGTGGCTCTTGGAAATGTCAGCAAAATGTTCACAGGGGCTGTATTGTCTCACTGAGTTCCCAAGCAGGCTAAATACCAGTCCTGAGCAAAGTGGATTACCCCATTACTGAATTAGTGCTAGAATACAACACCAATTTAAGTGCTGCTGTTAGTCTTTCCTTACTGACCATGCTTAGAAAAATGCTGATGCACTTGAATTCTTCGGTTCTCACCTGCCTCTGGAAGGACCAATGTCAAATAAATGTTTCAGTGTGTTTTTAGAAATACTTTCACAGTAATGCATCATGTATTAGAAACTGAATTTGCAAAAATATTGAAGGAAGCAAAGATGTGAGCTGGAGCTTCTGAAGGAAGCAGATGGAAGCCAGAGAAAGAAGTCCTCCCAAAAGCAGAGGGAGAAGCCAGAATGTGAAGGGATGAAGGACTCTCGGGGACTGAAAGAATTCCCATTAATACAAAGGGTGTTTCATTTTCATCGTGTGTGAAAATACAAACTCTCCTCAGCATCACACATCCCAAAACTAAAGCAGTCTTTGCCACTGGCAAAGTGACAGCCATGCAGCTGACACACACACACTCCTTTGGATGGACAAAGGGCACCTGAGTGCCACTTGAGGCCCTAAACAACATCAAAAGCTACACTTTGCTTGTGCCCTACTGACAGCATGAAATGTTGATTCAAAACACAGCAGCAGCTGACTTTCCAAGCACCGGTCAGTGATAGATCTCCCACAGTCTGAAATGGGCACTGTCAGCAGTGCAACACCAGCTCTCCTGTCTGCACTGAGGGATTCTGTCTCTCCTCCAGCACCAAGTGTTTGCTTTCTTATGTGTGAGCCCCAAAGTCACTGCTTGATCCTCCAGATGTGCATGACAACATCAGGTCACCTCACACTGCTCTCTGACCTTGGGGCTGTCATGCTGGTTATAGATGCGACAACAATTACAATAGGCAGGCTGCAGAGACTCCATGCAGCCAGAAATCCCCTCCACCTTCTTCCCTCACCTTCCTTGATTTATAAACTCTCTCAGAAAACCACATCCTTACTGAATCCCTAAATAGCTATTGTGATGTGTAAAAAAAACTGAAAGAAAATATGCAACAAAAACCAGTTTTTCTGGACATAACCAGGAGAAGGAAGGTATATGCAGTGCCACAGCTGTGCTGGGAAAAAAAAAAAAAAAAAGCCCTGTGTTTCCATGCTGGGATCCAGAAAAAATAAAACAATTCTTCCAAACCATATCACAAACCTGTCCCTAAAATGTTTCTAGTTGGTGAGACAATTTGGGATGCCCTCAGCCACTACAGCTTCAAACTTCTTAACTAAAGAGACTGTGGTCACTTGTGCAGAAGTGAAAGCTGGCAGTGTTGATGGTAACAGCTGGGCTGAAGTAGCAATGAATACACCTTGGCTTTCCTCTCTGTTCTGATGCTGCTAAATCCCTGACACCCAACTGCAGCCAAGCAGCAAAACAGTACTAGAGCTCTGGATCAATACGTGTTATGACAGTGATCACTCCCCTTCACAACCACTGGCTTCTGAATTTCATTGTCAAGGCTGCAAACCTTTTGAGGCAAATGGGAACTAATCTGATTTACTACACTAATGACTACAGAAACTTGAGAGAGAGAAATGAAGGCTGCTTAGTTCACAGCAATTCATCGCAACTCTCATTTCTCACAAACCAATTCTGTGATGTTGAACCAAACTAACTATCTGTGACTCAGTTTCCTCTCTCTGGAATGAAAAAAACAATACTTTTTTATTTCATAGAACTACCTGTAGCAAGTTCTCTGAAATGTATCAATTAGTATAAAGCTGTCATGCAACCACACAGAAATAATTATTGACAACAGGCTCTCTTCTCTGGAAGCAAAAGCTCAGGTCAATGTGGCAGCTGGCACAGACTCCAATTACTGGAGAACTTTTCAGAGAGAACAGCTGTGATCCTGAGTTAATACCTATTCTCATTAAACAAGACACATATAACATTAACACACAACGCTACAGGCAAAAATTACTTAACCTTTATCCAGACTGTGGCTTCATTACAGCAAGAGAATCAAGAAATTTAGATCTGCTACAAGATGGGTAACTGATTGTCTTTGCATTACTTTGACAAAGAATACGATGAAGACACTCATGAAAGGTTCCTTACTGCTCTCATCTTCTCAAATGGTTATATCACAATTGTACTTAACTTGGATTTGTTAGAACAAGCTTCTTTACACTTACCAGGAACATGAACTTGGAGATAAGCAAGTAAATGTTTATTTTGGCTCTACGTATGGTTGAATTTCTGGCATATGTTTTATTAAAACTACTGGTTCTGAAACACCCATATCTAGCTCTGACAAACCTCACATTTCCAGTTATTGTCCTACTTAGTTCCTAAAAGAACAGCTTCAATTATGTAAAATCTTTTCTGCTTCTGAGAAGTATAACTGGATTCCCTGAGTGCTTTCCCCAAGTCTAGAAACCTCCACTCTGCACCACAAGCTGTTCCTCCCTGCCTACCAAGCATCCCTGAGTCTGGTATTACCTGCCAAGTTCCCAAGAGTACTGAATTCTTACATCAGAGTCTTGTGTATCCGCTCTATGGCATCCTCCAGCTCTTCCTTCTGGTCGGGAACGAAGCGGTACTCGGAGACATAGCCTGCAGTGTGCTTGTATGGGTCATAGTCCCCCAGCTCAGCTAGAGGATGCAAGGAGAAGGAAAAGGTCACTTGTGCCTTTTCTCAACCAAAAAACATGTTATATAATCCACCTACTGGTGCCCAGCCACCCCTTTCCAGCTGACGGCCAATTTAATTGTCAGTCAGATAAGAAAAAAAAGGAAAAAAGGAAGAGAATACAGAACTATTCACATCAGCACACATAAAACCAAGAAAAAATTGTCTTCGCATATTTTAAAAGATATATAGGGGGTTATAGCTAGAAAGAACTAGAAGCCTTGACAGGAAACCTAATCCTTCTACAGGCCAGATAAAATTTTGACCGAGCCAGCAAAGTTTAAATTCAATTACATCAATTATTTGGCAACATAGGCAAACAAGTGTAGAAGAAAAGTCTAGTTTTGTAATATCTGTGCTCTCATGATAAACTGCAATACTACCAGTAGAACTGATCCGTATTATTGCTGGGACTTTAACATAAACTTCTGCAAATACAAATGCAGGTAAGTATCTTGAGACTCCTAAAGGGAAGGTCTACTAATGGTGTTTCTCATGAAGAATCACAAGCTTTCCTTTTTCAATAAAATATCAGTGTATTCCCTGAACATCAAATTCAGTTTTCAAGTAAAAATAACTTTCAAAAGACTTTTTCCTAAAGAAAAGAACATGATGAAGAGCCAATGTAATTTTCTCTGAAGCAACCCTGAATTTGTATACATTAGTCATGTCTGTTAATACGTCGTAACATAATTAGAAAATAAATATGCATCTTGGCCAGAACTCAGATCTACTGATCTTAACTGTAATTGCATCTATCTGAGAAATGCTGCAAAAGTTCATATTTCAATTTTTTTTATAACCCTGGGTAATATCTGTAGGCTGGGTTTCTCTGAGAAAGACTTCACAGGAGCTTTCTATCCAATGCCCACTAAGCCAAAAACATAGCAAAAAGAAGGCTTCGAGAGCCAAGAAGGAAAAGACTCTTCTAATTACTGATGTTTCTTTCCAAAATGTTGAAACGACATTGCTAGAAAAAGACAATGATCTGCTCAGTAGGGACGTTGAGAAGTTTCACTGGAAAACCTCCATAAAAATTATGTGTTCAGTGTCTGACACAGGCATTTCTCAGGTGTCTTTACATACTTTGAACAACTGCAAGCCATAAACACAAGGATAAAGCTTTTTATAGAGCCAATGGGAATGTATGCTTGCTCGTGCCTGGACTAACTTTAACCCACTGTATGTAACCCTGGCTGTGCTTTAACTCTTCTCTATCCCATAAACTTCCTCATTGTTTTCCAAGAGAGTATTTGAGATTAGAATTACAGGAACAGGACACTACACCAAAACAACACTCTCACCACCTTACAAAATTACTAAAGGGCATGAATTTACTCTTTTTACTCATTTCTCATAATAAAATGAAAATGCTACCATCATTGCATATTTTCCTGCTTCACCCTTGCAGTATTTTTTTCAGGGAAGGCATGTGTGCCAGCAAAGTGAAATGTGCATTGCAAAAAATTTTTCAGAGGATGACGTCATATTTCTTAGATGGCAAAATTAAGTCAGAAATAATTGTACACAAATAAATACTGCCTGAAATTTTAGCTTTTCAGATACACATATGATCCCCCATGAAATCCTGTATTATGCCCATTCCCATTTCACACACAAGTTATTCTGCCTTGTCATTCTAAAATGGATATAAAAGGAGGACTATTTTTAATGTTATATTAAGTGTTGTTGAGTCACACTTGTAACACCAATAATACAAATAATCTTTCCTTGATACATATCACTTTAGACAACCTAAATTTAACACAGAAGAAATTACAGATGGAGGTCCCAGCATGGCTCTTCACACAATTTTTGGTTACCAATTGTGTTTGAATATAGATCTTGATCTGTAATGGAAAAAGAATAACAGCTCCAGTAGACAGCAGCTCCTTTCTAATTGATTGCTAGTTCTATTACATATGCAGGATATGGCATCCACTTCTGAAAAGATCTGTACTGATGGGTGAATGTAGACAAATGCTAAAAAAAGTGAAAATTCTTCACTTCAGGTCAGATCATATCCTCCCTCCAAGCAAACATGCAGTCATATTGACATAATGTTATTTTTGAAATAATCTTTAATTTGGCAGACTGTGATTGGAGGCTGCCAATACCTTTTGAAATCTGTAGATTTCCTGATGAAGGTTTTGTCATACTCTACCTGTAATCCAAGCCATAAAGTCTTGAGTACATGATAAAATATTCTCTAGCAAGGTAAAGAATGTTTAGCAGAGTCTTCAGACTGAATTTGAAGTTTCCTCTTTACATTAACTTCATATTGCTCCTGCACTATTTGTTCAAAATGGTCATTTATTTACAGCTCTTGAAGTGAAACAGTGACACTACTTTTGTTCTGTTTTGAAATGAATGCATAAAGTGTTAATGATGCCTTCAGTCACCACTTAATAATCACAATGCAAGATGGAAAGAAATAAGCTCTCAGTGGGCCAGGAGAACTTACACTGAATTATGTATGCTCCCAGCTGTGCTGCAGTGTTGATTGGACAAGGCAAACGGCCCTGTAGAACATCTTGCTTTACCTGCAAGAAAAACTGATACCTAAAACACAGAGAGAAAATAAAGTTGTTATTTCAAGTCCAATTAATACTTCAAAATCATGCAGTTTATTGTACCACAACTGTGTGACAGTAAGAGCCTGTATTCCTCTCTAAATTACTTCCCCTATTGACCCTGAAATAACAACTAAGATTAATCCAGTGAAAGAACCTAGGTAAAGGATCACTCCCTGCTTTTCCAATCTGCTTATGTTGTGCAGATACAATCCATTATCTCCCTAAAATGTCATTTCGCTCTTTTGACTTTCATAGAGCAGTCAGGAAGTGGGGAAAGGAATCAGAAAATGGAAAAAGAAACCTATCAATGGGCAAAAGTTTGACCTCATCACTGGATCAGAGCAAAAGAGAACTGGGTATTGGATGCTTCTTTACGCAAATATTTCCTCTGCACATACCAGAGGATCGACTACAATGCAGCAGGTAGCTTTGATGGAGTCCATGAAGAAGATGGAGGGGTGTGCCATCAGCAATTAACTGTATCTGTCATACCACAGGGTGCTCTCCTGCTTGGAATAGCAATAGCAGGGATGAAAATGTAATTTTCAAAGTCATAACCTGCTTCAACACTTGGTAAAGCTGAGACCACTTAGAATGAATCAATATGCCCAAAGCAGATGGAAAAGACAAGATAACAAGCCATTATATAAAGGACCTGCAGTTTTGCAACTTCCCATAATGATTTATAAGAAATCTTTTAAACACTGTTTGGATTTTGTCTGGTTTCATTACAACAGATTTATGCAGTGTTTCACATAATCCTAAGTGAATTTCTTGCACTGATTTCCTACAAAAGGAAAAAATACAGAGAAGGTAACTTTTACAGAAAAAAAAAGGTCTTCCATACAAACACATAGCTTTTTCATTATTCACTAGTTCAATTTTATCTACATAGACCTATTCAGCTACACTGCAAATAATTTATTCTGTGTTAGTACAAGTTATTTATGAAAGCACCTTGGAATGATCTGTAAGCTCAAAGTGCACCTACACTGATTTCAGGGAAGTTTACAAACTTCAGGTTACATGATAGCTGACTCGGAAAACTTAAGGTCCAACCAGATTTTCTAGACTTTATCACGTGAGCCTCTGAATAAAGATATCCATGTTTTTTCTGATTAATGATTCCCCAGAATTTGTGCTGTGACAGATATTGTAGTAGAAATGTCCATCGTCTAAAAAAGGGTTAATGTTCTCTACCTTAAAGCAACAGGGCATTTGCCAAAGAATTTTCTGGGAATATCATTGGGCAACACGAAGCACAGACACTCAGTGTTCCTTCACTCTAAGCAGTACCTGAGTCCTGCTTCCAGTTTATGCCTGCAGTCATACCTAGACAAATCTTCCCTGTATGAATTATGATAATGACAAAGATGATTTTACATCTTCTGTGGAATACACAACATCATCTTTCTGACATGAAATGCATTTCTGATGCACACCCATACTTCTGTTAGCATTTCTCCACCTCTACAAAGCAGAGCTTAGAAGGAGAGGATGCTATAAATATATTATCCATGGAGCAGGTAGCTGTAGTTCTGTAGTCTCAAAATAAAGTAGCAGAGGAAACTTCAAAATACACCTGCATCCTGCACTGTTTATTGCTAAAGTGACTCCTGTAAGGTGAACAATCTCAATTCCCACTGAAGCCGCTGAACTCCTTGCAAAACCAGGCCTTTTGTCCATACCTATAGCTAAAGCACTCTCATCTTGTGTGCTGTCATGTTTGTCATGCATATATTAGAGTGCCTAATTGCGAGTTTTCTCTGGCAAACACATCCAGCAAACACCACAGTGTTAGCTTTTGCCTACAAGCCAGACAGATTCTGCTGCAAAGCAATTACAAATTTGACAGGTTTTCATTATTTGCAAAGAGTAATCATGTAATGGCACAGATCGTCAGAATCTAATAACAACAGAGTTAGCTCTCATGTCCATTAAAGTAATAAATACATACTCCAAAGAAACCCATCGGTTAGCACAAGGCAGTTAACACATCACTGGAATTACACACTTAGGCAGAAAATTATTATTATTTTTATTATTATTATAATAAATAAAAAGAGGGCCTTTAATGCCTCCTAAGTGGAAGGACCTTTAAGGGTCCCTTCCAACCCAAATGATTCTAAGGAGAATCATTATTATTATTAATAATAATATTATTATTATTACTATTACTATTATTACTGTTATTTTCCTGAACAACAAAAAAAAAAAAAAAAAAAAAACCCACAACCTTCCCTCCAAGATTTAAGAGCCTTTGGGAATAAGTGTTCATAGATGTTGAAGGTATTTGACTATTCAATATGTTTCAGAGCAGACTCACAATACTATCATATCCCTTGGCCCTCCCTTTGTACCATCTAAGGTGACAGTTCTACATGACCAAGCACTGTGAAGTCACGAACAGAGGCTTCCTAATTACACTGCAACATTTCTTGACTGGATTCACACACCTGATCAGCAGTGCAGATCACTGACTGGCCTTATCACAGGGCAAGGGGAGAAGTTGTGAAAATTTAGCCCCCTGCCTCCCGGGAGGCAGTCACAACAGGTTCTGTGGCCAAAGTTCCCTTTCCCAGGGACACCTGTCTTTCCCTGTGAGCAGGATTTAAAGCTTTGCTTGGAAAGTGCAGGAAAACTGCACCAAATTTGCATAGTACAGGGGCATTCCATTGCTGCCAGCTTATGCTCTTTCACCTGCCAATTCACAGCATTTATTATTTTTACCAGCCTAGCCTGGGTCTTGTTGTGTTGGATACTTTCATTCCTGTTGTGCCAGTATGGAAACAAAAGAATTTTCTCACTCTGGAACAAGAAAAATATTCTGGCTGTGCTGCAATCTTTGATTAAGGAAAATGAAAAGCTTGCATGCATTCTAACGAATCCTCATGTGTCACATTCTTAGGACATCAAAAGAAGTATTTTGGCATCTGTTAATGCAAGCCAGCACACTAATTTTGTCTGCCTACCTACCCAAATTCTCAAATTTCCTTTTGAACCTAAAACTAATTGTCCAAGACATTTAATAAATAAAACAAACAGAAAACCCCGAAACTGTGAGAGAGTTCAGATAACCATGTGTGTGTCTGTGTGCAAGCATGTGGTACTGTGTGCATCCTCATACCTTGCAGAGGACAAGCTTAGGTAAAAGAATCAGAGGCATGCAACTCTTCAATTTCCTTCACATATTTTTAGCAAGACCAAAAGAAATCCCCTAGAAAAGCAGTTCTGGAATTTAAACTATGGCCAGTAAAGAAGAAAATTCCCTGTATTTATATCTGATATCCAAGTAAACTATAAACTTGGTTATAGCACAATATAAATTCAGCTGTAACAATGCATTAGTGAAAATAAGAAAATAAAAACCCACCCCCAAAAATGCACATCAAGGCCCTTTGATTTTTGATGCATCAGAGAACATCTTTTCTTCTTGGGCTTCCAAACAGTTGTCACTACTAACCACTGTGAAGTTAATCACGATTTTCTTCCTACACACCAATGTTCAAGCAAAAACAAACCCAATCCAGACACACCATAACAATATGCACCTGGATGAAATATATTGCTAGCCTGAGATCAACAAACTACACTTTTATGAAATACTGTACCTTGTTATTTCTTCCTTAAGTTTACATGGATCCTCTGCATAAAATTTTATGCCAAAATACAGAGTGTATGGTGGTCCAGCTGTGGGAAAAAAAATTTAGTGTAGAAGTGAGTAATCATGAACTGCTAATTGGTATGAATTGTTACTAGCTGACTACAGGACAGCTACTAAGAAGTCTATATTAACATTTTATGAAACTTGAAATTTTCTGAAAAAAATGTAACATCCACACCGGAAGTCCATACATCTACACTCATTACACATAAGCAGAAAAAAAAAGGATTTTTATAATTTTTTTTAATCTTTTAATTATTCACATCTTGTCTACTTGGAATTTTTTCTTATTTTGAAAATTTCACTTTAGCCTTCATTGCTAAATTGTTACTTCCCCAAGATAGTTTTTTTTTGCTGCTTGATTTTGATGTTTAAATATTTTTTCCACTGAAGCTATCTGAAAAATGTAATTGTGCCTGAAATGTGATTGTCTGTCATAACTAATAATACTGAATAGTAATTCCTTCCACACTTCCAAGTATCTTACGGAGCATCTTTAATTATGTTAAATTTAGAAATACTTGGAAAAGGTCCTCTAATACACCTTTTAAACATATTACTCTTCTGTTATTCAGATAACTCAGTACCAAAATCCTTACAGCTATATTTATTTCATGCATGCTCCACTTCTACATCTTTTTTTTAAACATGTCCAAATCCCATTCTTTAATTGTAATAAATATAACAGATCTAGCATCTGCAATATCTGAAAACTGACAGTAATAGAAGAAAATCTATTATCATTAGGAGGCACTGCTTTTACTTTAAGAAGCAGAAGGGAATCCTAGTTGGTTGTGGTATGCTAAGCGTGATAGAGGCATCACAGCTCTTATAGAATTAATTATACGAATTAAGAATAGCACCACTTATTAGCCTAAAACAAAATTCAAGCACACAGAAATCTCTGGACAATAACCACACAGAATAGTACCAAATGATACCATGTGCAATCTATGTGTAAAATTTTAATACCATTAAGAACTACAATAACAAACTTGTTAAGAACTATCAATCTGCTGTGACTAGAATAGAAATAATGTGCAGACTGTATAGATGGAACATTGTTACTTCATCTTCAGATATGTCTTTGAAGTTCAAATTAAATACATACTGTTTATCAATTCTTTATGTTCAGCAAGGGTCTTGGCAGGATCCAGCCAGTACTGCAAGACAGATAATTATGGAGATCAGTTACTTAACTTGGAAAATGAACACAGAAAAATTGGTTATTCATATCACTTAAGCTTTTCTTCTTCCCTCATACTGAGCTGAGAGGAGGAACTGCACTCTCATCTCTGGAAGAGAGTGTGCTGCTACTTATGCTAGTAAAAATAAATATCAGCTAGCATGAGAAAATATTCTTTTCTGTGGGTGCCACAGGTCTTGAGCTCAGCACAGGTGAGATCAAACACTTCAGCGTGGTGGTGAAGAGACAAGAATCTCATCTGCCTTTTCATTTCTCCAGTGAGTATTTAGCATTGTGGCCATGACACAAACCCACACTTAAAATCACCATGAAACTATTTATTATTTCAAAGGCTGCCAAAATTTTCCTGAAGAATGCAAGAGGTGGGGGGAGGAGCAGGAGATTTCTAACATTTTATTTGCAAGCCAAAGATGAATGGAATTTCATGGATAATGAAAAGGCATTTTTCAAGCCAAAGTTAAACAATGAAGATGAGAACATTTACAGATCCAAGAACCCCAACACCACAGCCCTGTGGGCACACCTACGCACACATACTTAGTAATGCGTAGTAGATACTTGTTAAATGCTTGTATAGATGGATAAAGTGTCACGTATAGTTACACTTCCAGGCTGATAGGCTGCAGTGCTGGGAGAAGTGGAACAAAAAAACGAGTGTCTCATTAATCCAGTGCACTTGCACAGCAGTTGCTGACAACAAACCCCACAGTCGGAAATGCCAAGGCAGCTCCGACACACCACCTTCACCCTTTTCATCTCCTGGCAGCCACTGTGACATTCCCCAGTGCTTCCCCACCTGTATCTCCCCTGCACAGGCTTACAAGCGGCTCACCCCTGCTGCCGAGAAGTGGAGGACCCAGCACCTACCCACTTACCTGCAAGGGATTAATGTTGTGAATCTAAAAGAAGTATTTAACATTTACAGAAGAAATGGGAAAAAAATTAATCATTTTTGAATAGTCCTAACCAATGAAACTATCCAATTACTAAAGTGACTAGTTTACTATTTGTTCTTTACAAATACATTTAGTGTGACTTTAATAATTTTTTATTTATTACTATGACTGATTTAAAAGTTACAATGTCATTAAAGAAAATAACTGCCTTTTAAATTTTAGGTAGAAATGACGTTTAAAAAAAAAAAAAGATGTTTTACATTATAAAGAATAAATGGGCTCTTTTGTCCTTTGTACTTCGACAAATCTGGCTCCCATACAAGCCAGATTTGTAAGCAGCATCCATCCAAGCTCTATGCAGTATTTCATATTTAGCCCTTTTAAGTGCCTGCAAGCACTTTACCACAAATCTGGAATCTTAATTTTTTGTATCTGCATAGGGTTAAACGTGGGTCAAATTCCATAAACCTACTTGAAACAAATATTAACTTGGTTGAAATGTTTGCTGTGGTATTAATCAATGAAGTCTCTGGTGCAGAAAGATCTATCAACTTCAAAATAAATGCTGGACTGTCTTAATTAGATTCTTACAAACCTGTAGCTATCGTGCCACATGTGTCAGTTTTTGTTCACATTTACAAAAGAAATACAATTTTGAAAAGAAAATGTATCATTTTTCAATTATAGTCTCCAGTTATCGAGGTTTTCCCACAACCTAAGACAACACTAAGAATTGGAATTGTTGTGTCAGTTTTTTCCTGCAAATGTTCAGAGCAAAGAACATCAATCTGCTGAGTTCAGGACATCGCTATTATATAAGAAATGTAAAAATTTTCAAGTAATTCCTACCTAAAAGTATGTATTTAATGCTTCTGTCTTCATTATTAGAATCTGAAATTATATAGATTATATTTAGCATCATATCATCAGTGTACTGATCTTGCTGCACTCTAAAAGTGTATTCTTACTACCTGTAACTCACCTGACCATCACCTTTGTGTCTGTTGTTTTTTATCCGTTAATATTCCTTTAAAATTTCTTGTTTCTACTCAACTTTATCATTCTCCATATTCTTTCCACTGGTTATGTCATCTAATTTAACACGCACAACAGTTCTCTTTCTTCCTAGATAATTTAGTGTACCGTGCTTGGGGATGAGTGTAAAAATCCATAAAAAGAACAAAAATCCATTCAACAAAACACAAGCTAAGTACAATTCGACTGTTTTTCTAAGATCTTGAGGACAAAATATGCTCTACATTGTATGAGATTAATTCCCTATTTTGCCATGGGTTACCTCCTACCTGCTGTGTTCTCAGGTTTGTGTGCTCAAACAGAGCTTCCTCGTAGCAGAGGAGAAAACACACCTACAGGGTGGGGGCATGGTGCAGTATGAATGAATAGCATGATATGTCCTTCTGTATTTTTATTTCTCCTCTTAGAGCCCTAAGAGGGTATCAGTATGTGGTACACACTGATTATGATAGCTCAAATAAGCATTTTCAGGTGAGAAAAGAATATTTACATCACAGCATGCTGTACAATTTTTGGTATATAGCACCATTCTTTTGGCATTTGACAAGGGAACACCCTTTAGGTTTCAGAAGTACCCTTTCCCTCATCAAATTCTGCTCAGCTTCTCCTGACATATCATGTATTAAAATTGCTATCTCCATTCTGCCTTTTGAGTACCTCAAGAAAATACTGACCTCTTCCAGAACAGTAACTAGCTTGGCTGTCCTACAGACCTCTGGCAAAGCCATAAGGCAGTAGCAAAGGGACCACATGGAAAACCCCTGGAAGCTGGAGCACAGCAGGAACCAGCAGTGAGAGTGGCAGGACAGCCCTCCCAGCACCAGTTTACCCAGCCCCTGGAGAAATATATCCCTGGGCCACCGTTTTGCCCAAATACTAAAGAAATGAGAGACTGTAGTCGGAAGAGTGTAGCCAGCAGGTCGAGGGAGGTGATCTTGCTCCTCTGCTCATCCCCAGGGAGGCCACATCTGGAAAACTTTGTCCAGTTCTGGGCTGCTTCATGCAAGACAGACAAGGAGCTACTGGAGAGGGTCCAGCGAAAGGTCACAGAGATGATGAGGGGTCTGGAGCCTCTCTTTTAGGAGGAGAAGTGAGAGCTGGGCCTATTTAAGCTGGAGAAGAGAAAACTGAGAGGGGATCTCAGTAATTCCCATAAATATCTCCAAGGTAGGTGCCAAGAGGATGATGCCAGACTCTTTTTAGTGGTGCCAGTGATAGGACAAGGAGCTATGGCCAAAACTAAAACACAAGTTCCACCTCAGTGAGGAAGAACTTCTTTACATTGAGGGTGGCAGAACATGGGAACAGATGCCCAGGGAGAGTGTGGAGTGTCCATCTCTGGCAACAGTCCAAATCCACCTGGATGTGTTCCTGTGCCACCTGCTCCAGGTGACTCTGCCTTGGCAGGGGATTGCTCTGGGTGATCTCCAGAGGTCCCTTCCAACCCTAACAACTCTGTGATTCTGTGAGGCTGGACAGTTTCCTAACCTACCCCTAGCTTCTGCTGCACATATTCTGGTGATCGTGTCTCATCAGAAAATACCAGATGGGGCACAAAGTCCTGGCAGATGAGGCAGAAGACACAAATCCAGCAAGAGCCAGCTGATGATTCACATTGAGAATCACGAGGACAGTATCTGGTGTCAGCTTACAGTAATTTGGGTACCAGCACTCTGCAGCAATGCAAAAGGCTCAGGTGAAGGCTACATGATGAAGCACAGTAAGAGATTCAGTGTCATTCCAAGAAAATTGGTCGTTCTTTTAAAGGTACTCAAATACTGCATGAAAAGAAGTACCATGTAGTTTGTCAACAAAGGCACTAAGAGATTAGGAAACACTACTGAAAACCCACAGCATTAGTTGAACCCATCTGTTCACTGGGGTGTAGTTTTATATCACAGAATTTTAAATTCATTATTAAATGTTGTATTTTAACTAATTATTAGAAGGTACATTTTATTGTTCTTTTGGAGACCTGTCTTGTTCAGAGCACTAAATAAATATAGGTAAAGCTATTCTGGCAGCAACTTGTAATCTTCCAGAGCATAATTCTTCAAATTGAATACTTTCCTTTTACTGCGGAGAGTTTGGGGATACCTGGAATGTCAGTAAAGCGAAATTTGTGTAATATGACCAAATAACTACCCTGGAGACAGGGCCATCCAGTTTATGCTTCATCCTACTGTTCGTGGCCCTGCCAGTGCCACCCAGTTCTGTCAATCTGTTTGCTGCATCCAGCTCTTCTCACAGGCTAATTAGTTTGTTGGCTGTTCAGGAAGAGACCATTTTAATGCTACACATTCATATACACTACGTAGCACAGTGAAACCTTGTTCACTCATTAGAGCCCTACTGGTAGTACTAAAATAATTATGATACCACCCACAGAAGAGGTACCTCACCAACACAGCACTTAAAAGACCACCTGGAAGTGCTCAGGCTTGCAAAAGTAATGGGGAAAATAACTAAACAAGCCTTTTCAAACCCTTAATAATAAAAATGTTTCTTTTGTGACTGGTTTGTGTTCTTTAAAATACGTAAGTTTTGTCTATGCTGCTTTATTCATCATTCAGTTAAATATATAGTGTGACAAAAAAACCTGACAGTACAAATAAAACTTTCCCTACCACAAGCAATGTATTAATAGGTAGCCCAACCCCCAAATACTTTTCTCCTCTGAGACTAACTCAGGTTTTAAAACTAATTAGCAAGGTAACCTTTTTCCTCTTCCCTTAGGAAATCTACTGTGGTCGATCCAAAAAATATCCAATCCAAAATTTAAATCCAGGCTTCTTGCCAGCCATTACAGGGCTAATTCCCACAACAGCCCCAAGAGTTCTAGCCATAGTCAGCATGCAACTAAATATATGTTTACAGCTAAAGCACAAGGTATTGTTTGGTGCATGAAAACTTTCCATTATATTGTCCATTCTTATGAGCTTATAAGATTTCACTAAAAATAGCAAGCTAGCAGCATAAAACCACACATCACAAAACACATAAAACTACACACAGTAGCATTGTTTGGCTCATTTATGAACTTTTTAGATGAAAGAGCATCAACTTTTCGTTATTGTGACACAGCCAAACAACAGGAACAGGCTTTTTCACAACAGCTGGTTACAAAATGGCCCAGGTGCAAAGGCAGCAGCACAAACTTGGCCAGTCACTGTGGCAGCATCTACATGGCAGGGCAGGTGCACTCCATAGGCTGGCATGCAGCTGAGGGCCCGTATCCACATGGCAAGTCCAGTGTTGGTGCAAGAGCAGGTGAATGACAGAAGTGGGATAAACACCTTCTTAATCCATGGGAAAAATCAAGAATCATGGTAGCTTCCTGACCTTGGGCTAGCCAGAGGATAAAGCCTAAAGCTAACATTAAATTTACAACACTGGAGCACCACATGAGAGAAAAAGTAGAACAAAAGGATGTGCACTAAAATGTGCTTTTATGTGTCCCTTTCACAATAGAGATGCAATCCTTTTTATATACATATTGTCATATATACCACTAAATACACCCTGTGTATGCTTCTGGAAATATTCCCACAAACAGCCATTTTTACTTTATTTGCAACCACAGGAAAAAGGAAAACACTTTGGAGAGCAAAAAATACCTACCTGCTCTTCATTCACACCTCAAATTCCTCAGGAAACTAAAACTACAGTTTTTAGCAGTCTACCTTTGGTTCACAGCTGAATCTGGCTTTCATCTTCATGGAATGAAACTTGGTTAGAAGCTTATCAAGGAACTGAATTCATAAATGTTTGGACTACAGCACAGAAATTAAGATACAGCAAGTGGGGCAGTCTGTAGCTCTCAGTAGCAATCAGTAACCTTCTGCTTAACACTGTTCTGAATTCAGTCTTTACATGATCAACTTCTGTTTAACAGAAGAAATTGGCAAATATTTAGCCAATTCAATAAGTTATTACTGTATTTAGATGAAACAGGGTCTTGTGCAGTGCTATCATCACAAAACACTAGCTTCAAAACTGTAAAGGTTTGACTTAACTTAGCCATAGGCCAGGCAATATTACCTTCATAATTTTAAGGTAATATGAAGACCACCCTGTGAATACAGCACTGGTTCCTCTTGCTGAGCACTCCCTGCTCCTCACCTCTGCCAGCAGCAATCCGGCACAAGCCTTTGGAGGGGCTGCTCCAGCGCTGCAAGAGACTGCCTGCTTTGGCTGAAACATCTCAGCCTGGCTTCCTTCTTCTTGTCTGTTTAGGATGGTAATCTCCCAGTAGAAAAAGCCTCAGATGTGTGGGTGAGTCCCTGTCTCAGAGGCTCTAGAGAGCATGGGCTCAGGGGCACAGAGATGGTTCAGGCAGAGTGAAAATGGCATGGCCCAACACACTCTGAACCAGGTGCTCAGGAGCATTGCAAGTGAAGCTTGCACTGTGATGCACTCAGGGACACTTCTTCCCAGGCACTGCAGGGCCAAGTGAGGCTGAAGGGCACAGAGCACCAGGCACTGGCTGCAGGGCACAGTATTAGAGAGGAAAAAAATATCAATCCTACTTGCATAGAATACGTTTTTACTCTTTTTACTTTCTTGATTTAGTTTTCAACAACATTTAGTGTTTGATTCTGTTCCTATCTAAGACATTAATAGCTATTCCAATAGCTATTTATTGCAAACAAACAAAAGAAATTATTACTGGAAACCTGAGCCAGGAAACAGTGAAAGTTAGGGGAAATATGACAATCTAATGCTTTACAGGCAAACAGCACAACAAGGTAAATTTTATACATGGCAAATCCAATCTGCTGTGTCTTTTACTCACCGTTTGATGACTTCGGTCACAGTAGCGCAGTCCAAAGTAATCTATTTCCACCAGGTTTAAGTGACGAAATACGTAGCCCAGGACAACCGACCCTTTCGTTGACTTCTGTGGGAAAGAATTTACAGAGCCTATTCACAAAGATGCTCTGCCTTTGTCAGCTATATGCAGTGGCATTCATGCATTCAATTAGCTTTGTCTAAAAAAAAATTGAGGAAGTTCCCAGTGCCTTTAACAATTCAGCAGTACAGATGAAAATATTTTACACATTTAAACAATAATTCTGTAAAATACTATTAGGAAGCTGGTAAGGTAGTAGTTACACAATACCAAAAGAAAAACAAAAAAAACAAACAAAAATTCCACAGTTCTGGTGAACATAGCATTTTTCAAATCACACTCACCCTTCCAGTACAGACCTGTCACTCAAACTCTGACAATGGAGATCAGGAGGCAAAACTGCCCTTAAGACCTAAATTATACATCATTAACTTCTCTGTTACTAATCTTTGTAAAGAAGGTTAGGTTTTACTTGTTGTAAAATATTTTTGATAGTAGAAGGGGGAGCAGTCCAACACCCTGAATTGAAATAATCCCGCTGTTTTCTTGAATAGCACTTCATTAAGTATCTACGACAGTATTTGCAAACAATGCTGGGGACAATATTGCAAACAACAGTGCTGTTGAGAATGCTCTATAAAAAGCTCACTTCCACCTGAATGCCTCGTATTTGTCGGTTCGCCTGGCAGTGAACAACAAACAGATGAGGAAGATGGAGAATAATTACACAGAATGATCTCCCCTCAGAATCAGTCAGAGCCTTTGACTATTACAGTCCTAAATTCCACAAGCAAATACAGACATAACTCACAATTAGGTTTTGCTTAGCTGCTTCATATTTTGTAAACTACTAGATTGTAGTAAAATCACCACAGAGAAAAGAAACAGAAAGTGGAAGCTGTGGGATATTGTTTGTGCTATTTCACTTTCTAGTGGGATATTGTTTGTGCTGTTTCACTTTCTAGTCTATGAGCAAATAATTTCAAAATCAAAATGGCAAATAATACTGATTTAAAAATCCTTTAATTTATCTTTTCTGGTGAAATATCAATCACATCACAATGGTGAAGATCTATTTTTTTTTCGGCAGGTGCATTTGGTCAGGATTCATAAGTAATCCCATGAGCAGGGACAATAAAACAATTTCAGGTAGCCACTCACACACTAAGCAAGCCATGACAAGGTAAACATCTCTGGTAGGCTGGAAATTGCATATCCATGCTATTCACCAGATTTACTATATATTTGCTTAAAGCAGGAGTTGTACTTGAAAGGTTCTCTTTGTCTAAATCCATCACAGTGGTTGTTTACATCAAGCGACTGCAATTACATATTCCCTCAGCGTGTACAGTGAGCCTTAATGATCAGCCACAAAACAGAGGGCAATCTGGAGGGAAACATGATTAAGCTAAGCAGAAAGTCACTAAATCTCAATTTATCAAGTTGGATAAAACAGAGCAATACAGTGATTTTATCATCAGTTTCATCAACAAGAAACTGAACTTAGGTTGTGAGAACAAGGCAAGACAAGCTATAGAGTGACCATCAGGAGCACTGCAGCAAAAAGATGGAACAAAACAAAACACACCTTAAAAATACTTAAAATACAGGTTTGATTACTAGACAGTGGGGATTTAAGACTGAAATGTAATTGTCCTTGCTCGTTTTATTTTTAGATTAGTTGTTATTCAAAAGAAGCAGAGGAGACATCCCACTAAAATGGACATCGTTATCTCATCATTCATATATTGGACTTGATGATCCTGATGGGACCCTTCCAACTGGAATGTTCTATGTTTCTATGTCATGTAAGGCAAATACCTTCACCATTGTAGCTGTTTCCATTATCATTTAAGCAGTACAGCAATGTCTTGGGAACCTAGGACTGAACAGGCATCTTCAGAAACAGACACGAGGAAAGTTCAAAATAAACAAGCAGTCCTGACTCCAAACAACCTTTGCAGATAAATGATGGCAACACTTCCAGCTGGGTACTAAACATTCAGAGAACGTTTTAGACTAAAGGATCTCCACCATCAGCCACTCAGAGTCAATGGCTTTTGACACAGTTAACCACAGTGAGGTCAGTAAACCCTTGCAGAAGGTATAAAAAGAGTTGCCTGCACCATGGTTCACAGGACACATCGCGTGGTGCCCACCCAAGCCTTGCTCACCTTCTGTGATTGTGTGAAGTTCAAATCTGTTTGCTTTCAATGAGCTTTCCACTCCTTGTCTGACCAGTATCGTTATTCACAGTGTCAGCTGATTTTATTAACAGCACTAAGAAATACTGATTGAGCCACCAAGACGAAGTTGTCAATTTCCATTCAGGCATCTTACAATAATAGTACACAATCCTGGGAGTAATCAAAGAAGCTTAAGCCTTACAGGAGTTCAACTTACATGACTCTGCACCAGTTTAGAATACAACTACCCTTCTTGGCTGGAAGTCTTCTGCTTCATTCAGCTGAGGACTGCACAAAGAGTTTTTGGGACAGCTTTCCTTCCATGGACACTAAAGCTGGTGTGTCATCCCCAAGAAATACGTACATTTCAGACCTGTTTTGGTTGAAATTAAAGCCTCCTTTCTTTCCTTTCAGAGATAAAAGGCTTTTTAACTTCTTTTTACTTATACTGCTAGGCAGAGAGAAAACATAAATGCTTGTTAATCTATTCTCTTTTGACACAGCTCAGTTAACACTTCAGCAATTGCAGGTCCTGCAGAAACAGGTGGTCTGGCTGTGAGGAAAGACTGAGCAAAACCATCCAGCTTACAATGGCTGGGGGCTCTCCACCTCTACATCAACAAGGTGCTCAGTGCTTCGGTTACCTTCAGCATGCTGTAGTCTCCACAGCCCTCTTTGCCAATCCCTCTCACATCTTTCAGCAAAGCCTGCATGAACACAAAGAAGTGCTTTGCAAGGGAACATCCAGGATGTGAGCCAGGACCTATCTATCCTCACATCCTTCTAACCTCACCTTCCTTAACCTCGTATTTTCCCAACACTGGAGAGCACTGTCCAGGTAAAACACTGACCCTTGGAGAAACCACCACAGCCTCATTTTCAATTGAAGTTCTCATTTTTAGCCACATGATTTCAGGGTTTCATGCAAGTAATTTGCGTCTTCAAGATGAGTCAAGAAAGCAGTTTTGCTGATGAATCCCTTAGTAACTACCTCTCAGTCCTGAAACACATTTTTACTGCATTTGTACAAAGTTTTGCAAACTAAGAGAAGCCATCTTATTTCCCCTGGTAAAATTACAGGAAAATTCAGCAAAGCTGGAAACCAAAACTGTCAAAGACGCTGAAAGTATTACATTCACATCATATGGCATTGCAAAAGTTACATAATCTGCCTTGCATTAAGCTCAGACTTGCGAAAGGTTTGCATTCTTAGGGGTAAACCCAAGTACATTTGAAAACACCATCAGCAATGCTTTCAAGAGAGAACAAAGAATTGTTTCAATGAGTCATAACATCTTGCTTTACATGTTAGCACTGTGGCTTCATAAACCAGAAAGGCAGGTTTATACTGGCTAAAGAAAATGACAGCCAGACCATTCAGGAGAAAGCTGATTTAATTGTAGTTTTCTTAATCAAATAGAAATGATTCTTTTAAAAGCAGTACACAGAGTACTGTGTTTTAACATATTCATATTACTCTATATTTAGACACCAGAAATTCTTATCTTTCACACAGCTCACCGCTTTTTTGCTCCAATGAGGTTTTTCTTGTTGGGTATTTTTTAATTTTCTCTCTTGTGCTGTACAGAGCAGTGGAGGCCAAATCAGAACTACCTACTGACGTTAACTGAATTTAAAGACAAAATCTCTGCCCCAGTAGGATGCTAGTCCCTTTCTTGAAGGAAAAGTGCTATAGGGTAGTGAAGCCTCTTGTTATTAGAATAGAGTGTAATGCATTGTCCCTTTTAGTTCGAACAGACATCATGAAGCTTTTCTCCTGAAAGTAATCCAATCCACACACTCTACCTCCTACAACCCCCCCAAAAAATAAGGAAGATGCAGAAGAATTCATGAGCCTTTGCCCAAAAAAAAAACCCTTAGAACTTTGGTTGAATATAACATTTGCCTTTTGAGATGCCTTCCCCCATCAGAGAGTCCCCCTGCAATGCAGCCTCCTCAGAGACCAAACTGCAGTATTTGCCCTAGGTAAAGGTTACTAAGGAGAGATTAAAATTATGCACAAAGGCAGCACACAATCACACATGAGAGTGAACAGATACAGAGCAGAAACATGTGTATCCAAACAGCATTTTCTCACTTTTCTTTTTGGCCTATTCTTGCCCCTTACCTCAAGCTCAGAAAAGACTAGACACTACTGCAGTTTTTCATCATCTTCCCCTGACAAAAGCAGCAAGGCATGAAGCTCTGAAATCAAAGATCTTGGTTTTTAACAACACAGAATAAGGACCCCTTTACCCCAAGGCAGTCAGCCACCCAGGCCTCAATTTGCATACCACATGTTCAAGCAGAGGAAAATCTTTAAATTAAAAATGCTAATAAACATTTACAAATATTCACCTAGACAAAACAGCTTAACCTTAATTTCCAGAATGCATGTCCAGAGAAGAATTTACATTAGTGTTATTTTATACATGCAAGGCATTCCCCAGCACAATCATAGAACAGAAATAAATACTTTCAGGAACTAAGAATTTAACAATTACAAATGAAACAACACAGGCTGCCCTAAGTATACACTATTAAAATGAACCATCCAAAATGTACTAATCCATCCCTGCCTCTCTGCTTGTATTTCACTGGCAGCAGACATGCCAACCTCTTTTCAGAGGTTTTTGTCTGAGAATTCCCCAGATTTATGGACACAGGCACAGACCTCCTTATCACTGTTCCCAAGAACTTGACACAGTGTCTGACCTGCCTGCATACAACAGATGACACTGAATTCTAAATGCTGTATATTAAGATATCTGTAGACTAGTTTAGCTTTCACTAGTGGTCAATCCATTGCATTCCAGTCATAAAATGCTATTCTAGAAAAAATATCTGAAGATGCACCATATTTTCCTGGTTTTGCAATTATTGTATCTGTCGCAAATTTATATGCTTAGGAGCAAACTCCTTAAGAGAGGGATACATTCCTAGGAGCGTGGGCTCCAGCCAGTTAACCATCTCCCCTTGTAACTACTGGCTGGAGTGCACTTTGAGGCACTGTCACAGATAGATGTAAACTGATTTACTTGACTCTGAAATATAGAAGAAAAAAAGTTAAAGAAATGATGCTTTAAAAATGTTTGGCTTATGGGAAATTAATTCAGTTCAGTGGGGTCCTTTTTGGGGAGAAGATATAAGCAAGTATATTTATATTTACATGGTATAGCAATGCAATTTGTATCTGCACTCACATTAAAAGGAATGCTCTAAGCAGGAATCAAAGTCCACTGAAGACAACAAAGAGCAAGCAGAGCAAGCAGAGCAAGCAAATAAGTAATGGGAAGACAACTAAATTTTGGGAATTTAATTAAATACTTACTAGTGCTTTAAATTTGATCTCTCCTCTGTAATGTACAAAATGGCAGCAACTAGTTCTGTGTGGAGGAATTCTAGCCGTATAAATTTTATTTTAAAATCTATTCACTAATCTATCCCCTAATAGTAACATTATCCAGTTCATTAGCATCTACATTCACCGTATGACAGATGAGTTAAGATATCAACAATAATGCATTTCAAGTTTTCCCAGAAAAGATCTTTTCTGAAGAATTGAATACCAATGAGCATTTCCATCATTCTCATGTACTTTGAATAATTCTACACCTAAGAAAGGAACTATGACAATACTAAAGAAATTTGAAAATACAGCATACAACCACCCATTGGGAATGGTGAAGATGTAAGTTACTATTGTTTTTCCACTTTTTGAAGATGCTCTTCACACTCAGATGTGTGACCTGGTGTACCTTCTTGTCAGGAGAGGGAAGTGAGCAACCCATGGTAGAGCACTTGGTGGAAGTATTGCCCTGGCAGAGAAAGGATGCTGTACTTATTTTTGGCACATTCATTCTAAATAAAGTAAGCACCCCCTGTTTTCTAGGTAATTTTCATGACATAGTTTCTGCAAATCTTTTTCCAGTCATTGAAGTCTTTCTTGAAACCTTTCTCATATAATCTTGCTGCAATTTTTAAAGTCCATTTTTGCTGTTGGTCATTTTGGCATTCTTGATTTCTGTTTTCTCCCCTTTTCAGTTCTTTTGCCTTATTTGTCTTCCTGTATTTCTTATGCTCTTTATGGCAATATTCCTCATGCTAGTTTTGTCAACGTACATACAAAATATCAGTTGAGGAATAAATACATAGGTATAATCTATTTTGTGTCAGACATCTAGTCCTGGTATGTTTGGTTCTATTCCTCCTATTTGTGATTTCTGCCTTTGTGCCGAAGGGAGGCACTTGAGGTACCAAAGCCTCTATTCTAATATCTCTATCTTTTCCTATAGCCATCATTTTAAACACCTCTTTTAAATTAGGTGTTGCATGCTTTTTCATGGAGCATATATTAAACTCATTATGCACAGCAGTTTTAGAGCACAGGGACTTTAAATATGTCACTTGCTTTGCTTAATTGCTTTAAGTGCAAGGCTGACAAGGGAGTGTCAGTGAAGAGTTGAACTCTAAAAGGCTTTCAGAAAGAGAAAATGTTGACAGTTAAAGACTAGACACTCACTCTGTCAAACTGCTCAGGGATTTTACTATTACTGCAGCTGTTAAACAAAGAAGTAATGAAGTTATTGTCTTGTTACAAGAAGTTGGCCCAAACTATTAGCTGGTAGAATGGTGAGCAGGTTTTTTGTGTTGTTTGGGAAGTTTTAGGAGCAAGAAGAATGGGAAGGAGGAAAGGTCAGTGTACTTCTTGCCAATCCTTTATTTTGATGTTTTTTCATTCAGAATGAATAGCTGTACTGTCAGAGCTGAGCATACCTGCAGAAGCTTGTTTGTACAGAGCTCCACTAGACTGAGCAAAAACCAAACCGCCTTCTCATGCTCTCTCTACCTCAGCAAAGCCCAAATTTGGTGCCCTGCTTACCACCCACTCTCAGCCTTGTTAACCTCTTTGCCTTCAAGTTGCTTCTGCTTTTCTTAGGATAGTTATTTCTGCTACTCTCTGGCTTTACCTGTGTCATCCCCTCCATTTTCTATTTCCCCTCCTTTAGTCTGCACTTCATTTCTTGAAGTCTTTTCAATATTCTGGTCATGAAGTCAGCAACTTTTGATGGATATTCCCAAGTAAACTCTCAATTTAAATTTTAACCCTGTATTTCCAAATCCCCATGTTCAAGAGTAAGGGCTACAACAAATGCAACATAGAGGCTTAAATCTTCATCTTCAAGTCAGTTCACCCTTAGAAGCCTCTATCAAGCTCAATTTAAAAAAAAAATGTAATAATTTATGTTTTCCTTCTTCAAAAGCAGTGGTGTTAGCATGATTTTGTTTATCATTTGATTCTGCTAATTGAACTGTCTTATTATCAGTCAAGAGATATTACAAGAGCAGAAGTTACAAGAGAAACAGTGGAATCTTCTCAGATGCAAAACTAATGGAAAAGACAAAGAGAGGATATATTTCTTGAAAGGACAGAGACACTTTTTCTCCCTAGCTCTGGCATAGAAAGAGCCACTAAGAGACTCAGGGAAGAAAGACAAAAAACAAAAATAGTAGCTCTCTCCATTCAACAAGCCTTTCAAAGCACAAGGATCTTTGGAACTTTCCTCTTCCACCACAAACCTGTGGGAGTCCTGCCCCAACACAGAGCCACTCACATCCCAAAAAGCTTTTTCCAAACATTTGATCATTTTTAATATTTAAAAGTTTTATTTCCAGTTTGATGAAGTTCAGTTTCTCATTTGGGCTGACACCACCAAGTTACTTACTTCTGCACTGCTGACAGACAGAAGGCAAAGGAATACATGTATTACCCTGAAAAATGTACGTACATTTTCTGTACATCTTTGCCATGGTGCTTCTCAGAAAACTGATTTCATTCTACTGGAGACTTAATTTTCATTGAAATGTCTCATAATAAACATCTGGAATTTCATATAAAAAATAAAATTGAAGATTGACTTTTTAAAAATGTCTTCATTTTTTGTTTTATAGACATTCCCCATTAGAGCAATGGAGGATAAACTGCAAGTATTTTTGTTCTAAAAATAGTTTTCCAGATATCCTCGTTGGCAAATGCCACCCACAAAAAAAAAAAAAAACAAAACAAACAAACAAACAAAAAAAAAAACAGTCAACATGTTTCCACCAGGACAAGAATAAGCTACCCATTAGCAGGGCATAATGGCTGCTAATGGGGAACTTTATACACCTGCATTCTCTCCTTCCCCTTCTAGAGTTTCTGGCTGTCCTGAAGAGATGCTATCCAGTGCCACACACTTCATGGGCTCATATTACCATTTCACTGGTGCTAGGCTGCATTCAACTTTAACAGGCTTGACTGAAGATAAAAAAAACAACATAAAAGCCCCTGCATGGGAAAGGAAGGACGCTCAGGGAGCCGCGGCAGCAGAGGGGGATGAAAAGGAAGTATCCATCACTGCTCCCAGCTCCTTGTCACCCTCTGACTAGTGCTGCCTGGCCCCTCACACCCACACTCACAGCAAGAGTGCCCCATTCAGCTGTCAATCAATTCCCAAATCATTCAGCTGTCAGTCAGTTCCCGAATCACTGCAGATTCCAGCCCTGCATATTCAGATAAAACACAATCCAAGCCAGAGGGGGGTTTTTTTGTAGAATGATACCCCTGCACATAAATAAAAACAAAACAGAAGTGTTAAGTTAAAATAGTGACACACATTTAAATTGAAAGCATCGACGGAACCTGCAAACCATTAATTCATTCTTTTGTGTGTATGTGGCAGTGTCACCATGAATTGTTTCACCTTCCCCCCGCAATTCACACAGGACTATCACTGTCTTCTCCCTGGCATCATTGCTCATCCCTGGCTGCCAATCCTATGCTCCTTAATTAGATCTACCCGTCGTGTAATCCAGGGGTTATTGTGTGCCTTCCCGAAGCACTTCCCAGTTCCTTGCCCTTTCCCGCATGCTGCCTCATTCCACAGAGCACTAACAGCATCCTCCCTGCTCATACCCCCTGTCACAGACAGTGCTGCTTCCCCCAGCCAGACACCCCCACTGGCTCCTGTGTATTGCACTGAATCCTTACTCCACTACTTTGACCCACCTCCAAATCATTTCTTCACTCTCTCCTGCCAACTTTGCCCTTGACCCCACGTGAATCAAGACAGGAAATTTCTCCACACTCTTGTATTGTGGGACAGGTAACGCAGAGACACATTCGACGGCTCCAAATGCAAGAAAATTGTTTTCAGTTTTGGTGCCCAAACTCAAGCATCAGAAACACCAGAACCTGATAGGGCCGGTGTGAGATAGCATCTTTATGGGACTTCACTGATAAAGTCTGAGGAAATCTCTCCTGAGAGAGAGATTCCAGCATCTTAAATGGGCTTATTGTAGGCATATCTTAAAAAAAACAGAGAACAACACACCTCTGGCATAGTGACCATGCTGACAGCAATAATAAATGAAGCTCTTTGCTCCAAGAGCAAAGACCTCTTTTTGTTCCTCAGACAAAAGTTGTCCGGTTTTCTTTTTGTTTGACAGCCCTTTTTCTCCTTGTTTCACTCTTGGAAATACCTAAACTGATTTGAACAAAACTTTGTGAAATAATTCTTTGCCAAGTTTGAAAGCTGGTGAGTAGAAAACCTACAAACAGAACAACCAACTCCAGTAGGGCTAACAACCCTCTCCCTTGCACCTTCCTTTCAGGAAAGTCCCACAAGCTTCTCACACTGAATTTACAGCTATTTCCTCAGAGATAAAATTAAAAAGTCAGTATTACTCTGAACAAGTTCTTGGGCAAGGAACTTTAGTGATAACACACCTATTTCCCTATGAAAAGGTAATGCACAAAATATTCTGTGTGGTTTTAAGGGAAACTGTGGCATATTTTAGTGAGATTTTCTTTCCCTGTGACCTCCATTCTTTTTCCCTTTTAGCAAGTAAACCTCTCAAGTAGTAACTCAATGTTAATCACAGTGATTCAGGCAAGGACACTACTTTCTCACTACTTAGTCTTCATTGGATCCCTAAAATGGGTAGCATATTTTGAAGTGCCTGTATATGATATGGGAAAACTGCACAAACCAGAAAACACAATTTACCTGTTCACGTACTCATCAATAAAATTACCACAATCTCTTTATTTTTAAGAGATGTTTAACGTATCAAGGTTGTTGGAGAAAGATGTTTTTAACATAAGGCTACAAACCAAGTAACTGCTATACCTTGGTTTGAAACCTATTCCTGCAGAAGGTTTTTATTCTTTGATATGGAACATTCAAGAAACTGAACATCTTAAACGTGGTATAATATGATATGTATGATAGATACTTATATATATGAGAGTTACATTTTTGTATCCGGTTGCTGTTTAGCTATGTTAACAAGAATGTTCCATATAATGAAAAAATAACCCCCACCCACCTTAATTAGCATCTCTACAATACATCTCCATGAAGGAGAATATAAAGCAATTATATTCGTGTGCAAATTTGGATTAATTTCTTTACTACCAGCTGATAGGCGGATTAGCGATACGCATAGCATAAAGATCTATACACAAACACAGCACATATAATTTTGCAGAACCAGATCCTTCTTTCTTTACATTTAGTACAAAACTAACAAATATATCTGTTCAGTAACAAAAGTTGCAGAGATGTAAGCAGTTAACCCCTTAATGCTCATAGTCTAAGTATTGTGACTCCGCTGAAAAAAAGGCATCCTTGCAGCATCTCCAGCATCAGACTCAAGGGGTTAGTTAATGAAATGCCCCAGGCATGCCATCCTTTCCTATGTGCTATACTCTATGACCCCACTTACACATCTCAAGCAAGAAGGAAAACAGCTTTTAAAACAGCTTTCTGACTATAGACATGAAATCGCAAACATATTTCACATTAGGGAAAAAAAGGAGTTGATTATTACCAGAAGACAACAATATCTGTTTAGAATCCACTGGTGATGTGAAAATAATTCATTCAGATTTAAGTAAATGGGAAATTTATTACTGAATTCTAAGGCAGAGAATTTTAGATTAATGTTAGAAATAAGATATTAAGTCTTCAGCCTAAAATTTGCTAAAAGTGGAGCTACTCATGAGCTTAATCACCTTTCTTTAGATCCAAACAGCACAGTGGTCCCAGCTACCTCCAAATATCAGAGTTAAAAACTGATGATTGCAATAAAAGCAAAATAAACTATGAAACTGAAGGCTGACTGTAAAAACTTCTCTCTTTAAATCCTGAGCTTGCAGGCAAGCCACTGGTGTATTGTCAGGAGTCTCCAGCAGAGAATCTCCAGTTCTGTTACAGCTGTACCCTGCCACAGAGCACTGGATGAGCCTCAAACGATCATGTTTTAAAGTGAATTATTTTAAAATTCTGCATATGCCAAACACAATTCTTTCACTGCAGGCAAGTCACGACATGTTCTGCAGACTAGACCATTAGATTTCAAATGGAAGATCACTACTTTGATTTTTAACTTGCTCAAAATGTATTTGGTTGTGTTCAAAACCTGAAGCCAAAATCACTCATCTCTGATCTGTGTTGAATACAAGACTTTGGCAGCATTACTATTGTTTACAATAAATATAGCTTATTGGGTGATTTGGACAAAATCCTGTTCACACTGAAATTCAAAAGTAAAAGAAAAAAAAACAAAACAAAACTTTTGTTTGAAGTCAGGAGGTTCACACCCTTCAGTTTTGATCTGATTGGTTGAGGATAAAATAATGTGGCTTGCTTAGAGTAAAGCCAGCAGCATATTTAGCAGAAATTAATAAAGTAATAGCCCCTAGGCTTCCCCTTGCATTTTAGTTAAGAGGCACCATTTCTGTAAATTTTTAAGGTCTGACGCTTCATGTGGACCTCAGCCTTGCCCATACTCATCACTTTGGCAATGGGCTGCTAAATGAGATATACCAAAGTAGTGCTTCTTGAAGTTCTGTGGCGAAGTCAGTGACTCTCATTTTCCAGAATTAATTGTGACTAAGCACCCTTCCTTGTAAAATATAAGGTTTTAATTTTTGCATCCTTTTCTTTTCTGGTGATATGAACTCCTGCTCACAAAACTTCTCTGCTGACAACAACCACATCAGGACTGTTACATGAGACAACACCCAAAACCATATTAGAATATATATCTCTTTCTATACATGTTACAATATGCATGTAAAATGTTTTTTAAATAACTGTATTTGTTTAGAAGTGGAGGAGGCTGTTTTATTATTTAAGGCATCCCCCAGAATACTGATGCTTCCCAACCAAGGTGAGAATTGAAACTTCATCCCAGGTAGCTAATAAAAAGAACACAGACAGTAAAACTGCAAGATTGTCCCTCTCCACTGAAAGGTGCAGTTCTCTCTAAGTCAAAGTAGGTTTCAGCAAATCTTTTCCACCATAAAAGTCTTAACCAACCATTTTATTTCCTAACAGGTGTCAGCCCAGTATCTACCACATTAAAGATTCATCCCAGCACTATTCCTCCCAGGCTCTGCTCCTCAGCCCCCAGGTTGTACTACAATGTCTGAGGCATGACTGAGGACCAAGGCATTCACTTATTTGCCCTATTAGCTCTATCTGAAATACCCATATAACAAATGTCCTCAAGGACAGTCTCACCCAACTTCCCAGTTATAACAAATCCAGCAGCTCTCACCAAGATGCCAAAAGTGCTTGACATCCCCATCCCTTTGCTGAAGAGAGGGTGGATGCCAGCCTACACAGCTGCTCCTGGGAGCATAAGTCATCTGGTTTCAATGAAAAGGAACCAGGATAGCACAGATCTCTCAGTTAAACCTCACAAATCAAATTTGATTTTGATTTGCCATAATCTGCTGATGTCTCAGTCAGAAACCTGCTGGGAATTTTAGGCAGGTATCCAATCAGTATGAAAATGAACAAGTCCCCCAGATTGCAGTAGTTGCACTGGAGTAGTGATCAGTTACCCCAGCCACAACACAGAGCTCAAGGGCATTTGGTTTATCCAGTTATGCAAAACACATGAGATTTTAACAGGAAATCGGCCAACTCCCAGACACAGTTATGCTGTTAAAATACACGACTCACATCTAGATTGGGCCTGGCTGGACTACAACACTATGCCAGTGATGCACATGGCATTCATCCAGTTAATTGAGGAGGAGTAATGTCAGTGGCTTTGACACTTCTAAGGCAAAGCCTGGACCTGCTGCCATGCAACACTCCACCAAAGTCAGTGACTGAGGTCTTTCATGGATGAGTGGACAACACTACCCCAGTATCTTCCCTGTATTCCAATATAAATTTTAATAAAAGTAAAACCACAGAACAGGCAGCAAACCCTCACTAATAGAAGGATGACCAAAGATTATCCAGGATAACTAAGAAAATACAGAAAATACACAAGTTGGATGCTGAAGGCTTGCCTGGTCCTACGCACCCTCACTTCCTTCCAGAGTGAAGTAGTTCTCACTTCTTTACAGTCAAACTGCTCACTCCTTTACAGTTGTCTGACAGCTTCTGTGAACTCAGCTGTTACCTAGCTGTCACTCCCTGCCACAAGAGCAAAGACTTCTCTTGGGAACACTGAGAAGAAAGGTGACGCTGACTCCATTAGAGAATCACAGAAAAGTCTAAGTTGGAAAAGACCTTTATGATCATTGAGACCAACCACTGACCCAGCAGTGCCAAATCCATGACACTAAACCATGTCCCTAGGTGCTACATGTTCACATCTTTTAAATATTTCCATGGTGGTGACTTAAGCACTTCCCTGGGCAGCCTGTTTCAGTGTTTGACAACCCCCTCCATAAAGAAATTTTCCCTATTATCCAATATAAAACTCCCCAGCACTAACTGAGGCCACTTCCTCTTGTCCTATCACTTGTTAAAGGGACAAGCAACCAGTGCTCTCCTTTCAGGTGGTTGTAGAGCAATAAGGCTTTCCCTGAGTTTCCTTTCTTCCAGACCAAACAACCCCTCTCATCAGACTTGTGCTCCAGACCCTTTCCAAGCTCCCAGAGAAGTTTCCCTTCTCTGGACATGCTCCAGCACCTCAGTGACTTTCTTGTTGCGAGGGACTCAAAGCTGAACTCAGGATTTTAATATTATCATGTCTGAAATAAGCTGCTGACATTTCCTCAAGAAAGGCAGTTGATGGATTTGAAGATGTCACATTTTGACACAGAGGCAGCACAGCATGAAAAATCAAGGGCAGGCAATTGAAAGCAAGTGAAATTTGAAAGCAAGGGCAGGCAATTGAAAGCAAGTGAAATCACCCCCACTTGCCCAGCTAGATTGAGAATGGTCCATGAAGGCTGCCAAGAAACACATTTTGCTGAATTCAGAGGTGTTGGTTGAAGCAGAAATAACATTACTATTTTTCTAGATGAAGAGAACTCATCTGTTATCCCATTCAGAGCTGCAATAACCCAAACAATGCTGGAGCTTCTGTCTTGGATAGGGGGACAATTATCACATAGGTCAAATTACCTGGCTAATAGTGTTTGGAGATGAGATGGCAGTTTCTCATTACTGTATCCCTGAGGTAATGCTTTATATATGCCCTCTGTATCACTCTACTTTAGTCTATTGTTACATGACTAAAACTTGGTTTAAAAAAATCTCTAGCAACTAGCAAGAACAAAATCATTGCATGTTTTTACAGAAACTAGACTACACCTAGCACTAAAGGTAAGAAGGCAAAAGTATGTTAATATTCAAGAACTGAGATGCTTGCACATTTGTACTGACCTCCTTTTGTCCACAAGTATTTTTAGTAGTATTAAAGCTCTTCCTGATCTCATAGGAAAGTCTTCTCTATACTTATTCCCACAGTAAGCATCAATTTTTTTTCCATTTTTCACCTCCATATTTGCGTTATCATGCATCCTTTCTGTTACAAGAAACTAAATGCTAGTTACAAAAATGCTTACTTGTGTATTTATCTACCTCTTATTTTTTTGCATAAATCCACTAAAATCAATACAGCTGAGATATGCCCAAGGAAACTTCAGCATTTTATTCCTAAACCTAATATCATCACACAATATCAAGATCCAAGTAGCTAAAACAGGTTAATTACCAGAATCCTACTGAAGAAGCCTACACTTCAAATATACATCAGTGAATTTTCTATTCATTGTGCAGCTCTTCATTCAAGTTAGAAGCAAAAAAATAAAAATTACAATCCTAGTCATGAAACCCAGTTTTAAGTTCTTTCTCTAGAGATCATAAGTGCATTGCACATTGAACAGTGGCAAAAAAACCAATCTCCATCTGGTTAATTTTATGAGTGCAACAAGTCTTAGAGACTCAAGACCTTTCAGTATCTTCAGCTGATACAAGTAGAAGAGCCTCAGTTGGGTTCACAGAGCAATTCACGAGACCTGTAAACACCCAATGTTCAAACAACTGTTACAAAGCAGTTGGCTGCACTGTTCCAGGTGACAAAACTGAAGAAAATGTTTGAATAAGTTAGATGCACAGCTGTTGAAAGTCAAAGACATTGTTGGTTCACCAAACAGCAGAATACTGTAGGCCTTACTACATTCCCCTATGTAATGTTTGCTCTTAAATCTGTTACAAAGGAGAAAAGGTGTGCAACTCCACTGTCAAAACCAAGTGGCATAAGTAGGCTCCAAATATTTCACTGTTTGACAAGTCAACTGGTGACATGGCTGTTTTGACAGCACTCAACTCACTGTGTCCTAATCCTGCATTCACTGCACAAGCAAGATACTATTCAGAACAACTGTATTTCACAGAAGGGCTTATATATTTTATTATATGTACATTTTTATATAAAAATGTTATATACATATATATGTATATATATATAAAATATTTACCAAAGTAAGTGCAAATTTAAGACCCAACAAACAAACTGGGAAGTTTAAGATTTCTGTTTTATGGAAAAGGCAATTTTTGGAGTCCAGTTATTTCAGTAGTTTACTTGAGAAACAGACGCTCATTTAAAATAGCAAGCAGAATACATTGCCTCTAGGAGTGTGAAGAGGGCAAATATTTCCTTCTAAGTCATTTTATAGCCGTTATAATACCTATTTTTGCCTGCTCTCAGAAGCCAGACCCAAAGAAGCTAAGATCAGTTGCAGTTAATCTGGCACATTCACACTCCCACCATCCTGGGAAAATTCTGGGCTAATTGGGATCAGAAGTTACGCACCAAAAGTCTTGTTAATTTATAGTCATCATATGTAGACAGGGATGAACTGCAACTTTTTTTATATTGTTTATGGACCGACATGAGAAAAGCCATGTCTACTCCTCACTCTCTCCTGGTTACCTGAGTTGTATCACATTGATTAAGCCTCCTTTCTATAAAAATGTGAGTTCATCCAAGTTCCATACAGAGATAAACTGGGATAAAGTTCTGCAGAGGGCCACAAAGGCGGCTAATGGGGTGCAGCACATGGACACTTAACTATCCAGGAGAACTTATCTACATTGCAGAGGAGTCACGGGAGGATGTATTTACAGCAAGAAACAACAGAGCCAGAGTCTCATGAAAGAGGCACAGTAAGAAAATGAAATGACCTCAAGATGCAGCAAAGGAAATCCCTCACTGGAGAGGGAGTAAGTGCAGAAACAGGCTGCCCACAGGTTATGGAGCTTCTGCCATTAGAGAGACTCAAAACTCTTCTGGGAAAGTTCCTGCTCTAACTTGGAAGGAAGATAAACTACATGATCTCCAGAGGTTCCTTCCAGCTTTAATGATCCTATCACACAACTTAACACAGCCCACAGAAGAGAGCCAATTAATGCTGCATCACTTTATCTGCACTTGCCTGAAATTAGACTTCAGCGTGAATACACAGAAATAGTAGTTTGGGGTAAGGATGCCCATATCCCTGGCTTCCAAGGATGTTGTAAGAAACCTTTCTCATGCAGAAAATATTAAAAGAAATGTATATAATTGATACAACTATAAAAATGGGGGAGAAAATGGGAAGTAGTCAGTAAAACTCCCAAGTCCTAACAGAGCTTGTACAGACCTCTAGTCAACAAGGCATTATCAGTACTTTTTTACTGAATAGGTTATAAACAGTACACTTACTATTCCAAGACAATAGAATATTGTTTAGCCAAATGCTACTCATTGTAACTTCGAAAATACTTTGAAAGTATAAATACACAAACTGAAAAATATTTTTATGTAATTGTGACAGCATATGATTAATTCATAGTGGACACTCTCACAATGACTATTCCCACAAAAATACTTTATGTTCATTTTTATACCGCTTATGTTTTTATAAAAGGAAAGCAGGAGTTAAAAGAAGTTACAAAAATCTCTTAGATATTAACAACTCTTAACTGCAGTGAGATATTCTAGTGTTAACCATCAAGTCAGCTTAACATTAAAAGTAAACACGCCAGAAGATAGGTTATACATAGAGTCAATGACACAATTCAGCTCTGTTTACCTATAGCAAAATTTCCAGAAATGCTGCCTCTGAGGACTTTCTAAAGAGAATAGTTAGAAACTCTAGGCCAGCAGCACTTGCCATGAGTTCTTTTCAGTAATTATTAACAGAAGACTCTTAGTTCAAGCAGACTATTTTCAATAAATTACTGTGCTGCTAACAGGGCCACTTTGAAACAATGGCACAAGCATCTCAGTGACCCACTTAAAGCGATCTCGGTCATAGCATGATCTGATAGCTCAGAATTAACTATAACATAAGATGACTGACTTTGCAATTCTTACATTTACTTTTGTCTTTCATGGTTTTATTCAACCAACTTAGCTCTATGTACTACTATGAATTATTACTGTTGAAAAGAGAAAATTTTGGACAGCTTAAATAGGGCCAGCTATAATCACCTCTATCGTAACAGGACAATCCTTTGACTTTCCTCTGGGAAAGGCAATACCAAACTGAATTTGCTTACATTTACCAACTAGATGAGGAAAGAAACCCAGTCCCAACAGAAACTGGAAATCAATCTTTCAGTCTTCAGCAATTATTGTTTATGAACTGGCAAAAATTAAAACAGAGCCTTGCCATTACATACAGCTGATACCTCAGAACTTAGCACTGAACTTACTGATGTAATTTCTGCCATCTATGTCACAGAGTCAAATTTGCTATGTTTTTGAAACATTATGGTGATAGAGGAAAATATTTCTTACACACAACTTTTAATTAAAAGACATAGACAATTTTCTTACTAGAGCTTTGTAACTCAAGCATCTCACAGCCGAATCTGTAGATTCATTTCTCTTGAAGATTATTCTTCATCTTTCATTTATATATGGAAATGAGAAAGACAGTGTCTGAAAAAATGCAGCATTGAATACTAAATTCCAAGGATCTTAATCTGTATTTTTTTTCTTTTTCCTTTTCTTCCAGCAAGGGAGAAACAAGTGCTATCTGCCTATAAAAGTCAGGCAGACTAATATAGTATCTCACAGTTCAAAAGGCATCTCCAAAACAGTTGCAAGTAATTTAATTATTATTGAAATTTTAAATCACAAATTCATTAAGAGCTGGTTGTTTCAAAAGCAAGAGATTTCTTAGTTATAACAAGCAAAGTCCTAGCTCAGCTAATCATGTGCTAGGCACCACCACAACTGTGTAAGTTTAGCATGTTAAAGGAAAGTTCCTTTCATGCCAGTGTACTCCTTAAAACTTTATACTTACATACCTTTCAGGGAACTTTTCTAACATACTACTTCTTTTGCTGTTTTATACAGAAAAATGAAATAAAACATTCTGAGCTTACGTAATTTCATGACTCAAGACACCAAGATAGTTTCCCAAGGCAAAATACTATTTCATAACCTCCACTATCTAAGCAGCTAGATAATTGATGGCTTCTTCAGATTACACCTGTACACTGATTTAAATAGGTGCAATCAATTAGCATGCAAGACATTTGTGTTAATAATGCGCAAGGAAAGATATTTATCCTACTGGTCCTTCATTCTGTTATCTTTATGAAGCTGTTTGAAAGAAAATAAATTAACTCAAAATTCCAGCCCAAAACTGTGGTACTGCAGCCCCAGGCTCTGTTTTGGAAAGGAATATTGTGATAATTGGACCCCACAGAGACGTGCCAGCAAATCTTGATTTAAAGCTGTTGCATTAGGCATTGGTCCAATTCCTCTATAAAACAGGAGAACTGAATCATGTCTCAATCAAGAAATTATGCTGTGGATGAGAAGGTCACCTGTTAGTTACACCATTTTCCATGGGCAGGTTCCACAAGAAAAACATATTTTAAACACAAGAACTTATTTCAAGTGTTTCAAACCAACTCAGCTGAAGAATTCAGAAGACTGTCATTAACAAGGATTATTAACATTGTTGGTTTGTTCATCCATGTGGTGACACAACACTACTGTCTCGCTCAGACTTCCCAAATTCTTTGGAATCCAGTCCACACAGTATCATCTCAGGTTGGGTGCATCTTGGGATCAACCAGTCCCCCATGTCCACCCATCCAGATCCTGCCAGGTACTGGCAGCCCACAGAGCTATCCTGAGGCTGAGGAATTTTCAGCAAACCTGCTGCCAGCTTGAGAAGGCCATGGCCATGCACCTGTGCCTGCCAGTAGCCTCTGGCATGGGAAGTTCTGAGGTGTCCTAGCAGACAAGTTTGTTGCAAGCAGAGAAAAAGAAATTCTCATTAATAGTATGCAAAATTTGGTTTAACTTCAGCCAGTGCTCACATCATCCACCCAGAAGGACAGGTAAATTGATCCTAAGACATTTCATTTCTTTGAAATAAAAAAAAAAAAAAACAACCACCACTGGAGGTTCCAGGACACAATAATGTGTTTTTCAATTAAAAACTTTCTGTTTCTCAGAGAAATAAGTAAACATTATGTAAATGGCAGTTTCATTCCAAATTTGCTGGCCTTTAACCACCACAGTATTTTAAACAAAGTCTCCAGTGTATGAAACTAAAGCCACAATACTATGTCTCCTTCCACTAACCCACACTCTAGAAAGGCACTTGAACAGAAAATCTCCAACCTGAGATGCAACATACATGGTATCAAAGAAAATACAAAAATAAGACATACTGCTCTGGGGGGCAGGCAATAAGTTCACAACTGCATGTTCCTCAAACCCCTTGGAGAGACCTGGAGATGTCTTCATCCTGGTACTCTCTATCCTCACAGTTATACTAAAAGTAGTCTTTTTCACTATAAATAATTAGTAACAATTTGGCAGCAGAACATATCTCAACATACGCACTTTAATTGTGGAACTTTCATGTTGGTCACATACCAAAATAAACTATCAGAAATTCATGACCAACATTACTTTCGCCCATACTGTTTCAAAATCCACTGACTGGAGCCCGCAGTAAGAAACAATTACAAAGCTATTCCATTAATATTGGCAGGTTTTCCTCCTTTCTTCTTTTTTTTTTATTTTCATTAAGGGAAGAATAGTATTAATATGCACCAACAGTAAAAAACATAAATGAGTAGGTGTTTTACACCAAGGCTAAACTGCCTTATAAAACCCTCAAAAATTAAATTATCAGAAGAGTCAAAAATCTACTCCTTCTGCAGTCAAACTAAGGTGAATTGTATTTTGAAAATGCATTAAAAGCAACAAAATTTGAAAAAGGATTACTAAAACAAGCATAAATACCTCTTATAACTAGCACCTTTTTAAAATACAGCTAAATATTTTTGTAGTACATAAAGTGTAAAAGAAAAAAACTAAATGCAAAACTCAGTGCTACAACTGGTGAAGGAGAGCAATCATCCACCATGACTATTGCCAAGCTCAAGTATAACTTAGTATTGCCTTAATATTTCAATTTATCCAATACCATTCTTCATGCATGTGCACAACATTATCATAACCCTTTACAATAACATATTCATGTTCTAATTCAAGGAAACCAGAATGCTAATATTTTGTGTCGCTAATATTTTGTGTCATGTATATTTATTGTTATAGTGAGTAGACTTGGCTGGCTTCCAAATGCCCACCCAGCTACTCCTATCCCACCTCAGATGGACAAAGGCAGAAAACAAGACTAAAAGCTCGTGGGTCAAGATATGGACAGAGAAATTGTTTCATCAGTTACTGTCATGGGCAAAACAGACCCAGCTTGGGGACAGGCGATTTAATTTGCTGACAGTTACAAGAAGGATGGCAAGAAAGAACAGGAAAATTTAAAACGCTTTCCATTTCTTCTTTCCAGGCTCAATTTCACTTCATTTCTGAGTCCTGTATTCCTTCTCCTCCCTGAGCAGTGCAGAAGGATGGGGAACATGGGTTGTGCTCAATCCACAACTGCTCCTTGCAGCCACTCCATCCTTTCCACTTTTCCCCTGCTCCCCTAACAGAGGCGACCCCTGCAGACCCCACCACAAAAACCTTGCCATGTAAACACAATGACATTGTGCACATAGATTACAGAATAAGCCTTTGAGAGCCTGATGATCATGTTCCATAATTGCGTTTTTCCAGAGGGTGGCAGGGAAAAGCTCTGTTTATAGGTTTCATGACATTTTAGCTCCAGCAGCAGAAATATCATATGTAAAATTTCCTTCCTCAAGATAATTAACCACAGTCTGGGAAAAAAAAAATAATTTAAACCAACAACTTCCTTTGTGTAAAATAAGTTTGTGTTATGACAGGGGTCTATTTTTCACACACACACACTCAAAATTTGGAGCCTGATATAACTGCAACACTTTACTGGACATGTCTTCAATGTCTGGCAGTTATAAGTAAATCTACCCTAAATAATGTTTAAAAGTAATGCTAAAAAAAATACCAACAAACTATTACTTAAATTAAATAAAAATTTTGTGAATTATAGATCCTAAAGTACAATTTTTAGTAGAGAACTGTCTTCCAGGTTCAAAGGAAGGCTCTGCAACAGTTTTTCTATGACCTTCGATATAAGACCCCACCCTAGAAAAATTTGTAGACATTCCAAAAATCACTAAAGTGACAAGTAATGAGAAAAGCCAGTTATTGGTGAAAATAACCTGAATCTCTAGGTAAGACAAGCTCTCTGAAAACATGCATTCTAACAGCTGCAAAGGGCAAGATCATCTATAGCAAGAAGATTGAACCAATTTTATGAAGTAAGGTTTGTGTCCTGAAAAGCTACAGCTCTGAATGGAATTTAGGCATCACCAGGAATAAGCAAGTGAACATGAGATCACAGTGATGCAGTTATTAAGCAGGGGCAGGGAGAGAATACAACAACCCCATGAACTTCTGTTCCAGGTATCCCAGTAGGAAGGTGGCAATACTTTCACATAATTGAAGAAATTTAACTAGTTCTTTAGTTCTGTGCTTCAAGAAATTAAAACTTGTTCAGATGGGGATTTTTAAAAAACAAACAGATAAACTCTGGAAATCTTGTCATTTGGGAGGGGTCAAAGAATGTTGAAATATTCAGTCTATCAGAAAGACACTAAAGATAAAGGTGATTTGGTCCGTGCCTCCCAGTATCAACACTATGGCCTCTGACAGAGGGCTTTTAAGAACAAAAGACAGAGTAAGCTGAAGTGGATGAAAGATATCTACACAAATTTGCAGTAAACATTAAAAAAAAAAATTAACAGTGACAATAACAAAAATTACAAACACAACAAACAACCTAACAGATTACTGATACAGTAAGACTTGATTTTAAACCTTACATTCTCATCACTGCCTTTTAAAAAATTGAGCACAAATTTCTAGAGAGGCAATACTGCATATACTTAAATTATCACCCGCTAAGGAAGACAGAATGATTTCTGGGTCCAGACTGCTAACAGGGTATCACCCAAAATTAAGCATTCACTGTACTGACTAATCACAGCTGCAGTGAAGGATGTGTGGCTGTCTCCAAACACATCAGAAGAATGTATATTTCAAAGCCTGGATACTTGACTCACATGTTCATCTTTCCAGTTCAGAGCACTGCCAGCAGAAGTGCTCACTGCCAGTGAAACGCTCCATAATCCTCCTGAATAGCCATGCAAAGGATCCAAATTATCATGTTGGAGGGGGATGGCTCAGGGCAGTGCAGTTCTGAAGCCAAAGACTCTTGTGGTGGAGGAGTTCATTTCTTTTTTCTTTTTCTGTCCAGAGGGGTGAAAAGACACTACTGGCCGGTAAAACTTTACTCCCTCTAAATTAAAGTATTGCCTCTGGTGGCACTCAGATTTTCTCACTGTATCAGGCAGCAGCAAAACCTACAGAAACTTCCATAGTTCTCTCATGAGAAAGCTTAAGCTAAATTTTACATTAAACATATACCACCTGTTGGGCTTTGTCTTATAGATATATTGCATACTACCAGACAAAGTAGAGGTGATTACTCAGTAAATACACTAGGCCACTTTTTCCCCGTCTCCCACTTCGATACCAGAGACCATTGTCTATTCCTGAGAAGATACATCGCTTCATTAGTCTTTTTGTTTATAGCAAGAAAGCAGTACTGGATTCAAACACATGGATAAAAAGTGCTCTCAAATAAGCAGGTACAGTGTGAAAAGGTTGGAAAAATTACTTCTATATTCAACTGCAATTGCTATGTCAATAGCAATCCTGAAGCTCTGGGATTCCTTAAGTGAAGGGCAAAATAATAGAATAAACATGACAGCAGCTTAAGAAAGCAATAATTTCATTTCAGGTATAAAGGAATATTCTAATGTATTTTGTCTAAAAGAAGATTAATGCCAATTTTTAAGCACTCAGCTTTCTTGCTGTGCTTTTGCCAGACAGGCTTCTCTGTCATATCTGTCTCTGCAGGTTTATGAAACTGTATAAGCCAGTAAAAATGAGCTAAAGTATGGGCAGTTTTACATAATGATTGCTCCAAATTTGAAGCTGCATTGAAACTAGCACTTAAAGCAGAAATAAAATCCTTTTCCTTCACAAGATGATGGGTGGGTTTTGCTTCAATTGGCACAATCTGCCAAAAAAGTCACTGCTTTTTCTTCTTATGGATGCTGGTTTTTTAAAGAATGTAAAGAATTACTGAATTACTTAGATGAAATAAACAGATGCAATTTCTGAGCTGATATTCTCAGACTTGACCCTCTCTGACAGGTTTTGGTGTCTGTATTCCACTCACATTTATTTGTCTGTGTACTACCTGAAACCAAAAACTCACGCTAATGGTAATTTTTGTAAGTCAGACACAAAGCACACAGAGATCCCCAGTGTCACACTTTAACTTCCGTATGCAAGCCACAGATGCAACCTAACTTGTCACAACTGATGTGATTTATACCAAAAATAGATAATGGGTACTTTAAAACTGCACTTCAGTTTTTCCTTTCAAGAAAAAGTGAAGAGAAGGAAGAACTCCCAGGAAGAGAATGGATTTTGTTTCAAACTGGATGGAAACCAACTGTACAAATACTATTTGGATTCATTAGGACAGGGGGCTTTGTCAACAGCCATTAGCTTTAAGTTGCTTCCAAATTTTGAAAGGACTCAGATGAAGAATACCCTTCTTCTGGATCTCTCTGGCTGAGTGAGAGAGAAAATGAACTCTTGCTTCAAAGCCACGTGCCTGAGACCAAAACATCTCTAGCTGTAGTGAAAGCAGTAGTGCATTAGGCTTCATGTACTGATAAGCAACATAAGACACAGCAGTAAAGGTCTGCTTTCAACACAGCTGGGCAACAAAAAAAAAAGAAATATTTCAACCTTATAATCTGTTTTCTTAAAGTAAGCCTCTTTTATTCCTGCTACAAAACAGAGAAAAGGTAGGTAGTAACTGGAAGGATGGGTGTCCCTGGAGCTCCACTCAGGGAGGAGAAAGCCAAAAATGCATTAAATGGAGGCAGAGCAAAAGAGTAGAAAGAAGTAGAAGGACAGAGAGCACAGCTCCTTTCTTCTTCCCACCGCAAATACTGTGCCCTGAGTGAAACAAACACCTTCTCCAGCTCTGCCTTCTCCTGCCTAACAGGGAGGGCAGCACAAACATCTGCCTTCAGGAAGCAGCACACGAGCTTTCCATGCCCCCTGTGCCCCATCCACCTACTCTCACCATCTTCTGAGACTCCAGCTGAGAGATGTTGGTTCTGCAGAACCATCACCTGAGCATGCACAACGTGGTGAGAAAGAGCTTACCTAACAAGCCCGTACAAGCAACTAAAGAGAGAGAACAAAAAAACCCTACACTCACAACACCTCATAAAAACAGAAAAAAAGGGGAAAGGTAAGAAGAGAGCAAGGATGAAATAGGAACCAAAAGGCAATCAAATTGTGCTGCTAAGAAGCTCAGAAAATTGGCTGTCAGGCATCAATTTATTGTGCAGGTTTATCCATATCTGGTTTTAAAAGCGTGATTTTTATCTCCCCTTGGGTACTGCATGTAATTCTAATTACAGAACACTCCCAGGCAGGTGAAGTATATAGAACACAGCCTGGATTGGCTTTATATTCCTATCACACTATTTATCACCTACCAGGCAAAAATCCAATGCCTTCTGCAGTCCCTGCCTACTCCAAGGCTTGCTGCTGTTACACAGGTGAAAGCATAAGAAGTCTTAGGATTTCACAAGCAGAATACAGGGCAGAGTAATTGAGAGAAGTGATCTCGAAACAGAGGCTTTTCAGCAGTCCCAGCTGGCCCAAGTAGGGATAAAGGAAAAAAATTAATTGTTCTGCCAGAAACTTACTAACATGGTGGTAACCACGCATAATCTCCAAAATTCTCTGAAACAGACTCAGACATGCTGTTGAGATTTGTTGTTTATTCACTTTTAAGAACTGGCTAATTCTGTATTCATTTGTGGCACTGCAAGAAGCATACCTGGCTTTATGAAACCACAACTGGCACCCTGCAGTCTTGTCAAGACAGATTATTTCCACAGGGATGCTCCACAAAACCTGTCATGAACCAGAACTGCAATACTGCTATTTTCTTCACAAGCCCACAAACTGCTTAAAAGTCCAGACAACAGCTATAAAGCCACTTCTAAACATTGTACTAGTGGAAACTTTGGGAATATTCAGATCATATCCAAAGGCTTCCCAGTCTGGCCCCAATTCAGCTCAAAACACAGCACCACACACAAAGCACAAAAATACACCTGGCCTACTCAGACAATGCACTGCAAACATGATTCAGAAAACCAAAATTAAACGAGCTCTTTGCTTCCAGGGAGATTCTCTACTCCCTGCTATTGTGTCACTGGGACAACCAACTCTGTCTTCACTGACCTGATTTCCCAGATACCCTTTCTGTCACAGGCAGAAACCCCTGGAAATGCAGGTCAATATTAACAATGCACAGCTGGAATCACAGAATCACAGAAGGGTAGGGTTGGAAGGAACCACAATGGGGTCATCTGGTCCAGCTTCCCTGTTCAAGAAGGGTCATCCCAGGATTGTGTCCAGGTTCTGGAATATTCCCAGTGAGGGAGACTTCACAGCCTCTCTGGACAATCTGTTCAGTGCTCGGTCACTGTACAGTAAGGAAGTTCTTCCTCATGTTCAGGCGAAACTTCCTGGAACATTTTCAAACTCCACATTTTATAAATTTAATGCATGGCCAATGGAAATCTACAAAGTTATATAAAATAGGAAATATGCCACCAGGAAACCATACCTGAAAATCCTGGCCTTACATTTTCAGAAAAATAAACTTAGAAATCTGAAACAACATACTACTTTTAGGATTTAAGTGACTAAAAATGTGAGTTCATATGATCACATAATATATTAAATTGTGATTTTTTATGTTAATACTGAGTTTACATGTTAAATAAGTCTCTTGACAAAAAATACTGAAACATGAAGTGAACTTTATGGTACATGTGTGTGCACAATATCCTCTAAAATGAAAAGATTCCACTGAACACCAATGTTTTGAAGCTTTTACCACCAATTGCAGTTCTGCTAGAACATTTATGTCGGTCTTTAAATTATCTAAATATCTTGAGAAAATTACACACACACACACATTTTTTCCAGGCCCCTGTCAAGGTTATCAAAGGTCTTTTTCAACAAAGGAGAAAGTGACAAAAGGTGACCTTTAGTCTTTTGAAATCAGTAGAAAATGTGACATTTAACTAAGTTGTGTGATTAGATACAATTCCAATTCTTCAAATTTACATCATTTTAGTCAGCAAAGGTCACTGATACTGTACATCACATGGACAACACATCTGTAACTTTCTTCCCATTGCCAACCAACTCACAACAAACCTGAGCACCTTCGGCTGTTTTATAAGGGGTTCAAAACCCTTTTGCAGACTTTTAGGAATGGCAGCTCAGCAGTTCTTTAGCACACTGCACTTTTCAGCCATCAATCTCCTGGGAAAAGGCTCTGTTTTTTCAACTACTTTTTCAGGTAGACAGAGAAACACCAGCATAAATTACATTTCTATTTTTATGTGTTGTATACTCTTTTATATAAAGGATATAAAAAAATTTTTGAAAGGCATTTTTACACTGTGTATTTTTTTTATTCAACTTAAGGCTAATCTTTCCAGTAACTACTCAGCAAAGCAAAATAGTTACAAAACTATGCAGGTGATTTGCACAGAACCTGTCCAGATGATCAAAAATCCTGAAAATTCATTTTCACAATCAATATTTACTCAAGGTTTCAGATTTCCAGTTATGCAATTTAACATACTCCGGTTCACTATAACCTCAAACCAGCTCAGGTTCTGTAAACCGGAGAGATAATGAATTTTTTTTTGCAACTAATTAGTCTGCTGAACTTTAAAGTGGAACTTGTTCTTGCTGACAACAGGCTACTGCAGCATGAAGGTGAAGTTAAAGGTTAATATAGGAAAAAGAAAAAAACATATTTTTTCTGCTGACAACATTATGTCAAAATAATATTACACATTTCAGGATGCGTCTTCTGTGATGGATGATAAGCCTGTTCAGAAAGCTGCAGAGTACAATTCCCCATGTAATAAAAAGCAGTGCTCTTAGAACAGGTACAATGCACTGGAGCAACAATTTTTATTTGTAAACTCTTACAATGACATCCCAATTCCTAATGTAAGCATTGTTGCATTAAATCTCCCATCAATGAAGATGAAAGTCAATACTGAGACCAGCTATAAATCACAAGGTTAAATAAACGCATGAAGCAGGAAAGAAACACTAGAAATGTATTGGGGATAGAACATAATCCATGGATGTGCCTTTTTGTTTTTATTTAAAGAAACAACAGCTCTACTGTGGACAAGGAATCAATTCCTACACTTCAGCACAGACATTTTTAATAACAACTCCCAAAACATGGCATATATTAAGGGAGTGAGGGAAGAAGGGTAGATTTTAAAGCAATTATTAAAGTATATCTCATGCAGAGGAGTGAGAAGAAAAACTTAACAGGTTGGATGAATTATGACCTCACTTTATCATGTTACACTGTATTCTATAATTATTTATTGCATTTACTATTCATATGCACCCTGTTAAGTGAAACAGGATGATAAAACTCTTTTCAGCAAGATGAAAAATAAACTCATTTTTTGTAAATTAACTAAGGCAACTAAATTTTCTTTGAACTAGTCCTCTTTTGCTCATCCAAGTAACATTTTTGCAAAAGATGCAGAGACAAAACATTAGTATCTTGAACTAACAAACTGCAGAGTTGCTCTAAGAGGGCTTCTAAAGAAGGTCCTTGATAAGACCCCCTGACTTCAGCCAGAGGTCCATGTGCCTGTCTTTCAAATTACAGGGCTTGCACTGCAGCATTCAAACGTCTCACTGTGGGGACAAAGGAGTTTTTGCAGGAAGTCAGCAGGTTCAGTCCTTCTCAGGCACCTCATACGTCTTAAACAGGAAAGTCTCAGCAAGTTCCCCACTGGGGGCTCCTCGCTTGGAGGGAACCTGGTGGGCTTTGATCCAAGAGATCCAGCTCCCACACCCTCCTGCCCACAGCGCCTTTGTAGGGCGGGGAAGAGGAGTGGCTGGGACCAGCCCTGTTGTAGCCATAGCCAGGTGGCACACAAATCCTCAGGGACCACTGCCAACTGGAGTAAATTAAAGTAGACCTCAGGCAATCTTACAGAGGGCTGGGACAAGTCAGGAGAGGAGAAACACACAGCTGTAATCAGGACAGAGTCCCAGAAGCACTCTTGATCAAAAATATTTTTCCTCTTAATTTCATTGAGCATTAACAGTTTTACAAAGGTCTGCTTAGCCCATCTCCTTCCCTACCCCTCTCCACAGACACTCTTACAAATACCAGCAATTCCAGACTGGAAGAAGCATGAATGGGAAGGGACATCTCCTCTTCTGTGTCATTCCTATTTCTACTGCGCTCAGGATTTCTGGATCTTAAAAAAAGGGGGCAGAGTCAAAAATTCAACTGCAATACCAGAGCTGCTATCGCACTCCTCCTGCCCAGAAGATGCATCAGGTGTGTAACTCAAAACACGGTGTTCCTGACATCAAGCATCTCAGCAAGCCGAGTGCCAAACTGGAGACAAACACCAACTTCTACCCTAAAGTTCTACAGTCCTTCAGTAAAACTGAACCCAGCAACAGAGGAAAATATTGATTCAATGTCCTTGTCCTGTTTCTGTAATTTTGCTGCTTGCATAGCAGTTGGCAAGAATGGTTAATACCATTTCGAGTTTCAGTCTAATGCTTCACTGTCAGAACAACAAAATGACCACGAAGACTCCAAAGCACTTTTCAAATATGAAAGATCAGAACTAATCTAATAAGAAGCCATTACAAATGGCTTCTTCAAAGCCTTAGACCAAATAGCAATGAGTTCACTTCAAGGAACTTCCTGGAATCACAAAATCTTTTAGACTGGAAAAGATCTCCAAGATTATCAAGTCTAAACTCTGACCAATCTAGATCGTACCACTCAGTGCCCTGTCCAGTCATTACTTGAGCACCTCCAGGGATGGTGACTCCACCACGTCCCTGGACAGCCCATTCCAATGCTTGACCAACCTTGCCATAAAGAAATTCTTCCTGATGTCCAACCTTGGTACAGCTTGAGGCTGTCCTCTTGTCCTGTTGCTAGATACCTCGAAGCAGAGGGCTCTTCTAGAAACCATGAGTTTTCTAAAATCTTTCTAAAATCATGGGGTTTACCTCTGGGAAGTAAATGCATAAACATTTAAAAATGGGAAGGGACACTGGATGCAACAGTGTAGTGGAAATTATGAATATGAGATGTATATCAAGCCAGCAAACTTAAATTTAAAAATTAATTCTGCAGAAACAAATCTGTCTATAGCTGTAGGCATTTTTTAAAGTGAGAGGGGCCAGGAAGTTGGCAGAGCTGGTAGGTTAGGTTTGTTTGCATATTTTTTTGCTCTGCTTCTGTTTTGTGGGTTTGTTTTAAGTCAACCCTTTTTCTTTTAGTTTAAATAAAATCCCAGATTTTGCCTTCACACATTTCCAGTCTTCAGAGTCCTCTCAGATCTTCTAACAAAGAACTGTATGAGAACTTGTATCTGGTAGAAGGACCTATATCTGAGAAGATCAATTTTAATTAAAATGTAAAATATACATTTCACACTGCAGTGCTTATTTCCCCTCATGTTACTTGCCCTTCCTGCTTTATTACTGTCACCATGATTTACAGAGATGAGACACAAAAAGGAATGCTAAAATACTGTAGTTCCCTGTGGTATGGATTGTAAAAAATACAATTACTAATCCCTGATTCCCAAAACATAAAGTCAAAATAAAGAAACAAACCAAACAAACAAAAAAGGATTTCCCCATTCCCCCTTTTTAAAGTGCAGAGATATGAAGCCCAAATTCTTTCAAGGGCTGCTAGACACAAGAACTGCACTCAGCTCATTTATAAGCCATCTCAAACCTTTGGCCAGCAGACCAATGCTACTAGTCTCCCTGTCATTTTCTTCAAAAGACAGTTTCATATCACTTCTGTGTTTCTGCTGGATCCCATCCTGGCTAAGCTTAAACTCCCTTGGAACAGGCAACCTTCTGCCAAGCAAGTTGATCCAGGGACAGCCAACAGGAGGCACAGAGATATTGATACACGTTTGGAAAGGGTGTTGAGGTTTGGAGCAGGGGAGGGACAAGCTGAGGGGAGGGACTACTGCAGAGTCACAGGGTTGAGTCCTCTCTGTATGGAGACTCAGAAAAACACAACAGAGCAATAACCCTTGGAGGCAGCAGCCTAAGAACCACTGCAGCTCCACCTCTCAGATAAGAGTATCCATATAGAAGCATGAAGTTATGAGATGTTCAAAATGTGCTAATGACATTAACTGACTTGCTGCACATAGTGAGAAAGGGAATCCACGTGCAACCTTCTACCTATAGATGAAATTGCTGCTCAAATTTGCTTTTGAATAATTTAAAGAGTAATGTATATGTTGTCATCTATTTGCTGAGAGTTCTCTTTATTTCTCTCTTTTACCAGTATAGGAAAAAACACATTGAAGTAAGTGAGGAGAGATTAAGAAGGATATTTAGATTAAGTTAGTCTTCTCTCCTTATCATCCAGGAAGGAAATAATAGAACAAGAGGAGCTATTCAAGAAAAGCAAGAGGAAACTGCAAAGCAGTGAGGACATACTACAGGAACAAAGATGAAGGTTCCTAGGGGTACCCAGGAACACTGAGTGTGAGAGAAACAGCTGAGGTAAAACAAACCCAAATCCCGATATTTTCCTTAGGTACATGAATATGAGATGGTGGTGGAAGATTCTGCCCACAACTTAATAACCCATACTCGGGTAATCTCCCCCATCCTGGCTGTCAGACAATTGCCTGGGTGTCTGCCCCTGCTCAGTCAAAGTTTCCAGCATTTCCTAGCATCGAGTCTCCTAACATACTATAAAAAAGCACATGAAAAAAAGGTTAAGGATCAAATGTACTCTGTATACAGACCCACCGAAGTTAGGAAAACATGAAAGTAGCGTAACAGAAAACAAACATGACCCGGTGAGATGTCAGGGAAAGCTTTCTACTACAAGAGTAACAAAGGGCTGCAGCTGAGCTCCTGGGGGGCTCCTTTAGCTGAGGTTTTCAAAAACAGATCACACAAAAAGAACCTGTAAAGAATCAGCCACGTATTTGTGGCCATGCCCTTGTGTAATGTAATTCACTATAAACTGACTATATATCCTACTCATCTAATTCCCTTCTGTCCCTGCTGTTATACAGAAGCAATCCCGGCCATTGAGAAACGATGACTTTACCTTCTTGGGGGGGAAAAAAAAAGGCATATAGCACTTGCTTTAGTTATGAGCTTCCTCACAGAAATATGCAGGCTTACTGGTTTTAGGAGTCAGCAGGGTTCATGCTTTTGAGTTCCTCTCTGCGACCATGACAACAGAAAGTTTATTTCAAATGAAAGCAAGAAAGAAATTCAAGACTTTGCATTGACAAAAACACCAAAGTGAAATCTGCCATAAGAATCAGACTGAAGCACTGCAGATTTGAACCTCCCAGAGAAATCAGTCCTTTCAAGATTTGTAAGCCTGAACCACCACCACCACGAGTGAAGGCTCTTAGCCAACAGCAAATGAAAGGTAATGCAACTAAATCCTCTTACCACAATCTAAAATAAAATGAATTACTAAATATTCATGCATATGGACAGCTACCAGACTGAGCACTTACCAGCTTGATCACATGTCCAAACCTTTCCATACAAGCTTGTAAGAATCAGCAGGGTCCACAAATACTGCACACAAAGTAAAATATTTAGATACTGTAGTCCCTCTGGAGACCTGAATTTCAGATAGGGTAACACACCCACCTGAATCACAGAACCTTCAGCTCAATGTCACCACCTAAATGACTCTATGACAGCTAAACCTTCCTTTTGAAATACAGTTTTAATATCTTCCTGTGTGAAGAATTGCTACGGGGCAAGCATTTCTTTGTCTCAGCAGCAGTTGTTCCTTAAAACTGTTAAGTCCACACATAATTATCTGAGGTTGCTTGTTTATTAAAAATACAGGCTCAACTGCATAAAATTCTCTATCTTCTGTTTCTAGCATTGAGTAAGAAAATGCCAGCTCATAAAGCTGAGATGCTGCTTCCCAGTCTCAGCTCCTGGGTCAAGCTCTCATACACTTGGTGCCTCGATGTAAGTAATACTGCTGTCCTGATATTTACTCTGTAACCAGTAATTCAGTCCTGAGAGATTTTCAGAGTTGCCTGAGTGCTCAGTGCAACCTTTAGAAAAGACTTTTGAAAGACTCTTATACAAGCACCTGAATAGTTTTGAAAATAACTTCCAATGCCCGTGTCTTTTGTTGCAATCCTGCCTATGATTATGTGATACATTATAATCCCTGCTGAAACTGACAGGCTCTTCCTCACCAAGGTCAGATCCTTCCAATTTCTTCTTTTTAATATGCATTATTTTCTTCTGTTTGAACTGCACTTTATTTGCTTTGATATACTATAGCTTAAATGAAATTTGATACAATTCAACACAGGACAGTATATTCTTTCTTCCCCCCGCAGCAGAACGTGTGTGAGATGACCAAACTCCAACAACTGACTTGACTTATTTTGGCTTAAACAAGTGTCATTAGAGGATATAATACCCCATTGAAACAAGAGCCCAAAACCAGAACAAATCCTTGTTTAAAATAATGTGTCCTTTTAAGCAGATTCAGCCTTCTATCTAAATGAAGTAGATCAAGGGGAAAAAAATCACAACAGTCATCTGTTGTGACATGGTTCAATAAGTCTGTTATTTCACCAAAATCCTGTTTCTGCTAATTTTTAGCATAATTCTATACATAAATATGTTTCAAGGTGTTTTAACCTTCTCCAACATATTCCCTTGCCCACAAGTGGGTAACGTTACATGAGCACTATCATAATGCATACTCAAACAGACTACAGGTGGATTGTATTTTATTTTCCCCATGAAAGCAGATCCAGTTAGTCAGAAAGACCATTTTTGCATGCAGAGAAAGTCTTGAGGTTTGGGGGCTCGATGGGCTGGCAGGCCTAATGGGAAAATCAAAGGGGTTCAATAGATGATGGGTAGATTTTGATAAGGACAGTACTTACTGTGAAATTGCCCATTAGGCCTTTGTCAGATGAGCTACCTTTGCAGCTTTGAGTTAGAGATGCCTAAAATTTTCAGGGGCCTAGAAACCTTCTTCCATTCACACTGCTCCTGGAACCACAGTGTACCTCCCTCCCAGATGTTATGCAGGAGGAAACAGCTGTACACTTGAAAAATAACCTAAAACTATAAGTACTAAGAATGCTGGAGCATAAACTAATTGAGTCAAAGGCATTGTTTAATTAAATGTTCAGTTCCTCCTTCCAGATTGAAAATGGTGCAAAGCTTCCTTTGTGTATATTTAAAAAAACGACTACTGCAATTTCCTTTAAATCATGCTTCTGGTTCCCCCCTCATGCTTCACACTTTAAAAAGCAAACAAAACCCAGATTTTCCCTGCATTATTATATTTTTCCCCTTTTTTCAAGCCTGTACTGAATAGAAAAAGCCTGTATTAGGCCAGTCAGGTTTCCTGTTCCCCTGTACTGGTTCCTAACCAACTTCAAAATGCGAGCACATTTGTATGCACAGTGAACTCCACAGCAAACACCTGCTTCTTAAAGGCACTGTACACTCTGCTACCTCCTGTAATTTGCTGCTCGAGTACATTCTTTCGCTTCATTTTCTGTACACTCAGAAATCAATGTTCAAAATTCAATTACACTGCAATTTCTTCAGTTCAAGTGATTTTTCTTATCCCATATTCCTTCTGTATGCAAGAAAAGGAATATGAATCACAGCGAGCTTAAAAACAAGATAATAAGCAGCATCCTGTTAGATGCTCTTCATCTAATAGATAATAATACCAAGTCCATCTGCTCTGTGTGGCTAGAATATGTAGAAAAAAATGAGTATTAAGATGAAGAACCTTTAATCCACTGTAGGCAAAGGCAAAAGCACTGCCACTTTAAATAAAATTGCATGAATCCACTGGTGGATTAAATACAAACACACTCAGTATAATCACCTCCAGCTGAGCATGGAGATGGGCAGAGCACAGATTTATATAACTTTCAAAGAGAGGTGAATGCTGTGATGTACACTGATTGTACTTTTGTAATTTTTGAAGTGAAGGCTTATACCTTAGTATGGCAGGCACAAAAAAATCTGTCTGGTTTGAACTCTCTTCAAGGTAAGACACACAGTAGCACTAAATAATACTGAAGAAACAATCACTTACCCTTTTTATTTTGAAGTTTCTTTGGGGGCATTATTTGTTTATGAAAAGTTCTGGGTTAATATTCTTGGAGGGAGGGTTTTATAAGTACATTATGTGTGTATGTCCCACCCAGCAACAGAAATATTCCTGTATCCTGCCCTACTGCAGAGCTTCAATGCTGTTCTAAAACTCATGAACAAAATAAAAAATTAGAATAAATAAATAAATAAGTAAATATCAAGAAAATTGAATCTGTCATGATCTCAGATACAGACTAAGCAACAGGAAAAAGAAAATATATCTATAACAAAAATTGGGTTTGATTCATTGTCAGCCAAGTCAATGCAAGCGGTTTAACACCCTCCCAGTCAAGCCTTCCTCTCAACAAAGGATGTCAAGCTGGAATGAAGCTTTCCTGCAAGACTTCTGCCTACTTCTGGAGCTTCTCCATACTACAGGAGAAATTTTCAGCTTTCACAAAACCACAAAAACTGTAAAGAAAAATTTTAAAATCTTGGCTTTGACATTTTAGAGATTCCTCTCCCCAAACATCTTCATTTCACCAAGACCCCCACAATTTCTGTACAGACACACACGTAAATCTGCTATTTTTTCTGATCATCTGTTCTGACTTTTGTTCACTTGTTCAAAAAGCATCAGACATCATAAACAAACATGGATTGCATTGCAATTTTTCTTCAAACAAAGATTTCGGGAGACAGTTCATGAAACCCATTTCTGTATATTTGTTTGTCAGGAAAGTAGGAAAAAAGAAACAACAGAATAAAGAGTCATTCATGAAAGCAACGAACACGGCTTTCATGCTCTAAACAGTCAGACTCAGGATCTGAATACTGATGAAAGGCCAAGGATGACTAAGAAAAATATATGACTTCTGTTAAAAAGGTAGAAAATTTGTATGTTTATTTTATGTGAATAGCATCTATCACCTTCATACAAAATATAACACTTGTTCTTTCCAGTAAATTTTCATTTGTTAACTGAACCTGCTCACAGAAAAATTGGGTTTCAGTTTGGCTCCTACTGAAGTTGGTGCCTACGCACACCAAAATACAGGTAGTCGTCACTGGAATTGAAACCAGGTACACAATTTCAAGCATTCTCAAACCAAGGAAAGACCTTGGTAACTCTCTATTGCTTTCACAGAAAAATAAAAATAAACATTATTACTAAATGGCTGCCTGAAAAAAAGAGAATTGGCTTTTGGAAACACTGAAGACACAGATGAAGGAACCTCAAGGCCAAGAACATTTTCTTAGTAAATGCCTGGAGCTCCAGAATACTCCCCCTTTTTGGGAGAAAGACAGTTCAATCAGAGGTGATTTTAAAGGCACTATAATTTATCAACAGAAATGTGTTTGGTCAAGAAGAACAAAAGACTACTCAAAATAATCCAGAATAAATGCAGTAGCTTTGAAGGATACCAGAAGCTTTTGTTTGTGGGTATGATTCCCACAGCTGTAGAGTTTGCTATGTTCCAGAAGAAGAATACACACACTGAAAAGAGAATGGAAATGTTTGGCCAACTTGCGTGTTATGCACCAAAAGAAAAGGTGGATGGGCACGTGTTTTGGAACATGCGGGTCCCGCTGAGGGACTTTGAGAGAGTAAAAAATAATAGAGGGAAGAATATGGCTGAAGAATCTGACATCAGTTCAAAACAGAGGAAAAAGATTGGATCTTTTGAACTTAAAAGCTTTATTCCACACTGAAAATATTATTTAAAACCACCTTTAAATCCAGTCCCTCCCCCCTTACCCAAAGCAGCCAATGCAAATTAAACCTAAAAAGCTGAAAGCAAGTCAGGATATTCACACACCTCATCAAAAGTCTCCTCTACAAGTTCTTGTGGCTTTCTTTCCTTCTTTCACAAAGCAAATTGTGGTACAAGAAAAGGTTTTTGCAAGCATAACCATTCCGTCCATTTGCATCTCTCCTTCATTTGCCCAGGAACTTTTTCTCCCAATCACCACTACTGAAGTTAAGCTACCTCTCTCCCATGATCCCTCCTGAGGTGTCCTATTTTCCTCTGAAGGGAGATCCAGGCACAGCCTTCAGAATTATTTGCTGCCTGGTCCCCTCCGAGGCACCCTGATACATATCACTCACCCCTTACAGCCATGCTATGACAATCAGAATTAGGAGACTCTGACATTCAGCTTTCTTTTGTTCTGCCATATTAAACAAACAAACCAACCACACAGACAAAAGAGTGCCTGCCAGCCTGAAGCACACTTGAAAGGACCCCTGTGGGGGAGGTCTGGGCTCTGTGTGACACAGCGTGGGTGTGTCAGGCTGAAACAGGCTCCTTGCACTCCCCCACACTTCCCACAGCCACAGAAAACCACGGGGAATGAGGACCTCACAGTTCCTCAGTGGGAACAAATACTGAAGATGTACTGGCAGTCATGACTTTCCAGTCCCACTGGGTTCTGACACGTGACTTCCTTTCCCTCCAAGAGCTGTGATGAGATTACACCACTTTATAAACAACAGCCACCTTCTCTACCACAGCAAACACCACCAACACAGAATTAGAGCGGAGACAGGGCCTAGTGCAGCATTCTTCTGTATCTGGTGTTGGCCACACAAACAAAGCAAAACTCACTTCAAAACAGCAAGTTTTGCAGACAGTTTGAGGCACCACTGAGAGAGAGATGTGGAGAATCTGCTTCCATGTTACCTGTCACACCAGCATTACGATTACCTCTTTTTGCAAGTGGTATTGAACAATTTGCTTCAAGTCCCAAGTCAGTACAGAAATCACTCCTCATTAGTCTCCTACATATTCCTCCTCACTTTTATAATTCTGAACTGCTAGTTCCACCAGTTTCCTGTGGCGGACAAACAGCATAAAAGAAAATTAACTTTCCCTTATGGTTCTCAATGCAGTCTCTTATAAAGACAGCTCTTGCTCTGGTATTCTAAGGGGGGAAAAGAACAAAACCCCATTACAATTCCTTCCAGCTACCATTCATCCACCAAATAAGAAAGAAGTTTGTCACAACTCTTTCACACTGTGACACTAAGAATCTGAATAAAACCGATGAACCAAAACAAGAACTGTACTTTTTTTCCCATATCTAATGTATTTAAAAGACAAATAATAAAATAAACTAGATATTTAATATTTAATACACAAAAGAGTATTACTATAGACAGAAAATATTTTCCAAAACACTACAAATAACCTATTCTCAGACTTCAATGAGAACTTTCAGTGAAGTATATAGTATGTGGAACACAAAAACCAGATCCAGTGGGTTTTGTCTGGATGATCCTTCTTCTGGCTCAATTCTACAAGATTATCAAGTGCCTTTAGTTCTGCAAAGTGTTAAATCACGTGCTTGCCTACATTAGTAGTTATGCCAAATTTTACCACTAATTATATAGAAAAAATGCCCTTTTCTGCCTTCCAAATTCTTTTTGTGGAATTGAGATATAGAAGATCCTTCCTTTCCATTACTAAAAGGCATTCTGTCTCTCACACAGACAGAGAATTTACTCTTCAGTGCATTCAGTTCTCACTTTCCCGAGAACACAGGAAAGGTATTAAAGTGCTGAGCCATTTATTATCACACTGGCTCACTCAACCACAAACAGATTTTGCCCACAGACCCAAAACTTCAAGAACTACAGGAAGATATATTGTCTTCTTCTCTGCTTTATGAAGAGCCAGTTGTAGCCCTGCAGAGTTTAACACGTAAATATTGACAAATAAATAAGTACATGGCCCATACAAATTAGATCCCCTTTTCCTTCACATTAGTAACTGTAACCCATTACTGTAACGACTTCATTATTTATTTTAAATGTAAGCAGGTGCAGTTGGATTTCACTGAATATAAAGGATTCCTCTTACTAAGCATAACTAATACAACCAACTGATAGTGAGAGTTTGCCATTTGTATGCACTTCCCTCACACCAAGACAGAATTAAAAAGAAATCATGAGGGGCAAGAAGAAAGGCTTCTTTAAAAGGAGGTGTTACAGACCTCTGAGACTTTCAGCAACCAAACTTTATCATAACACCCCTAATACTATAGGTTAATGGTACATTCAGCCCAATAGAGATTTCCATCCAGAATGATCAAAAATGCCTATGCCGGTATATTAAATTTTGGTTTTTACTTGCAATAAAGATGATTTGTACTATCAATTCAAAGAAAGTTCTGAGGTGTCTTTTTTCTGACTCTGGAAAGGTACTGCTGGAATTACCATTCACAAAAGGTCTCTTCCCTTTAAAGGTATCAATGTTTGTGGTCATAAGCCAAGGAGAGCAGATAAAGCACGTTTCCCTCTTGGCAAAACAGGCAGGTTCCCCTCTTCATGCTGCAGCAAAACCAAAGGAGCAGAGCTCTCATTTTGCAATGTTTCTATTGGTTTTCCACTTCTGAATAATAGCACGGGTTGACCTCAAGCATGTCCTTTTGACCTTAGTGCCTACAGTGTTCAACCATCCACAACTCAGGATGCAACGGAAGACGTGGGAACAAAAGTTCAATCAATACTGAAATGACAACCTTCATTTTAAACTCTGCGATTAAATTGGTATGCAGCAAGCACAAGATCTGATTTAAAAAGCAGCATCTAAAACGTGTACTTAAAAACACAGTCTGCCAAATTGTACCCAGATACTGAAATGTGATTATTTACTTGCAAATATCTCAGTTGTGAAAAAAGGAAAGTAATATAGCTGATCTATCATTACAAAGTTAATCCCCCTTTGGAAAATAAATTTTTTAAAAACATAAGATAAAAAAGACTGGCAAGTAATCTCTCATCTTTCTACCAAAAATACGGATATTAGTAAGGATGCAACATAACCAATACATAATTTCTCTTTTTCTCATATGTGATCAGTATCATCTTGAAAACAGGTATTTTTACAGCATGAAGTGATATAAAATTTTAGCTTTTAAAGACATTCTCTTTCTGAAGCACCTTTTCAATTCAGTCTCCTCAAGAGTTGCCCTCTTATCATGTGATACTTTTTAGCAGTTTTCTTTTTTGAGAGAAAGGATTGCAATTCTGTAGTTGAATTTTATTTCAGAATTTTCATGAACTAAAATGAATAACATATTAAGAGATTATACTTAACTATACTAAATACTCTCATAGAAGAAATGCTCAATCCAAGTTACATAAATCCAAAACTGTATAATAAAAAAAGCAGCCTCACACAGCTTACATTTGCCCTGGTCATATTATGAAATTACTGCTCAATGAAAACAGAAGAACAGACACCTCTGACAATATTATTGCTCAAACCTCAGGTTGACTAAGACGTAACTTCATTTAGAAGTTAATGGATTTCCTTCATGTTGTCATGCTGGTTTCATTAATTTAGTTAAGTGCACCTAGGGAAAATAAAGTGTCTCAGTGTTAATTTATTTCATGGTTATTCTGTGGGGTATTCAAAATTGTTGGCCTCATCTGTAAAGATACTGGTGAAATAAGTAATCTGTTTCAAATTTGTGACAGTAATTTTTGCAGAGCAGTTCATAGCAATGTTCATAAGCCTTGTTGTTCCTTTCATTCTCTTTAAACTAGAATTGTGCACTATTTCAGTCCATTTTAAGAGGACTTAAATAGTGCAAATTTCACATGAACCATCTGGTGCTCAGTGTGCAATCAGATGACCATTTTACACCCATAACAGAAATTTAAGAAGCACCAGCATCTTTCTGATATGGGAGGGCTATGGACTATCAATATTTTACTTTTTTGTTAACTTTTTTTTGTTGATTTTGCTACAGACAATCCCTACATGTATGGTGTCTACAACATTACAGAAGAAGATAAGTACTTGTTTACACTTGGAACTTGATGATATTGCCTTTTTAGTTTTCCTGCTGCTATGCAGAATATGTACACGTAACAGAAATTTCTGTTTTATTAAGAAAATAAATTACAAGGTTAAAATGAGACTTAGGGTGCATCCTCTTAATCAATTCACTTTTTATTAACTATTCTTTTCAAATCAATATGCTGAATATCTAGAAGAATCTGCATTGAAAGCCTTCAGTAATCAATACCAAAGAGGGCAGAGGAAAATATGATTAAATATGCTTGAACTTTGATATTACAGTTTAGTAATTAATGTAGGTGGTAAACTACCATAGGTGGAATGCAACTGCAATCTAGCTTTAAAAAGGTTTTTCAGATTTCTGAAGTACTGTAACTAGGAAATTTTTAAAATTTCTCACAAAAAGATGCTTTCCTTTCCTCGTAAAATGCAGAAGAGTAAACCAGCAGGAATCACTTTCATAAAGAATACATTCCATATTCACAGCAAATGACTACCAATTTGACTTTTAATGCCAATTCTCAGTTAAAATAATTAACACAATGTAAGTCCTTTCTATTCATAGGATTCTATTTCCTGCTAACAAATGCATTCATTAAGCATTTTCACTGGGGGAAAAAAATAGAACCCCATCATTCCCAGACTGACTCCTCGGTGTCCCTAGAGCTAAAATAGCTTGATCCAAAACTGCACCCCACATTTTCTGTATACATTATAAAGACACAAAATCTGGAACTGCTCAGGTTCACTGGGGAGTAAAAAAAAAGGCAAGAAAACAAAACCAAAACCAAAACCAACAAACAAAAAACCCGAACAAAAACCCAAACCAAACCAAACAAAAACAACAACAAAAAAAAAAATACCAGACTAATCCCCAGAAAACTTTCTAAGAAATGGTGTGTTTACTTACCTATAGATCACACTGAATCCTTCTGTCAATTAGTATCCTTAAGTATCTTAACAATACATATCATATTTTGATGAACCCACTCATGTTTTTTACATATCCAGTCATTTAACACAGTTCCTAATATCTGTAACTCTCTATTTCAGGTTTGCATTTTTTCTTTGAGGCAAGTTTTGGGTTTTTTAAACCATTCTTTTTCTAAATTCTCAGTAAATCATCAAGTAGGTGGTATGGTGGCCAGAATATCACTATTAAATGGTACCACTTAATAAAATGAAATTACAGAACATATACTTCTCCCAGGAAGACCTTGTATATCTTTTCTGTTCATCACTTCTCTCCTAATGAAATACATGTTGGCCCATCACACATGTGAATCTAAACAGAACATAAAATCTGTGATCAGAGAGGAATTTCAAGGAATACTTCAAAAGTGCAGTGACCAGATGGCTTAAGACTAATAATTAGAGAGCTTCTTCACTGCAGAAGTAGCTAACATTTTTTTTTGAGATCTTTATTCCAACCAAAGAGATGCAAACATAACGTACAGATGCTTCATAATATTTTCAGCTTCTTCAGGAAAAAAAACCCCACAAATATTTGCCTTAAATACTGTTTTGAAGAGGAAAAAAAAGATTCTTAGGTTTCTGTAGCACACACATTACAAGATGAGCACTCTTTCCGAAACAGCTGATCACAAATAGGTTTCAAGTCTTTATTTTTTAAAGGCCCACACAGGTTTTCTTTAACCTCCGAAAAAAAATCTGTGCAATAAGGCACACCTTTGTTTACAAGGCCAGTTAGCCCAATTCTCAACAGAGCCAGAATATGTAATGCCCACAACCAGTCAGGTAGCACATCAAAAGACCACTGACATGTCTTGTGACACCAACAAATAAGCTACAACTTGTACTGTACCATAAAAATGCCTAAGTTATTGTTTAGCCTGTGTAAAGAGAAGACAAAGTACCAGTCATGGAAAAGTGATTATTTTTCGGTTGGCAGCTGATTCTTACCTATTTTTTAGCAAAATCTCATTTCCTAACTGGAAACTTGAACATCTTCATAAGAGGAAAAGCAGTCCCCATCTGATGCCATATACCTTGACTAGACAAACTGTACCAGAACCTGGTGAATAGCCTCTTCCATCCCAAAATTGCTGGGACTAACAACTGCCATCTTTATTACCTCAACGCATGTACACTCCAAAATATCTCTAACTGTTAATGTACTATAAGGAAACATAAAAATTAAGATATGAGACACCTGATGGCCTCTCCTGATTATCTAACTATTATCAGCCTGCTGTAAGCCTCAGTGCTGGAGAGCAAGCTTCCACATTTTCATAGAGCTCAGAGTGCTCTGTCCTTAAACCATGAAGACAGAAAGGCAAGAACAGCAACACAGTGCTGATAACAGTAAAAAAAAAAAAACAGGAAAAAACCTGAGAAGCAAAAGTCAGTCTGAGGAACTACGAGGAGGAGATCCTCACAAACCTCTCCAGACAGCATGGCCTATAGCAGAATGGTCAGTTGCTACCAGCCTAATAGGGAAGGGGTTTCCTTGTTGTACAACCTTGATTTCTTTCCATCTCAGCTTCCCCACTTGGGAGCCAGAAGAAAACGAATCCTTTCCTTTCCCTAACAAGCTCTTTGAAGTCCACAGAGAAAAGCACCCCTAAATTGCACTCAAAGTCTCAGCCTTGTCACCTCTGCTCATTGTTTTAATGGGAAGTACAATTTGAAGACCACTGCAGTATGAAGAATGCCTTAATGAAACTGTAATTTTTAAATGTCATGTTTTGATGTGTAGAATTGCTGCCAAGCATAGCAACCCAGAAATAACCACTACAAACTAAGCAATGCATCTTCAAAACTCTCTGGACACAAGTATCTACTTCAATTCAAATTCCCTGAAGAAACAAACTTGCCTCAGACTCCTACGGGGCACTGCCTTCCACCCTCCAAAGCAAATGGGACGATATCCACTAATATACATAGATAGCAAAAAGATTGTTACGGGAGCAGGGTTTTTAAATGGTTATACAAGCAACTTTGTTCCCTTGTTTTCCCTGAGTGGATGCATGTCTGTGATTTTTATTTCTAACAGACATGCATCCACTCAGGGAAAACAAGGGAACAAAGTTGCTTGTATAACCATTTAAAAACCCTGCTCCCGTAACAATTCAAAACCTGTTAAAGAGTACCAAAAGCTTGTTTCCCGTGTAGCTCTGAACCAAATTGAAAGTGAAGATGACGAAAGGAAGATCCCATCCAGAATCTGTAGTTCTAAAGAAATGTTTGTTTTAAAATAAAACACATACGAACTTCTACAAACTACACTTAGGTGCCAAAGCTGAGCCACTATTAAAAAAAAAAAATTAAAAATACAAGTCTCTGCATTCATGTGCATACATTTTAAAAGATTTAAAACAAAACATTTATATTTCAAGGTTAAAGTGCCAAATGACGGAACATGACAGGACATGACAAATTTTATGTTCTGTTTCACTAAGAATTAATAATGTAACTTCCCTGGAAAGCTGTAGAATAATACCAACACAAATGTCCCCTGGGCAGTTTAAAATAACAGAAGCCAGGACTCAGTTGAAAAAGCCATTTCTGCCATCCTCCAGATGTGAAGTGGACCAGGACACAGATCCAGCTGAAGACTCACCCACAAAAGGCAAATCAGTGGTTACCCTTCAGCTGGACATGAGGTGCACAAATACTTGTGCAGATACAAAGGCAAGGGACAGCACCATGGTGGAAACCACTGACCAGGAGAGAACTCTGCAGTTCTTCTCTTTGGAATTTCAAAGGCTCATGGAGCTACAGCACTGGGGTGTGGCTTCACCGTGTACAAACTTAATCTTAAGGAAACACAGAAAACAGGCTGCTACAAAAAGGGAGATTCTGGCTTCCCTAAGGTTTCCTGCTGTGCAGTGTGAGTGCCTATGCTAAAATGTTAACGAACTACTATTTTTCTTCTCAGATCCACACACTTTTCCAGCTGATTCCACAACTGCTCTGTAGTTAGGTTAAAGACACAGAAGGAGCAGGTGGAAGGGATGAAATGTTCAGCATTATACCACATTCAGATCACATTAAGAATGGCAGGAAACCACACCCTCATGTTAAAAAAGACAGCTCCCAACACTGCAAGTCATGCGTTCTTGGAAAGAAGTTACATCTTCAGACTCTTTCTGAGTTTTGCTGAGTTAATGTCCCCCATGGGACATTACTTTTTATTAGACACTGCACAAACCCTTCACTTTCAGGGTTTAGATTTATTAGACTAACCATAGGACTATCTTTGCAGATTACTCTTTTGACACACTACTTCTGTGACTGCACATTTACTGCACAAAAGCACATATGCATGCATGATGTACATACATACATACATACATACATCTGCACATAGAAAGGTAAGGTTTTTCGGAAGTGTCTAAACTTAGACTTCAAAGACCCTACACAGATACTGAATTCCAGCGTCACTATGATTTGCTTACTCCTCTGTGCTAAGCATGGATTTATGAGTCGATCTGCAGGCAGTTGATTCAGCAAAGCTTGACAATTCTCAATACATGCAGACCTGGTAATACCACTGATTACAGTTAAAAAACACATTGTTAAATGTAAACTCACTCTCCTCGCTACCCTCCTTCAGGTTCTCATTTCCCAGTTGCTTCACCAAACTTTAATCATTCAAGCTAAAACATACAGCCCTTTCCAACAATAAATTTTAAAAGGACTAATTTCTTTCTTTCGTTGTGATTTCTTTTTTCTTTTTCTTTCTTTTTTCTGATTCAACACTGAAACCATGTTCTTATGTTGCCAATAAATTCAAGTTCCCGGCTCTTCGAACAAGGACTTCAAGTGTCTGCGACATGCCATTCGCTGTCATTAGGCTTAACAAAACAGGACCAAGTTAAGGGCCTTTAGAAAAATCTCAGTTTTCGCATGCTCTGTCAGGGCTCATTAGTGCTTGGCAGATGACTACTTTGAGGAGTTCATCCGCGCCGAGCGTGCTCCAGCGGCGCAGGAGCTGTTCCCACCAGCCAGGCGACGGGACACCGGGCTGGGGACACGGCTGGACCTTCACCCCCTGCGCTCGGGAGCTGCTGCCCGCCCGCCCCGCACAAGCTGCCGCCGGCCTTTTCCCGGGAGAGCGCGTCCCAGGGCGGGCACGGCCCAAGGCAGAGGGAGCGGGCAGTGACTCAACACGGGTGCGCAACACCCCGTGCACACAGCCGCCTTCTCCTTCCCTTTTTTTTTTTTTTTTTTTTTTTTTTTTGCGGCAGGTACAGAACAATACCTCTGCGCCGAGCGTCCCGAGTGCCACGGGGTGGTCGGCACCTGCTCGCTTTAAGTCACTATCTCGATGTAAAGCCTCCCAAAGCCACATCTGCCCCACAAGCGCGTGTCACCCCGATCCATCTGTCCTTTGCGCGACCGTAAGCAAAGTTACGACGTTATTCCTTCGCCTCCCGAAACCCCTTTTTCCTGCCGCCGCTCCCTTCCCAGCTACCGCAGCGCAGTCGGGAAGCAGCCGCCGCCGGGCAGCCCTGCGGGCTCTCCCGCATCGCATTCTGCAGCCCCGCCGGCGTCCGTACCTTGATGCCCTGCTGCTGCGTGGTTAGGGTCAGCTTGGACTCGTCCAGGAGCAAAACTTCGCAGTAAAATTCCTCCGGGACCGCGCAGAAACAGCCCATGCCTGCTGCGATGGCCGGGGACGGGGCGGGTAGGCGAGAAGAGCCCCGGGTGGCGGCAGAGAGGGGCTGAGGCGCAGCCGGGTCTGGGCCGCGCCCGGCTCCGCGCCCCGGCTGCGCGGATGGAGCCCGGCCGCTGCTAGGGCGCAGCGCCCAGCACCGCGGGGCGGTCCGCCGCCATCCGCGGAACAGCCTGGACGGGGCTGCCGGGCGCTCTCTGCGGGAAAGGGGGAGAAAAGACCAGCAGCTTTTTTAGGAAGGATCCCAGCCCACAGCCCTCGCCCGCGCCCGGCTGTCACGGCGGCTCCACCGCCGCTGCCGCCCCGGGGAGGTACCGAGCCGCCCACCCGCCCCGTCCTCCTCCCCGTCCGCGCACGATTCCGCGCCTCCCCTTTGTGTGCAGGAGAGGGGCCGCGGGAGCGCTCTACGCTGCCGCAGCCGGGCCGTGAGGGTGGTCCCCGCCCGGCCAGCGCATTACCTCCGGCCACGGACCCTGCGGGGGGAGCGGGGCGGCGACAGTGCCCGGCCGGCGCGGGGCTGCCGTCCTCCGGCTGCCCGCGGCCGTGCGGGGGGGGCGCCGGCAGCGCTCGCCTCCTCCCCGTCGGGGGCGGGGGGATGGAGAGAAGAGAGACCCAGCGGCCGGGCAGCGCCGGCCGCCTCCTGCCGGCCGCCGGGCAGGGCTCCCCCGGGGCTCCTTTGGGGCGGAGAGTGGCGGACGGCACCTGCCCGGCACCGGCACCGGCACGCATCGTCGCACGGGACCCCGCCGGCATTCCAGGTCCGGAGCCGGGCCGTCGCTGCCCTCTCCCGCAGCTCTGCCGTGGGGCGGGGGCTATGATCCCTGCCCCGGCCCGCGCCCCTTGGCTGTCCCCGTCGCCTCCGGCCATAGCTGCCCGTCCCGGCGGCCGCGGCCCCGGTCTCCGCAGCAGCACTGACCCCTGCGGGTTGCGCCGCCTCCGCTCCGGCGGGCCACAAGTCGGGGAGCGGGTTTTGTCTCTGTGCTTGAAGGAGAAGCGCTTCAGGAGACACCATGAGTGAAGGGTCGAACAGAGGTTGAATTTTTGAAAGTGTCCTTGGTCGGAAGTGTATTCTCCATGATGCACCTGAGCTAGCTACAGGTGTATTCAACTTACAAAGCAACAGCTCTGTAGTATTAAAAACAAATAATTTTTTTTTACATCAATTTAAAAAATCGAAACCAAAACCCAACCAACAAAGAAAAGGAGGAACACAGAAGAACCTCCAACTGCCTTTGCAGTTGCTGTCTATATTTTCTGCAGCACACACCAATCCACCTCTGCGCTTTCATTGCTGCATATATCTATATTCCAGGATTTTTCCTTCTCGGGTAGAAGGGGGATCCCACAAGTTAAGCCCCATTCCCACAAGTAGTGCCTGTGCATTTACTTAAGTCTGCATGCATGAGTAGTCCTACTGGAGAACATACAAAGTTTGCATGTGTAAATTTAAGAATTTGCAGAAGTGTTTTTCTTATAGTTGTTAACTTGTGCATGTAGCATAAGAGTGGGGCACAAGGAGATTATATTGACAAACTCTACTGGGTATGTAGGTAAGTCTGCGTTTAAACACCTGTCCTAAATAAAACCCTGCTGCTCCCAAGAAATGCCACTCACATTTTCATGTTTGAACTTGGACTTTGGGGTGTTGGGATCTCCATATCCATCCTGTAGCTGCAAAAGCAATACTCCATGAGCACTGTGAAGATCAGGGCAAAACCCACTGTATACGTTCATAAAAATAAAGCCTTTCGAAAAACATATGAAAGACTTATGAAAACTAGCAAAAGTTTAAAAATTCGAGTTCCTAACCTTTTTTCCTGGGCAATATATACCCAATGAGAATGCCATCCAGAAAGCACGGAAAATTTAGGAAATTTATTCATGGCTTTCTAAACACATTTTTCAAACAGTTCTTGAGCCCCTCTGACAGCAGACAATTTTTTAGAGAACAGATGGTTCCTTTTTCCCCTCTCTTTAGTCTGTTTAGATCCATGTATCATGCACATTGTGACATAAATTACCCCCCAAGTCAGTTAAAGTCATTATATATGCATAAATCACTGGTTAATCAAGTGGAAGGGAGGGCTCAGTGAACCCAAAACTGCTTCAAAATCTTTAATTATAATTTTTAAGTGTTCATATAGCTACAATCACAATCCCAAAGCTGAGCAATTTAGTCAATACTAGTCTGGGTTATATGTTGTCTATAAGCTGTCCAAGTGAACTCTTTCAGGTCTTCTCTTTTTGAAGATCCATTTTGTGCTGCTGTATATTAGCTGATTGGCCCATGGGGAAAATATAAAATATGCACTCATGTTCAGCTGATGCTAGTATTTAGAACACAGAGAAGTTAACTTATGAACTCGTCTCCCTAGCCAGCTACTGCCTACAGCTAAGCACTTGATAAAGCAACAGTACCAGAACCTGCTACTTGAGCTGAAAGCCTGGGAGGGGATTCTGAACTTAAGAAGTGAGAAAATCAGTCAGGGGAGCAGAGGAAGAGGGGATGGAATAGATGGGATCTACACTATGAACCGTTATGAGCCCTCAGAATCTCAGGAAATCAAAACAGCTAGGGGCCAAAAATGTAGGGCCCAATCTTTCATTGGAGCTCCATGTTACAGAAGACCAGCCCTGCCTCAGTATTTCAAGTATCAAGACCAGCTCACATCTCGTGAAGATCCTGAGATAGCCATCTGTTTTCCAAATCCATTAGGAAACTGAGTTCCTTTTAACTTCTCTTTACAAGAAAAAACACAGGTCAAGCACCACAGAGCGAAATTTGTTGACATAAGCCCTCATCACACAAACACTTATGGACACGTTTAAGTCAGGCATGTAAGTACAGGACTAGGGCATAAAGGCATTTTTGTCTATTGCCTGTTTGATGAAGTACCCAGCAGAATTCACTGCAGCCTCTGTCATGCAGAACACCCTCATTAAAATGTTCGGTTTTAGCTTTAATGCAGTATTTTCAATGAGGTTGTGTAAACAAGACATGGTACCATCAGGACTCCTGTCGTCGATTGAATCTCAGATCCAGATGGGCAGGGAGCCTGAATCGTTTATTCAAAGGAGTGAGTTGGTTTTGTACACTTTTCTAAGGCACAGTATCTCCTTATGTGGCGTGACCTATCCCGTGTTGCTACATCAACAGCACACTTTCCAAATGTCCTTCTGTGGGGTGATCACTCGCTGTTCACCCGTCCGTCAGCTCCCGGCAGGCTCTGCTGTGTGACACCTCCTCCCCCCAGGGTCCGGTGGAGACAAACCTCTGTGTGCCGCCGTGTGCTCCTTTGTGCTGCCATGTGCCTCTGCAGGCAGGTTTTACAGCTCACAACCCAATTCTCTCTTTTAGTTCTCCACAGACTCCTATACATGAAGTGACCCATATCCATATTCTAACGTACCAGCAATTAGACTCCTCAAAGGACTCAGGGCGGCATATCTGCTTTCTCCCTCATTTTTACACAGTTTTGTTCACAAACATTTGCTGTCCGGAAGTTGATCATGTAACAAGAGTCATGATGAATTGTTTTAGCTGTTATCACTATAATTTACCTATCACTATTTTTCATGGATATGTAGGGATGCAATTCCTGCATCTTATCCATGTGGGCTTCCAGGGAATGAGTGAGAAGTTTAAGGGAAGCACAAAACAAGCTCTTCATCTTTCTTTGCATGTAAAGACAAGTTTCCTGGACTCAGTTCTCTGCTCAAACAATGAGCAGAGAAAAAGCACTGAGATCTAATGCAAAAAGATTAAAATGAAAACAGAGAGAAACGGCACATACTCTTTGGCCTACATGTACAACGCTGAATGTATCTTCCATTAAAGAAAAAATTCTTACTGAGACAACTGTACAATAGTTATTGTACAGTAGGGTCTGTGGTCTTTTCAGGAAAAATAAGGTGCAACTCCTTCAGCAGCACTGCCCTGCTCTGGTTTGGCACTGCCCACCTGCCCATACACAACTGTCCTCAGCGACGGGGGTTCTGCAGAGCTTCAACATGCTATTAGGAACTCTACTTTTCTTCCACCCAAAAGAGGATCAAAGCATGCAGTGGAAAAAGAATACTTTCCACGTAGCATTTTACAGCATTCAGAGGCAAGAGTTTGAGTATGTTACAATGGTGCATGAATTGACATTTCTCATTTTACTAATGAAGGCTTTACTTAAAACACATTCAAGGATGCTGTCAACTACTGATTTGTCTGGATTCCATGTTACTACTACACATTAGACATGTATGCACCCACTGCATCATTAGAATCTATGGTCAAAAACATTGTGGAAGGAAATTTATTTAGATATTCATCAGTTTAACATTTCCTGAAAAAATGCTGACGTTATGCTCTACACAATATATTTAGAGTCCTTAAAGTAAGATGTGCCAGTTAAGACCACTTAATTACAAGAAATGTTACAGTAGGGCCAAAGTTCAGATCTATAGCGCAAGGGTAACATAAAAAAACACATACAAGAAAACAAAAAAAATCCAAACCAAAACAAACAAAAGAAATCTTAAAAGGCCACAAAGTAAACTTGAACAGCTGATTGTATTTATTAGTAATTCTATAGCAATAAATACCTTGAGGTCCTCTGAACTGACATGGGACTGAGTGACAATCCATTCTTGATTTTCTTCACGCGTTTAACAAGACCCCAGAAGATTGCAACACTGCAAACACACACTTAACAATCAAGGAAATAATAAGCATCTCTCACTTGCTGATTTTTTAATAGGAAAACATGACATTAACTGTATCTCCTCCACCCCAAAAAATATAAAATAAAGCTTTCGGGATATTTATTGTAAACTACAGAGCTAAAATTAGAAACTGAAAAATCTGTATACTTTTATCAAAGCAAGAAAAAATGTCTTGTTTTAGCTACTGTTTATTGAAACTAATTTTGTGTGTGATGTGGTTTTACAAAGTGTCTGTCAAGACTTTGACAAGTTACTCCTATGCAAAGAAGAACCAAATGATCCTGTTTTATTTTGCTTATGCTTAGCTTCCTTGGCAGAACTAAATAAGTAATAGTAATTGCTTACTAAAATAGTAATAGAACTAAATTGTAATAGTAAAGGTAATTGGGTGGCAAGATGTAACAATCTAACTTACCAAGAGGAAACAAAACCAAGCATTCTCTTAATGACTTCAAGTGATGCTCTCGCAACTTAAGTGCCTTGTAGCCCAATTCTGCAGGAAAAGAAACAGAGGCTGTGAAGGACTGTAGATGTTTGGGAGGTGATCTCCTTGCAGAGAAGACTTTTTCAGAGGATACTACCTAGTGGATAAACTGTCACTTTTCTTAATAAAATACAACTGAGTAGATCTATGCTTAAGCACAAAAAGGAGATTCTTGTCTCCAAACTACTGCACTTTTTCCTATCCCATTAGAATAGCTCCAGGCGTGCATCTTTGGGGTAAGACAATGAACAGTGGTAAGCCAAAACATACATTTCAGGGAGCTGGCGCTATGCCTGTTCCGAGGCACCAGATATACTCTGGCATTCTTGTAAAAAGCAGTTGTTCTGAATACACTTAGTGAAGCATCTTTTATCCCAAAGATAGGCTGGCCATGCTGGCTGGCAAATGACAAGGGACTCAGATAACCAGTCTCCTGCTTTTTGTGACTCACACTGTTCAAACACAACAGAAACCACATTTGTTTCTAACCATCCCCTCTTCTTTTCCTCTCTGCCACTTTCTGGATGCAAGTTTTGGAGATCTTTAATTGTATTCCATTGAGGTTAATTAGACAGAAGTCTACAAATGTCGTGGAAATAAACCCAGGGACACAATAAACCTAAGCAATGACCTAGGCAAGGCAAACAGGCTGAGAGGGCTCCCCCCAGCCAGAACGCCAAGCCAGATCAGAGAGGCAACCAGTCAAGATCTCATTAGAGTGATATAGATGTCAATTAAGACAAATATTTTTTATATAGGGAGTTTTTTCCACTCATAAAAGAAAATGTTTATGTATATAAGCCAACAGTAGGAAGTTCGGATGGAGAAAACAACTGACTACTTTTATGTTTAATAAACTCACCACTGGGAACCTTAATTTTTAACAATTCAGGTCCAAATATTTTTTTGCAGGTATTAGATCTTTATTTTGTCTTCTGATGCTTGGATATGAGAGCCACATTCACAATTGAGATCTTCAGTGCTAATCTTAAATGCAGTTTCTAATTTAAACCTGTCATTCCCATGTAGCTAATCTCCATTTCTACTATTGGGAGATGTATACTAAAATAATATCAGCTGTAGTATGCAACAACACTTCAAGTTTTGGATAATCTGAAAATCTAGAGATTTTCTAAGGCAATTTGTGTGAAGAATTGCCCTTTCTGGATAAGCAGTGCTCTTAAGCTGGACCTTAAATGCTGAAAATGCAGTTACTGTCTGGAGAGCATCACCTATTGTGAGCTATGATGAGATGGGATGGTGATGGGATGTTGCAGGAAATTGGAAGAAATAAATCTTTTCTTCAGTGACTATACTTATCTGTGTTGATTTCAAAAGCAAAGAGATCTAAATAGCTCCCTGCAATTAATTAAGGCAGTAACCAGATTGCCATATATCTTGTAGACTCAGATAATTATTATGAGAAGATACAGACTAAAGTGTGTCATGTAGTCTGCTGTGTCTTCCTTTCAAATTTCCTTTTGGTAGCAGATGGATGGGAAGGATTCCCTCAAGCTCCTACACCAGTCCCCGATTCTGAGTGATGCTGAGCCTGCAGAGAGATTGCTCCAGTTCAAAGTTAGTCAGGGCAACTAAACTGCCTTATTGGTTTCCTGTTTATCACGTTCCCTTCAATATGGGGGACGTTTCTTGCTGCGGAACCTAGGAACTTGCTCTGATAAAGTGTATTTTCTGGAATTATTAAGGCGGGCTGAACAACAGGACAATCTGGAAAGTTTGCCCCTTTTCTGGGAGTTTCTAAGTGTGGTTACACCTGACTGACATGTTTCTGTGTGTATCTTTTTTTAGCTTTTGATTCTCTCCTTAAAACATATGAAAAAAATGTAAATGAGACCTGCATGGGACAGGAAGTCCCTTAATAAAGCAAGGAAATTATATAACTCATCTTGCGTTCAGAATAAAAATTATCAGCACCTAGTGTTTTTCAAAGAAACGGATAAGGTAAATAAGAGGTTCAGAGCATTTTTAAAGTCCTGGTACTGCTGCCTTTCATATTCTCATAGTGTATGTGTGACACAGGCTTTAACAGTACAACTATACCTACTGCTCCTCATCAGTCTGCATAACAGTCTAATTTACTGCCACCCTACTTCTGAGTTCAAATTACTTGGCCATGCTAACATTCAGCTGGCTGAAACAAAAAAGTAAAAGCCCAATTTCCAGCATAGGGGAGGAGAGAGGAGTATACAAGAAAAGTGCAGGAGAAAGAGGAGGAGGAGGAGAAGGAACATCTGTTTGTTGCCAGGATGAAAAGAACTGAAAAGTGTACCATACAGAGGTCAAAGCTAGGAAAATAAAAGCAACTATGAGAGGCACATCAGACAGGAGAGAAATAAAAGGAAAAGTGGAGGAAAAGAGCATATAAACTGAAAAAGAGAAAGAGGATGAAAGTATTATAAAAATGCTCTAAGCAGGAATTGCTTATTTAGGAGCTGGGCCTGCCAATCGGGGACAGAAAGAGTATCAGATGAGGTCATGAAAATGTAAACAGCTTTGATGGAATTGAAGTGCAAATGCTGCTTGCACAGGTCTTATCCTCCAAATTAGTCTTTTGCCTTGAAGGCAACAGGAATGTGGTCTAAGCACCATGGGTGTTCCTCCCCTTCATCTGCTTCCACAGACCTCCTGTGCTCCTCAAGATCCCAAGCTGCCCTGCTGGCCTGGCTTCCTACCTTGCTGCATGGCAAAATACAATTTTTAAAGGTGTGCTTCTGGTGTTTCCAGCAGGAAACTGGTGACCTGTCTCACTGTAACTCCTCCTAAGCACCTGGGTTAAACAGCAATGCATGCTCTAGGTTGCTCATATAATACTGGTTTTGGGTTTTTCAATGTTTGGAGGTTCTGTTCCCCCACACCTGAACATAAAAAATTAAGCAATTGCTCATGAAGCAAAGTACATTTCTATACCTTGAAAATAAAAACGGGATTTTGTCAGCCTTGGAGAACAATGTGTCCCACATTAGATGTTCATAGATGATCCTGAATAAATCAAAGTGTACACCCCTATGCACAGCACACTAAATATTATGTACAAATTGATTACACCATGGACATTAATTTATTTTCTAGGACACAAAAGTAGGAACATTACTCAGTTTACACAACATATAAAATGTAGTACTATTCTAATATATGCATATTCTCAAACCCACCACATTACAGAATAGCACAGATTGCCAGGGACTGATACAGCAGTGCTCCAAGGATATAAGGGCTCTGTACACAGCATCTGTGAAGAGAAGATTAATGCGATTAAGCCATTCCTTCTCTATTAATATATCTACAGAAATTCTTTTCCTTTACAAACTGATGGTGTTCCATATTCATAATACTAAGTTCACTGATTCTTTCCATTGCTGCTAGCATTGAATGATCATGAAGAATTTTTAATTTGCTGGTACATGTACTTTATATCATGTTCATGCTATTTTGATAGGGTCTGGATTCCTAGCATTGTAATTCATTGCCAGAACAGCATACCTGAAATACCATTTTGAATGGCTGCTAATTTATACCTTGAAGTCTATTAACCCAACTGATGCTTGTAGCCAAGTTCTGCACAATTCCTTGCATACAGACGTGTGTTTGTACAGACTATAATGCTACTAAGTTTATCAATGTTACTAAGTTTTAACATCAGTTAAAAATTGATGTTGTGTTTCTGTTTGCTGCTGTCTGTACCATAAAAATTAACAAATATATCATTAAAAATAAGTAGAAGTCTTTTATTTATACTGCTCTCTCAATAGGGGTGTAAAAAAAACCAAGAAGGCAATATTGCCTGTATACCAATCATTACTAGTCATTCAGGTTTTTTTGTAAAAGATGTAAGGACTGGCAGAAGGGGCAGAGAGCTGACTGAACAATTTTGACCTTTTCAGAAAAACACTGGGTCTTCTAAATTGAGTCTTTCATCTACTACTTTGACGCTTTCAAAGAAAGCCTACTCAGCTTGGAATCAGCATGAAGTTTCAGGACAAGGATCCCATTTTGGGAAAAAATGTAAAAAATTCACCCACTTCTTGTTCCTTCCTGTGTGATCCTTCTGCCCTTGGAGCAACCAAGTTTAGAATGCTGTTGAGCAAAACTTGTACCAGGTGTAAGTGTCCAGGTCTTGGCAGGACATGCTGCAGGAGTGGCCACTGGAGGGGGAGGATGGGTCAGCCCCACACATGGACCCACACTGGACTCACTGTGGGGCACAGCCAATCCCTCAGCCAAGATGGTGATTCTGTAATAGCACATTTAACAACACAGAAAAACGCTGCACAATAGCTGTGAGGGAGGACTGAGAAAAATCTGAGGAACAGACCTGCAGACCCCAAGGTCAGTGCAGAAGGAGGGGCAGGAGGTGCCCCAGTGCCAGAGCTGAGACTCCCCTGCTCACCTTGGAGGAAACCATGGTGAGGCAGTGGTGCCCCTGCAGCCCGTGGAGGGCACAGGGGAGCAGAGATCAGCACTGTACCCATGGAGGAACCCACACTGATGATGCAGAAGATCCCAGGAAGGAAACTGCAGCCCATGGAGAACCCACTCCAGAGAGGCTGTTGCCCATGGAGGGTAGCCCATGCTGGAGCAGGTTTGCTGGCAGGATTGTGACTCCGTGGGGGACCCACACTGGAGCAGCCTGCTCCTGAAGGACTGACCCCATGGAAAGGGAGCAGCTGGAGCAGTAGTGAAGATCTGCATCTTGTGGCAAGGACCCACACTGGAGCAGTTCATGAAGGTCTGTATCCCACAGGAGGGACTGCATGCTGGAGCACCAGAAAAGTGAGGAGAAAGGAGAAGCATGAAGGAAACTGTTATGGACTGACCTCAGGCCCTATTCCTCATATCCCTACACCGCTGGGGGCAGAAGGAGGTAGAAGCATTGACGCTGAATGAGAGCAGTGGAGTCTGGGAAGAAGTTGGGGATGGCTTTCATCATCATGCTACTCTATTTTTAATTGGCAAATAATTAAATCAATATGCCCCAAGTCAAGTTTGTTTTGCTCATGACACTAATTTCTGAAAGATGTCCCTGTTACTACCTTAACCTATTAGATTTTCATCATATTTTCTGCCCTTGTCCAGTTGAGGAGGGTGAGTGAAAAAGAATGGGTGGACACCTGGCAATCAGTCGAGGTTGACTCACCAGAGAATTGATGGTCGTTCACCTGATATCAACAAATATCCTAGGATGATGGTGTCAAAAGATAAGCTTGGAAGGGACCTCTAGGTGTTTCTAGGTCAAACTCCAGCCTAATCAACTGTGAGGCCAGACAAGGTTTCCTCAGGACATTATTCAGCCCTGTTTTTAAAAGCTCAGAGCGTGGAGACTACACAGCTTTATACTCTCACACAGGTAAATGACAGCCATCGGGGCAGAATATTGTTTGCATCTAGATGAATATGCACAAGACAGCCACCAAATCAGACACCACGTTAACCACATTAGTCTGAATGAGGTTTTGAACATACTGGGGTTCTCCAACCACAGACTATTCACTTCATGAGCTTCTTTAACACAGGATATTCCTGATGGCCTTTACACAGGACTCATACAAGATTAATAATTTGACCATAATCACAGAGAAAACTCATTAACACTTTGAGGTGTCATTTGGCCTTATACAAAAACCTAAGCAACTGAACAGTTGCTGGGTTTGGAGATTATTCAAATAGCTACAGAACGAGCCAATATCTGCATTTGTGGGATCTTCCAGTATGTTTCTTCATAGGCAGACACATACCTGGTTAAAGAATACTGAAAAGCTATTCATTTATAATGAAATTACTAACCTTGGCAAGAATTTGATTTCTGGTTAGTTGCGATGTCCAGCTTATTGGGGACAACACTTAGAAAAGTTCCCCCATGTAAGCTATTTCCAGTATGTCCCTCTTGGTTTCAGTTTGCTCAGAACAGCTGGCTTTAATGAAGAATCATTTAGGTTGTCCTTTTCATCAAGACGGACTGCATTGGCACTACTCTCTAGAGGAGAGCTAGCCAGAAGACACAATAATTGAAGACAGCCTAGTGCCAGAATCCATCCTGTCAAGCCTGGCTGTAAATAAGCCAGCCAATAGGCGCCCAAACAGGCCCAGGTATACTGAGTTTAGGGCTTAAATTGGTGGCCAGAGAGAAGATGATGCTTTATCTGGGGAATAATCTCATTTCTTGACAGTAATTGGAGTGAAAACAAGGGCTACAGTGACTCATGGGTCATCCCTAAGAAGTCTGGTAGCATTGAATGTAGAAAGAGATCATTGAAGTCATTGACAATTTAAGAAATATCTTGAGCTGCACAGTGAACAAGGCCAGAGCTCCTCACTGATTCTGAAAGAACTGGGTGTTAAAATATAACAATGTGTGATCTGTAGTTCTACTGAGGAAATAAAATGCTATTTTTAGAAGTGGGGTTTAGGATATGAAGTACTTGTATCATCTCATAATGAACTTTTATTTCAGTTCACTATCCATTAGGATTATTTATGGATGAAATTGGCAAAAGTGACTATATGTAAACTGAAAATGGTGATCATTCTCTTAATTTCATTTTTCAGAAATGCCGAGGTTTATTCACCAACTGTTTCCAATTTGAATAAAATACTATATTAAACAATCCAGAATTAAAATCCTTATTATTTTCTAAGTAACATCCGCAGTTTGAAATTCTTCTAAAGTGACCAGACCTTACAGTGTCAAGGTTTTGTGAATCAAATTCTTAAACACTGCACATTTCAGTAGCTGAAGGCATTCTAAAGGCTCCTGGAATTACTCCACTATTTCTACTGATTTTGCATTGCCCGTTAGAAAGTTTAATTTCACCAAGAGTATCTGGCTTTCAGTAATAAGAAAGTTAATGTTGCATTGATTGAAGAGTTAAGATATGATTGATTGAAGAGTTAAGATAAGATATGGTCTGGGGTTTTTTCCAGTTTTAATTTCTTTCTTGGGTTTACTTTCTACATATTACAGGTGATTTACCCATATTTACACTGGATGATGTCAATGTATTTCTTTTTAGTACGCTAGGTAAATTCTGAAATTATTTATCTTGTTGCTTTTTCTGATTTGCAAAATATTCTTCTATTTTTTCAGCTTCCTTACATTATTAATTTTCTTGGCTTGCTTAGGACATTCTTATTCCACTAGTAATATAAATTTTACTGCTTTTAAAGCCAGCTCTTTTGATCTTCTTCAGAGGCTATTCCTTCTCTACCTTGTCACATGTTGAGAGAAAGATTTTTCCATGTATATTCTTAGTGCAATCAATCCACATTCTAAAAAATACCTACTGTATGATCATCACTGCCATTTATTTTTAAGTATGTAATGTTTTTTAATCTACTGCTAATGTAGTATGCTACGAGTAGATCGTGTCCTAAACATAATTTTGTCTTTTAAACATCTGTTTCCTTAGTATGTCCTGTTGAATAATTTCCTAATAGCTTAATCAGCTGTTTGACTGAAAATGTGAAGTCCCTTTCACACTATAAATTGGATGCCCAGTTGTTTTTTGTCTGGAATTAAAAGTAGTATTTTCACATAGTATGCACCACAGAATGTTGCTACTTCATACTTTTGTGAATTTCAAAACAAAATGGGTGAGGTCTTATACATTTTTATGTTGTTTTTAGAGAAGAAAATGACCGTGACATAATACAGTTCTAAAGATAGAACTACAACACTTAAATGCCTCTTGTATCAGTCACATTTTTCACGTGAATTTGAAGATTTCATCACAAGGCAAAAAAAAAGTACAATAGACTCCCAAATCTTAGTTCTACTCTTCCTAAGTAAATAATTGGCTATACATCCTCTGTTCTATCCTTACAGCATCTTCTTTTTCATAGTTACTGAATGTCATATTAATTTTGTTCTTCGATATTTGCTGAAAAATATATTAAAAATATTGCATTTTAATAGGATTTATTTGGACCCAAATGTGGGTAAGTGTGTTGGGAAACAAATAAGACTACATGACAGTATTTAAAGTAAAGTAAATGAACACCTCTTATTAGGAAAGTATGTAGAAGCACATAGTTTTTAAATTATGCAGGATACAAAAATAAAATTCATCATTCAGATAACCTCGAGTTCTTTTAACTGCTTTAATACCTATTTTTCAAACCTGTATAAACCACAGTCTTTTTTAATTTATGTATCTGTTCCACTCTGTCTGTACTGGAAGTATATAAATACATAACTATATGTACAGATTTCTGTTTCTCTTGTTGTGTTTCACAGAGTTTTGGTGGGGTTTTTTAGTATTTATATTTCTATTTATACCTACTCCAAACCCTTTTCTTAAGTTGTACTGTTGCTTCTCCTGCCAAAATATAGGAAACATGAGTTTGCTCATTGACATTGGACTTAAATCCATACTTTCATAATTTATTACCCATAGGCTATACTTATCCAAAAAGACTGAAAACTGTTGCTTGAACTGTGTTGTCTCTAATTGTTTATACCAACAGTTCACTCTTCTTCTCAGTGATGTCAAACAAAACAGTGCAAAAAGGAACAGGGCTCTCTTTGCTTCTTAAACTCCCATGGTTTACAGCATAACAGCTTGTGCCCTGATAGATCAAAAATTGAAGAGACAATGAAGTAATTCAAGAAGATTTGAAATACCAGTGTGTTCTAATAGCTTGTGCAAGCTATGGACTTTTCTGCTGCCTCTATGCTTCATTATTCTTTTCCAAACACTGTCAGTTTATTTATCCTGATACTTTTTATAAGCTCTTCTTTCCCTTCCTCTCTCAAATGTAACCACAGGTATACCAAGAGGGGTTCTGCTCTCTGCCTTTCATAGCTTATAGTGTGAAGTTTAAACTGAACAAGTATTATCTACCTCTCCAAGTGGACTGAGTATGGTTCTATGGACTGTGATGTCAAGAATTAATCACAGTCTTTATATATTCAATGCTTCACAAGTTATATATAGAGAGAAACCATTTGAACCTTCACTGCAGATAACTTTTCAGATCAGAACTACAAATTATCATATAATTTTAATAATTTGAGACCTTAAGGAATCCTGAATTGAGTATATCACATTACTTTTGAGGAACAATCATAGAGTCTGGAATGCACATTGTTACCATTTATTTAGTCTAATGCTTAAACAAATTATCAATGTTTCAGTGACTCAGCAATCAAACTGATGTCCACAGATTTGATTCCAGAGCATGCAGGCAGCTACTGTAATCAGTCTTAACCAACCATCTTCAATTTACGCTATACTGTCTTAGCTGTGTTCTTTCTAAATCTTTCCAATGAGCTTTCACCCCTGTAGTTATGTCCTAAGATTTTCTGTTTTGCCAAGGGACAGTATCCTCACACTTATTGTAGGGATTTCTGCATTGTGTACAAGTGCCACAGTTTTAGCATATCACCTTAACAGCTCAGAGTCAAATGAGGCACATTATGTTGTTTACTTCTCAAGAAAACCATGTACAAAAAAACCCTTGTCTGTATTAAGTAAGTAATCGAACATTTTGAGCAATTTGTCTTTATTATATGAATGTCAAGACCAAAAATAAACTATATCCCAAATCATCCTTCTCTCAAAATATTCCATATAATTATTCTTGTTCCCGGTATCTGCTGTCACAGCAGCCCTTGGCATGCAAAAGACAGGATCACTGGGAGTGCAGAAACACAAGAAGAGAAAGGGCTGTTCATAGCACCAGAGGCAGTGCCCTGATGTGAACACCATGCCCTAGCACAATGCACACTTTTTGATTTGGAAACCAGTCCCCAGGCAAGTGGAAATTGTATATACAACTGGCACATGGGAAACATTTAGAGGGACAAGAGCTAAGTCCATCAGTTGGCACCAAGAGTGGCACAAGTTTCCTGAGGCACTAGAATTCTTTTTGAAAAGGAAGCGTGGAAGGAGACAGCAAATAAGGGAAAGTTTTGGCCTGGTACACACGAGACATGAAAAGTAATCTGTGATGCAAATGTGGTGTTGGCTTTGAGAACTAGCGCAAGGCAGCTCAATACTCCTGCTAGTGCAGCTGCTTGAGATGCAGGAATAGCTTCTGGTCTGCCAAATTATCTGTCTTAATGCTGTGGATAAATGAAGTTGTCATCCCATATTCCCCTTTCGGTTTCAGCGTAACTAGCCTTTCTCTTGGTTATGTAAGGATATCTCTGCATGTGATGACAAGACAGGTTTAGCACTGTTAGAAATCAAGCAGACAGATCATTTTCAAAGGAAACATAAGCTGTACACATGTATACTTACAGGTTTATTTCTAACACCTGCAGACACAAATGGCTGGAAAATAGTGACTATCAAGTGGCAGGGAAAAAAGGCACTTCTTTTAATCTTATATTTTGACTAGTAAGAGTGGCTGCCCACCACTGAAAATACTGTTTGCCAGGCTTATCTGCTTGTATTTTAAAGAGAGTAATATTTCTGTGGTTAAGATTTAAGGCTCTAGTCATTCCTTTTTTTGCAATTATTCAAATGGTGACATACATCCTGAATGCAGATGCAAGTCATGTTCTTCCTAGTGATAGCACATGCATTGCTCTGATTTTGTCGTCTCCTCAGCTACTCCCCAACACTGCTATATGCAATACATGATACCCCCTATACATATAACAAGCTTCAATGGTCAGTGGTATAAAGAACCCTTTGACACAATCTAAAATTCATCTCCAGTTTAAGGACAGATTGAATCTCTTTTTCTCTTTTGGAAAGTAAGACTAACTGAAGTTATCTGGACTTATCTCTCAAAAGCTTGTTACTGTACTAATATTTGTAAGCATTACACTTATGTGGAGCATTATTTTTAACCATAATTTCTTGTGTCCTACTGATATATTTATAATCCTCCTTACAAAGAGTAAGTGAAATTTTAGATCTCACATTTTTACTATATGAACAGGTCATTCAAGTGCACTCTATGACCTTGTGTTGCAGAAGGCTCAGGTCTTGTTTCGTATGGCTTTATTTTCTGTGGGCAGCTTAAGCAGCATGACAACATTGCAGAGAGGTGTGTAATATTAATGTTATACATACTGAGGAGAAGGAAGTTTTTGGTTAAGTATGTGACCTGCTTGTATTCAGATGCTAGTTTTTACTCCTTTAGGACTTTGCCAAAAAATCAGAAAGGCTTTGCTTGTAGTCAGAGAGAAAGTTAAACAGTTGATGCCTGTCTAGGGTCACTCCTGTGTTACTGACCTGCAACTAAGTGTGAGAAATTTTCTCTGGACTACTGAGGCAGTGCAAGACTCTCCAGCTGACTAAAGTGACTGCTCTGGAATTAGCATCCTGCAACGGTCTGAGATAAATAATTTTAGTAGCATGTTAGGCAAGAACAGTGTCAGACCTTGTTGGGGTCTCCCCCCCTGCCATGTAGCCCCGGGAGAGGAGCCCTGGGGGGGAGACACGGGGTTTCCCTGCCCCTGGTCAGCCTCGTTCCCAAATGGTTGGTTTGTATTCCCGTGTGTGGCCAAGGACCCTCGGGTCCCGTGACTGGAGGAGTTCCTCAGCAGAGCCCCAGCCATGCAGTTGGAGAAATAAACATCTCTGAAACATCTACCAAGGATCTGTCCATATATATTTCCTTTCCACGGGACTCCTGGTTTGATATATGCGTGTTACAGCAATCCCCACTGTAGCAACTGGTAGAGAATGCGGGCAGGACACTGATCCCTGAGGACAGAAAATTCGTGAGTAAAAACCAGTCTAGATCTCTCTCTTCTCATCTTGGTTTGGATATTCTCTCTGGACTATGGAAGAATCGTGGGAAATGGGGCTCTCTGAGCCACAGAAAAAAATGTATCTAGAAGTAAAAGGAATCCTTGAACAACTAAACAAAAAAGTAATGGAACCGGGAGATCTAGAACATTTTTTTATCTGGCTTTTCAAAAAGTTCTCCTATATTTCTCGAGACTTACTTTTTGATATTGAACCTCCTGGATCTTGTCAGGGGTATTTTTGGGACAAGATCTGGGATAAAGTAAGGGATCAAACAGAACATGGACTAGCGATAGAAGCTCTCTGTGCATCCCTTATAATCAGTGAAGCTCTTGAGGAGCATTTGTATGTCCCATTACCCCTAAAGCAGAAGATCATACTTATCCCGTGGCAGAGACCGCGTGGCCGCCATCCAAAGGGCGCGTGACTGCAGCCGTGCCAGCGGAGGTGCCTGTGCTGGATGCGCCCGGCCCCCTCAGGAGCCCGCGCCTTATGGCAGACCCCATCCCTGTCTCAGGGTCCCCGGCCACGCGGCTGCGAGTGAGGGAGCGATGCTGCAGGCGCCATGGGTGCCGTGAGCCACGAGCAGCCAGGAACCGGGCATCAGTGTGGAAGACTGCTCCGAGCAGCTGGCTCGGAGAGCCCTGCGGAGGGAGAAGCGGCGGTTTCCACAGCGACACGAGAAGCCGCGCAGCGCTGAGCCGAAACAGAGCCGCACTCAAAGCAGCGTGGAGTTTGCGGAGCAGAACCACTCACAGGGCATGGGGCCAGTGGTGATGGCAACGCGGGGCCGCGCAGAGCCCAGACACGCGCCGGAGCAGCGCCACTCGGAGAGCGTGGGGCAGCCGCAACGCGGGGGCCCGGCCGAGAAGTCGGAGTTGGCGAGGCGGCGGCCACACAGGACCGGCACCCACGACGAACACGCAAGCATGTGATAGGAGAAGTTATAGCAACAAAAATCACAGGAACTGTGAAATGGTACAACGTAAAAAAACAACTATGGATTTATAACACGAGATGATACAGGGGAAGATTTATTCACCCATAGAACTGCCATTAAAAGGAATAACCCTAAAAATTACCTGCGAAGTGTAGGAGATGGGGAAGTTGTACAATTTGGTATAGTGCAAGGAAAGAAGGGTTTACAAGCAGCAAATGTTACTGGGCCTGGAGGTATTCCCGTCAAAGGCAGCCGTTATGCACAAAATTATAAACAATGTCCATCCCAGGAATTTCCCTACCCACAGCCTACTTTCCCCTTTTACCCTATACCCAATATGAACCCTTTCCTAAATTTACCCCATCCCCAGTTTATTCCTAATCTGTTTTTCACCCCATGGCTTCCCTATACAATTCCCTTTCCCTACAATTCCTCTCTGATGACGAGGGGGGATGAAAAGGGGGAGGGAAGAAATTAAACCCTCTCCTGCCTCAGTTTCCCCCCAAAGCATGCCTGGAGAGTTCTGTCTCCCTTCTGTCAGACCTAAGATGTTCCACAGAATCTGTTTGGACATTTAAAGACTCAGGAGGGTGGCTTGTTTTGTCTTGAAACTGTTCTTGTTATGTTTATCCAGTTGTTTTCATTCTCCTTTTATTAAAATAAAACGGGTGAGATATTGGGATCTCCCCCCCTGCCATGGAGCCCTGGGAGAGGGGCCCTGGGGAGGAGACAGGGGGTTTCCCTGCCCCTGGTCAGCCTCGTTCCCAAATGGTTGGTTTGTATTCCTGTGTGTGGCCAAGGACCCTCGGGTCCCGTGACTGGAGGAGTTCCTCAGCAGAGCCCCGGCCATGCGGCTGGAGAAATAAACATCTCTGAAACATCTACCAAGGATCTGTCCATATATATTTCCTTTCCACGGGACTCCTGGTTTGATATATGTGTGTTACAGCAATCCCCACTGTAACAAGACCTGGACACCTCTGTGGTGTGGGCAGAATGGGAGCATCAGTCAGAGTTTGCAAGAGAAGCCTTTTCACTGAGACGAAGTGCAGAAAGGACCCCCTGCTACCTAAACTCCTCCTCAGAGAGGGGTCAAGGTGCCTCTCAGTCCAAACTTAGTCCCAGATTTAGTCAATGCTTTATGCCTAAATGATCATACAGCTGTAATACAACCCTTGTACTGATTTGTCCAACAGCATTAAGGATGGCAAACCATAATTTATTGAGAATTATTACAATAATGATAGTTATTAGACAACAAATACTTTCATCAGCATTCCTTATCACACAGTATAGGTACCTAGAACTTCTGCTGTAGTGCAGTACTTTTGAAGCACTGTTGAAGCTCTGTTAAAGCACTAAGGCTAGCAAAGCCAGTTCTTGAGTAGAGATTGATGTTACTCACACAGACCAGCTACCATGGGCAAATATCTTTCATTCAGCCTCTAGGAGTAGCCTTGAGGTGCACCCACACTCAAGGGAAGGATTTTCACACACCTTAGGGAGGTATGCTAGAAGTCCTCACTGCGAAAAAGTGGGACTCGGGTTTTACAGCAGGACATAATTGACTGCCAGTCATATATATTTTTAGCCTACCTGTTGCCAGGCCTATTCAGTAAAATACCCTTTTTTTGCTGAAAAAGGTGTACTCAGCTCTTTGGTTTTGTCCGCTCAACACTTCTGACTCTCCGTATCAGGGCCTTGCACAGCCTTGCACTGGGTCTGATAGCTGGTCAAGGAGACCTCAGAATTCTTCAGCACTAAAACCAGCAGATCCTCTTTGCTCCATCTTGTCGCTGATAAGCAGACCCTCCTTGCTCAATGGATCCCTGAACAGCAGGCCCTCCCTGCTTGGTTCATCACTGATAGCACATCAATATGACTAAGTTCAAGCTGCTGTATGCAGGCTTAGGCAGAGCATCCTGCTACAGGCTGACATTTAGAAAGCTTTAGTAGTAAAAGTGTCAATTTTTAAAACATTAAGATTTTCTTATCTGTTATATATGAAATTGAGTGTTGGCCTTTGCATGTTAAGTGGTTTTAACTTCTGATTGTTAATTGTTTAATTATTACATATTCAAATTTCCCATAAACCCGGTTGAGCTATCAAGTTTCAAAGTTATTCCCATAATTAATTAAAGAGTGTTTTATACAGTTCTTTGTTAAAATCTCTTGTTGATAAAAGACCCACAAGTTACTTCCCCTTTTTAGTCCCTAGAAAGTGTTAAACCTACAATGTTTTAGTCCCAGCCTATGTCCAAGTGTATTATTACCCTGTTTTTAAAAGTTCTCTGAAATATGTGTAATCAAGTTCAATGTTCATTTCACCAAGTGTTTTTGATCTCTAAAGTTTTAATAAGTTTTAAGCCTTGCTGAAGAGCAAGCTCTCTAGAAGCTATTTTTAGTACCTGTCCGTTACCCTGCAACTTAGCTCCGTGGCAACCTGGAATTTTAATGAAGACTTTTCCTGCCTTTGGAGCCAATGACATCACCTAGATGATGCTCCCCTACACAACAGCAAGCCCTTGGCAGACTGAGATTACCTCACCTCAAGAGACCACCAGTCATCCAGGACTATGGAGGCTGGACAATGGGCAGTCATGGGCGGGACCCAAACCTTACAAAACTCCTAACACACAAGGCTAGTGTGCCATTTTCACCTCAGGTTAGCTGCTGGTGAAGCCCAATGCTGGGAGCACAGGCCTCTACCTCTTTCAAGAGGCAATTTAACCATTCTGACTTTGGACTAGGTAAAGTCACCCCAGTGTTGTAAGGTCACTGCTTTGGGGACTTTGAGCCGGTTTGACCAACAAAGTCTCTAATCACTGCAGACCCCGTTTATGGTGCTAATCTTATTGGATCCCACATTGTTTTTGTAAATTTTTTTGTTTGTTTTGTTTTTGTTACTCTCGCTCTTTGTTCCTTTAATAATTTTTTTCTTAATTTCTAAATTAGGAACCAATAGTTGCCTTATTCTTGATATTATCCCACTTTTAAGGGGCTGTCTAAGCTACATTTCCAACACTGTGCCTGCCATACTTCGTTAGGACTTTTCTTCTCTTCCTCCTTTGTGTGGTGCATTGGCTACCTCTGAATGCCAGGCTGTGTGCAGCAGAACAACCTTGCACTAGCCAGCTCACTGTAATCATGGTGATGAACTTTTTCGGGTATCATCTGGTACCTCTGAATTTCCTGTGGAGATCTCGTGTGCAGATGTACAGAATGCTGAGTCTGAAACAGTATCCATCACACAGAATCCAGCAGGATTCAGCCTGCAGTTGCTCCAGTACAGCAAATGACATCCATGAGTGCAACGCAACGGGCAGCTCCTAAATGTGCTTGATTCCAAGCCCTGTCTTAGGTGTGAGAGGTTTATGTCTGCACCAGGAGAATATTGGGGAAAATATTTAGGGGTTTGTTCCTTAAGGAGCCAGTGAAAGACCTACCCCTGCCTTTCCTCTTCATTTGAGTCATCAGATGTATTAGCCTGTGAACAATACTCATCATCTAAGTTGGAACCTTTTGCTTTTATTGTTCTTCTTTGGGGGATTTAATTTTCTATTGTCCTCCCTCCCCTCTTTGGCTGGCTGTCTTGGTCCACTCCCACTTCTGACACCAAAGATCTCCCGTCTCAGAGGGAGACGGAGGGGGGGAAACTTATCAGATTCCTAAGACGAAATTAGATGCAAACCAGATGGATATTACACCTGTGAGCCATTTCTTGATAAGAAGAAAACAAAAGCCCTTAAGAGAAAGGATAGAAAAGGCAGAAGAAAAGGAAGCAAAAGGAGGAAAGAGTTGGAGAGAGAGAGACACAGGGTGTTGCTACCATGGCTCTCACGATGCCCCGTCCATGTTCGGTCAGCAGGTGGTGTGCAGGCGCTGCGAGCGTAGACAAGGCTTCCTCATGAAGGAAACTTACAGTCACTGTACAAGCACGCTTGTCTGTCTCATCTAACCAAACACCCAGATTCTTGTACAATAGGGTGAAAAAAGTTCCTGCAGACTTCAGAACATTCAGAAAACATGCATTTATTGAACAAATTCCTGCATTTTTTCAACTCTGTTTCTGCTGTGCAGGACATTTCTGAAGTTGAGTGGGGCTGAGGAAGTCAGCTTTAGCTGCATGAGAATGCTGTTTTGAATCGAGAAATTTGCAGAGAGTGTAGGCAAACCTGACTCAGCACTGCCATATTCACAAATGATCCTTAAATAATCTGAGTGCTGAGAGTAACTAACTCCTAGGGGTGCTATGTAGGTGTGTATCTATATATAGGTATATATGCGTGTGTGTATATGTATCTATGTATCTGTAGATATGTGGGTATAAATGAATATAGCTATAAATATATAGGTGTCTAGATAGGTATATGTATAGGTAAATATATATATCGGTCATTAACCGTTACAGCCCTACAAGAGAAGGAGATACAGAAGGGAGGGGCACCCCACTCCTGAGGTACTCTGCTGCGTCCAGCACAGGTGCGTCACGGACTGTGGGGCTGTGCAGGGCATGGGCCAGGCTCTCTGTCTCTGCTGCTTTGCCTCTGGCTGCCCTTGTCCTGTCCATGCTTCCCTTCCTGCTCCTACTGTTCTTCTGGCTCTTCCAAGGGTCTCTGGACCACAAGCACGGCCTTCTTCACCACCTCACTCTCGACATGTTCATTTGCATCCAGGAATACCAGAGCATCATCTGAGTGACTGTGCACTGTATGTCCTGGGCTATCTGTCTCTTCTGCTGAGGCTGGGATGTCCTGGGCTGTGTCCAGGAGAACCGGGCCATCAGCTCTAGGGCTCTGCAGGACATGTGCCAGGCTCTCTGGCTCTGCAGCTCCAGCTTCTGCTCCCAGCTCTTCATCCATGCTTTGTTCCTGCTTGCACTCCCTATCATGTTCCTGCTCTTCAAAGCGTCTGTGGATTATAAGCACGGGCTTTTTAAGAGCCACGGTCCACATATGCTCAGCTGCTTTGAGGAAGACCGGAGCAGGAGCTCTGGGACTGCTGGTCTCACGTGCGCGCCTCTCTGCCCCTGCTGCAATGGATGTTACTGCTGATGACACAGCCCTACTGTGTTCCATGTCCTGCTCTTCCACCATCTGCTGGCTGCATCCCTGGATCTCAAGGGCAGCCTTGTCCTGGCCATCTCTCCTGATACGCTCGGCTGTGTTCGGCACATCCGTGGCATCAGCTGTTGGGTTCTTCTTCTCTCCTGTGCTGGAGGCGGTGGGGGAGGCTTTGGCCAGAGCCATCAGTACTTTCCAGGTAAGGCGCAGCCATCTCCCTCGAGCCAGGGCGTTGATGACTGGGCAGTCAACAGGTGCAGGAGGGCTTTGGACATGTCCTGCAGGTCTTTCTGCTCCTGTTGATTCCTCTGGACTTAGTTCCTCATCCTGCTGCTCCTCTGGGTATTCAAAGGCTTTCTGGACCATAAGCACGGCCTTTTTAACAACCTCTGTCCGAATATAGTCATTTGCATCCAGGAATACCGGAGCATCATCTGTGCGACTCTGCTTGGTATGTCCTGGCCTCTCTGTCCCTTCTCCTGGGTCTGGGATGTACTGGGCTGGGTCCAGGAGAAGTGGGCCATCAGCTCTGGGGCTGTGCAGGACACGGGCCAGGCTCTCTGCCTTTTCTTCTCTGGCTTTTGTTCCTGGCTCTTTGTCTAAGTTTTTTTCCTGCCTCCATGGGTCTTCTAGCTCTTCAAAGGGTCTCTGGACCACAAGAATGGCCTTTTTAACAACCTCCATCCGGATGTAGTCATTTGAGTCCAGGAAGACCAGTGCGTCAGCTCTGGGACTGTGGGTCTCATGTGCTCGGCTCTCTGCTCCTGCTGCAGTGGGTGTTACTGCTGATGATACAGCCCTACTGTGTTCCATGTCCTGCTCTTCCTCAATCTGCTGGCTGGATGCTTGCAGCTTGAGTGCAGCCTTGTCCTGGCCATCTCTCCTGATACACTTGGCTGTGTTCGGCACATCCATGGCATCAGCTCTTGGGTGCTTCTTTGGCTTCTTCTTCCTCTCTCCTGTGCCGGAGGTGGTGGTGGAGCCTAAGTGCAGAGCCCTCAGTACTTTCCAGACAAGGCTCTGCCATCTCTGTCGAGCTGGGGTCTTGATGACTGTAGGTTCAGGGCACATCCTGCAGGTCTTTCTGCTCCTGTTGATTCCTCTGGGCTCAGTTCCTCATCCTGCTGCTCCTCTGGGTATTCAAAGGGTTTTTGGACCATAAGCACGGCCTTTTTAACAACCTCTGTCCAGATATAGTCATTTGCATCCAGGAATACCGGAGCATCATCTGTGCGACTCTGCTCGGTATGTCCTGGCCTCTCTGTCCCTTCTGCTGGGGCTGTTACCCTCATCCCCTTAGCAGTGCCTTGTTCCAGGCCCCTCTGTTGCTCCGTGAGCTCCTCAGATCCCTGGATCACAATTACAGCTTTGCTCAGGAGCTCGTCTCTGATGTACTGGGCTGTGTCCTGGACAGCCAGGCCATCAGCTGTGGGGCTGTGCGGCCCATGTGCCGGGCTCACTGTCCCTGCTGCTCTGGCTGTTACTGCCTGTGTTGCATCCGTGCTGTGTTCCAGGTGCCTTTGCTCTTCTATCTGCTTGTTGGGTCTCTCGATCACAATTGCAGCCTTGCTCAGGACCTCGCTGCTGAAATACTGGGCTGTGTCCAGCCGATCCAGTGCACGGCCTGTGGGCTGCTGCTGTTCCTGCTTCCCTGTCTTGTGTATTGCAGTGAAGACCGTGTGCAGAGCCCTTGGGGCACTCTTGAAGGTGGACACCCGTCTCTCTCAAGCCAGGGCATCGATGACTGTGGGGGAAGGAGATCTGAAGACAGGTCCTGCAGGTGTTCCTGCTTCTGTTGCTTCCTTCATGCTCAGTTCCAGGTCTGGCTCTGCTTCTTCCAGCTGCCCGCCAGGACCCTGTTTCACAGGGTGGTCCTTGTCCAGGCCCTCAGCCCTGATGGACTGGGCTGGCTCTGGCAGAGCCTCTTTGCAGCCTGCTGGGTGCTGCCTCTTTTGCTCTCCTTTGCCTTGGGCAGCAGTTAAGGCCCTCCACAGAATGCTCAGAGCCTTCCTGTGCCACGTCTGGTTCCCTTCAACCAGGGCGTCCAGGAAGGTAGAAAAAGGGATGGTGTAGGTGAGGGCCTGGCCTGCATCTGGGTGAGCTGCTGCCTGCTCCCCCACCTGAGAGGGCTCTTCCTGAGCTGCTGGGGTGACAGTGGCTGTGCTACCTTCTCCTTCATGGTCTTCACCTGAGAGACATTCCTTGTCCTCAGATCCTCGTGCTGTGGTACTTGCTACTGTTCCCTCATCCATGTGGCAGCTGGGGCCTTCCTTGGGACCAGGGTGGGAGCTCCTGTAGTCCTTCAAACCCAAGGAATTGAGCCAGTGGTGGACAGGAGATGACCCAATGTCATCTGTCCCTTGGCACAGCTCTGTGTCTATTGCATCTTCCCATTCCTCTGCCACGGACAGCTCAACATCAAGGGCGTCTTCCCACTCCTCTTCCTCAGACAGCTCTGGACCCATGGTGTCTTCACACTCCTGCTCCTTGGTCCAGGCCACTGGCTCACTGCTTGGAGCTTGGGCTCCCAGCCTCTCCAGAGCACCTGATTGTTTATGGTGCCCTCAGTGAATCTCCGATGTGTCACCTGTGGTGCAGTGTAGCCAATCGTCCATGGGAGGCTGGTGGCCCTGTCCCATCCGGTCTCAGGCCATCCCATTGTGTCATTGGCACTCACCTGCCCAGGTGTGTCATCGAGCCTCCCAGAGTGCCTCAGCGAGGAGACCTATCCTTGCCTCTGTGGCTCTCTGTGCTCCACGCCATCCTGCTGCTGCAGCAGGGTGGCTTCCCACGAGCCGTGGGCCCAGATGCTCCTGCGCGGCTCCTCCGAAGGCCTCCTCTTGAAGGACATGATAACCTCCTTCAAAACAGGCCCGTGCCATGAAGTGCTTTGGTGGCACTCAATTTGCACTGACAGCCCTGCTTGGTCCTGCTGTGCCGCTTGCTGCTGGTGGCCTGTGCCTGCACCTGCACCCCTGCTCAGGGAAGATGATACAGACACGCGGCGTGCCTATGCCAGCTGTGCTGCTGGCCGCTCCTCCTCCATGCTTGTCTTTGGCGTCCTCTGCCACAGACCTGTCACTGTTGCCCTGGAGAGCTGCTGCCTCCCGAGAGCTGCTCTCCTAGGACTGGGCACCCCAGGGCTCTCTGCTCCTTAACTACCCTCACTGTCAGGGCAGGGCCCCGTGTCACAATGGCCTCTGTTTCCTATGGGCACTGCATCACAGGGGGCCACTGTCACACAGGGCCACTGTCACACAGGGCCACACCCTAGCTTTGCCATTCTGTTGTCTAATGTCGTCTTCAGTGCTGGAATTGTAAAAGGACAAGAGCAGGGAGGAATGAAGTCCAAAACCAATGTGATTGATAAGCGCAAACTCCGGTTTATTAGCAATCCAAAACCACTTATATAGTATACCAGCTTGTTAACTCCTAAGCGGCCTAAAGCTTATCACAGCACATTTCTATTTCTACATAATTGGACTTACATTGGCAAGCCTCCATAGTCACGTTATGATTAAAAGAATTCGGTGTTCACTCCTCCTGCTCCCTGGTTAGCACACCTTATCAGGACAGCTGCATTGTTTCAAACTCCCTCTTTATTCCCAGGCTTGTTTCTCACACCAGTGCCTTCTCATGCAGGCAGTTTCTCACACACAGGCCTTTTGCTTCTAGGCCTATTGCTTGTACAGTTTTTCTATAGATCTCATAATTCTATCAATGATCCATGCCCCTGATCCATAATTCTACATTGTCTTTGCAATCAGGGCCTAACTGACGAATACTTCGTTGTGATCGTTTGTGATGTTTGTGCATGATGTTTAAGAGTTGTTGGATGCTAGGGGCAAACAACGTTAACTTCTCAAAATAGCAGGGCCCTCCCAGTGGTTTAGACGGTACCCCTGGCCATGCCCGATCACCACAGATAAGAAAGATACCTACAGGGAGTGCTCTAGGTTTCTCATGGCTTTCCGCAGGCCATATGGAATCATTACAGTAGGCTGTGCTGTTGGAATACCATGAAGTGCTCAGGCGTAGCCATGTGCTTTCGTTGATTGGCCGCCAGGGCCACCAGGACATCCACGTACTGTTGCCTGGAAACCCAGCGTACCCAAACATAAGGCAATAGGGACCAGGCTGGGAGCCTAAGAGATCTAGCTCTTGAGGCTCGAGCATGGATGTATTAAGGCCTCGGGCGATCCTTTGCGCTTGGGCAGCTAAAGGATTCTGTTTGATTTGAAGGGTCTCGCAGATTTTGAGCACTACACAACCAGTTGTCACGGTACAGAAAGCCAAGAGCACGGTTTCTGTCTCCTGATATTCCGAGGTGTAATTTTTAAGGCTACTGGCATCTGCTAATGGAACCCAAATAAGGCAGGTACGGAAAGGATCAGAAGGTGTAGCCAGCGATAAGCAAAAGGATTCTTGGCCTATCTGATTAGCCCAAGTGACCCACATGTTCTTGTGATGATCTATTGCGATGTGAGCGTAAGCGTCTACCGGCAATACTGCAAGCCCTAAACTGATTACATATATATTCCCAATCAGAGGTTCGCACCATCCACTGTCGTGGTATTTTGATGCCATCTCCGCAGGCTTTGGTTATCACTGCAGATTGGAACTGCAGGTGGATGCAGTGCACCTCGTGGCTAACCCGCCAGCAAAACTCTGCAAGAATCTGTTGCTCTGCTGACTCATATAAGGCTAAGCCTTGAAAGCCAGGCAGGCCTGTCTCTTCTTGCAATGCCCTTTGCAGAGTATGTCGATTCCACTCGGCATCACATGTGAGACACCATAGGCCTCCTGTTAACTGTGCTTGGTGAACCCATCAGCTCTTGCTACACCCAGCGCACCAAATCAGTACCCACACCCTATGTCCCACCCTCCCGCACCGACAACAGCTCTGGTTTCGGAGTCCCCCCAGGTAGTACTGCCACAGTCCGTCTAGAAGGTGAGTAGCATCCTCAATAGACTGGAACTGAGCGAGTCTACTCGGCAGGATCCCTCTCAAAGGTGCGAGGAGGGGGTCAATGGCTAGATGCAGACGTAGTAGAACCTGGTCAGATGGTTTGATTCGTTGAAGCTCCAGCTTTGCCTGGTACCGGTTTCACCCAACGGCTGGGTATCCACTGAGGACCTGTGGGGGCAAGCACACAGACATAACCTCGACCAAAATATAGAATTTCAGCGGGGCCTTGCCACAAACCCGTGGCCATATCCCTGTAAGTAACAAAACTCCCGGTTCCCCTTTTTTCTGCCGTGGCCCCCTCCCACTGTTTTATTGCAGGGGGCTCCTTTTCATCTCCAAATATACACAAGTGATTGAGCACAAAGAGGGCTTTTGCTACTCTTTCCTTTGGGTCAGCTATGTCTTTAAATTTGGCAAGGTATCTCTTAAGAGTCCCGTTAGCTCTTTCAACGATAGCTTGGCCCGTAGGAGAATGTGGGATGCTCGTCGGGTGGGCGATGGTCCATGTCTGCAGAAATGTCTGGAGTGTCTTGCTGACATATGCGGGTCCATTATCTGTTTTGATCGTTTTGGGGACTCCCATGACGGCGAAACAGCTGGTTAGGTGTCTACGCACGTCTCTGGCCTTTTCTCCAGGTTGTGGTGTGGCCCAAATAAAGTGGCTATATGTGTCAATCGACACATGGAGGTATTTAAGCCTGCCGAGCTCTGGAACGTGAGTCACGTCCATTTGCCAGATCTCGTTGGCTTTCAAACCTCTGGGATTGATCCCATACCCCACTCCCACTCCGTTGTTGTGGAAGCTGCATATGGGGCAGGCCTTAACTATGGCCTGTGCCTCTGCCACTGAAATTCCATAGCTTCACACGAGTCCTTTAGCATTTTGGTGAAACGTGGCATGAGCTTCTCTTGCTTGCTGGTGGAGCGGTAGTGGGGGCTGAGCGATTCCTGCAACGAGTTGGTCGGCTCGATCATTTCCTTCTCCAAGGCCATCTGTTCCCATGTGGCTTCTGATGTGCAGCACTGCCTATTTCTCAGTCCGTTCTGAGATTGCGATTTGCATGCTTATTAGCAGCGCCATCAGTCTTTTGTTACGAATATCACGCAGTGCTGCATCTTCTATGCGATTCGCTATCCCTACAATGTAAAGAGAGTCTGAGACCACATTGAGCCGTGTATTCGGCCAATGGCCTAAGGCCCATGCAACGGCATACAGTTCCAAGGTCTGCAGCGAATCCTCAGGTGTTGCTTCCAAGAGTTGATGCTTCCAACTCTCGGCATCTCTCCAGGTAATTGCTGCTCTCTGTGATTTCTTTCCAGCATCGGTGAAGACTGTGAGGGCGTCTTCCAAAGGGTCTTGTACTCTCTTTGGCTGTATTAGCCACCCTTGGTTGGACATCCATGCTAATGCAGGCACTGGCAGCGGCTTTATCATCAGGGCGGGTCCTCCGGTAAGGAGGGCTTGCTGCAACTCAGGTGAGTTGAACAGGAACCATTCTAAGTCCATGGGTGGTATGGGTATCTAAATGATCCTTGGGACCGTCCCATCAATCTGCAGGATCCTGATGCGTGCCTTGCGGATCAAATCTGCTAGTGTTGCCACTTTTTCTTGTATGGTTCTGCGAGGTTGCAGCGCTGGAGCGATCCATTCTAATACCTTAAAGTCCTTGGGCGGCTCCCCCATTTTTATTAATTTACATTGGGTGATAGCAGCAAGTAAGTGCTGTGGACCACAAAGGATGGTGGCATCCAGTGGTAGGGCTGGGTCGCGACGTGACGTGGCTCCTGTGGTGATTTGGTCTGCAATAGCTTGCAGGGTAGCTTTTTGTTTGGCAGACAACGTGACAGGTTGGGCAGGGTTGGTCCCACGGAGAAGAGGCCAAAGTTCATTAAGCCATTCATTAGGGAAGCTGACCACGGGGTGAAGCCATTGTAGGTCTCTCATGAGCTTCTGCGCATCATGCAGAGTACGGATGTATGTGTGGATGGTCAGCTTCTCTGGGTGTATGGAGCTTTCTGTGATTCGCCACCCCAAGTACGTCCACGGAGCCGTGGATTGAATTTTTTCAGGTGCTATTTGTAGGCCCCGATCACTCAAGGCTTTATGCAGCATGTCCTTTTGTTGTGTGGAGAATGGGGTGTCCTGGGCGAGTAGGATGTCGTCCATATAATGATAGATGAGCATCTTGGGGAATGCCCTCTGCATAGGCTGTAGAGCAGAATCCACGTAGAGTTGACGCAGCGTTGGTGAATTGCACATGCCCTGAGGAAGCACTGTCTATTCAAACCGCTGGACAGGTGCCTCCCTGTTGATAGCTGGTAGCGTGAAGGCAAACCTTTGCTTGTCCTTGTCATGCAGGGCGATAGTGAAAAAACAGTCTTTGAGGTCGACTATCAACAGTGACCATTCAGCAGGTAGGATAGATGGGTTGGGCAGGCCTGGTTGCAGTGGCCCCATGTCATGCATCTGCTGGTTCACTGCTCGGAGGTCATGCAGTAATCAGTATTTACTGGATTTCTTTTTGATGACAAAGACTGGGGTATTCCATGGGCTTGTTGAAAGCCTTAAATGTCCTTGATTGAATTGTTCTTGCAGTAGGGCATGTGCTTGTTCCAGACTTTCCCTTTTTAATGGCCACTGCTCAACCCATACTGGCTTGGCTATCTTCCACCGGATCGTCTATCTTCCACCGGATCGAGACTGGGAAAGTCCAAGCAATGGCTACTCCTAAAAATGTGCATCAGTTGTGAGCACCATGCCCATCTGGGCCAGAATGTCCCATCCCACCAGGGCTGCGACACCGATTGGCAGTGGGATGATAGATACACAGCAACTGATCACTTGCTCAGCTATAGTCCATTGCAGGAGAGGGGATTTGTGAGCAATGGTGAGTCCCCCGACTCCTGCCACTGTAGCTCGGGAGTCAAAGGTGGGCCAATGCTGAGGCCAGTGGTGGCTGCTGATGATGGAGACGTCAGCATCTGTATCCAGCAATGCTGTGATAGAAATGCTCTGTCCCTGGTATGATACTGCCACCATGTGGCGTGGTCTGTGTTGCAGGCTGACTGTGAGCATTGCTGCAGGCCCGGTGGAACCGAAACCTCCCTCCCCCCTTGGGGTGGAGCATTTTGGTTCTAGCTCTCCGGCAAGCGCTGGCAAGGGGACTAACTGTGCAAGTCGGGTGCCCTTTTCAATGAACATTAGTGGGAAAAGAGTCTGCACCACCATGTGTATTTCTCCGGTACAGTCTGCATCGATAACTCCGGTAAGTATTTGTAATCCGTTCATAGTGGCAGATAAACGTCTAATCAGGAGTGCTCCAACTGCCTTCCCCTTTATAATTAAAGGTCCTTTAATTCCTGTGGGGAGGCGTTGTGGCCGGTTGTCTATAAGGGTACAGTCTATTGTGGTTGCCACGTCCAGGCCGAGGCTCCCTCGGGTTGCAGGCTGGACAAGAAAGGGTTGTTCAGCGGAGCGGGTGGCGGGTGGGCGTGGCTCCCTTGTGCTGCTGGATATGCTGCCGCTTTTGGTGTCATCGCAGGGCGGGCTTTCCCGCTCGGTTTCCCGTTTCCTGACTTTGCGGCGCAGCAGGCAGTGCTGGCATGGGTATCGGAGCGGCAATTCTGGCACCAGACTTTGCCAGAGTTACAGTCTCTTCTCATGTGGCCAGAAACGCCACAACGAAAGCACCGTAGCCGCGTGGCTTGTTGTGGGACCCGCTGGCTTTGCAAAGGAGCAAGAGCAGCAAGAACCTGATTCTGGGATGCTTCAACCTGCTTCTGGGATGCCTCAGCCTAATTTTGAATCCCTATCCCTAGTTCTTTTATGGCATTGACAAGCATTGCTTGTCGGCCTACAGGGACTTGTGACATTCTCTCTAGAGCTTCTTCGATAGTCCAAGTCCCAGGTAAAGTGACTAATACGCTACGCGCGGAGGGGTTGCAGTTTTGGATGGCACATTGTTTTAGCAAAGCACCATGCAGAACTTCTGGAACCCCAGCTGCGATAATAGCGCTTGCTACTCAATCAATAAAGGTACCAAATGGTTCTTCCCGCCCTTGCTTAATGCCCATATATGATGGTATTCCCCCTGGTTGCTTTATCTGGTCTAATGCTAGCCGGGCTAGTTGCATTGCCTCCCGTACCTTGTCAGGTCCCATGAGAGCTTGTGCCTCAGTACGAGTATACACTCCCAGCCCAATAGCTCCTCTATAGTAACTCCATGCAGCGGGTCTCCTGTTCCTCGCTGAACTGCTACCGATTGTTGGCAAGCAGCCTGCCAGTATGCTCCAAATAGCATACGCTGATGTTGCGTTAGTATCAGCTTGGTGATACTGCAAATATCGTTTGGCAACAGCAGCGTGGAGCCCCACATAAAGTCTAGCATTTGGCGAGTTGGTTCCCCCTTTATTCCTGACTCATTAACAGTGGCACGAAGTTGTGTGAGCAGTTTCCAATCTAAGGGTTGAACTGTAACAGTAACTTGACCTTGGGCATTAGGGGCTGAGTATGTAACTGGGAAGGCGTGTGTAAGCTCTCTAGCGGTGTCCGGATCTCCCTCAGCAGCAATATTTTTTGTGACTTCTCGCCAGAAGTCATCTCGCTCTTGCGCAAATCTGTGACCCTTCTGCAAAAACGGATTAGTCTCTGCACGGAGCTCAGCATTAGAATGCTCTGTTTGGGGTACAGGCAGCCAGCCTTCCTCCTGAGGTGGTTGCTTTAACTGCTCTGGGGGGGGGCAGATGGCACTGGGTCAGGCTCCGGCAACAGAGGTCGCGCACGAACCACATTGGGGGAGGGGGGATGGTGTGCGGTTTCAAGTGGGGTAAAGCTCGATGTGGAATTTCCTGTTTGCATTGTAAACGAGGTCATGGAAGGGGGCAGCGGGCAGCTGCTCTCTTCTCTGTCCCATTCCCTATCCCGTGGCGCACCCAAACGGTGTGAAGCTGCAGCGGCAGCTTTTTGCTCTGCTTCATGCTGTGCTAGGGCATTAATGACCGCTCGCCACGGTTTCATTAGCTTTTTGGCTGTTTTATCATCTTGGATAACTGCGTCAAAAAGCTTATCCCCAAATGCTCTCCAGTCCTCCTTCTCAAAGACTTCATTAGGATCAATAAAGCAACCCTTAGCAACTGCATATGCTAATAGTCCAGGGAGTTCCTTTTTGCAATCTATCCCTGGCGTGCTCTGCTTTTCTAAAAAGCATTTGAGCAAATCATACACCGCTTGTCTATTAGCCATACTCAAACGTCAGCACTGTTGCAGCTTTTGCAAGACCTCGGCGGTGCATGACCGGCAGGACCCTCTGCAGGTGCTCCTGGGCTCGGAGGAACAGCCTCTTTCAGCCTCTCAAGCTGCTCTGGGACCGATGCGGGATCCGTTGCACCGTGGCCGCAGGATCTCCCTCTTTAGGGTCCCTGTTCATCGGGCACCATTATGTCGCGATGGAGAGAAGACCCGGACGCTCAATATGAGTCATCAGCAAGCTTCCGTTTATTGATCAGTCGTGGATTACAGATATAGTGTGGCTAATGAGGCTTATGCATATTCCAAAAGGCGCAAGCTGAGTGGTTTACGGCACTGCTGCCGACCCCTCCCTCTAGTTCTACCTTTGTGGTCAGCAAGTTCCTCTTTTCCATGCCTAAGTTCCTCTTTTTCCCATGCCCCGACCATAAGCTTTCTATTGTTAACTGTACTGCTCACCAAGGCCAGCATGTCCTCGCTGTATCAGCATAAGGCCTTGATCAGCTGCAGAGGGTCTATGCATCCTTTGTCACGTAGCTCAGCTATTATACAAGATGAGTGCGATATTCTGCTAAATCATGCTCTGTAAGCTGCAAAGGATATACGTGTCCTCGGTCACATAGCCAATTCTCTACACTTCAGAAAGACGATGAAGATTTAAACCATACATGAATAAGCTGAGATGACAAGAACAGCTTTTTTATTTTTTGAATTTTAACTTTGCTACCTGTTTGGCTCAGCAAGAAGGACCGAAGTAAATAACGGTTCAGAACTATCAGAAAGGGTGAAGAGGAAGGAGATGCTGTTATTTAGTTATGTGTTTTATTTAATTAACACTCCTCATCTACAAGCAGCAGCTTAATAAGTTTTCTTTAGGAAGCAAGAACTCCTCAGGCTGAGTTTGAGGTCGTGACTATAGAATGAGACATCTCTTCCTCCGCATGCTCCTGGCTCCGCAGTTCACTTCTTCCTTTGGCCTTTCCAGCCACTTATAAAGTTTTTATCTCATTCTCCCTGACATCCATCATCCAAAGTCCTGCCAGAATTCAGGGTCTCTTCCGCATTGCTGTAAAGGCTATTGTAGGCTTGTAAGAGATGGTCCAAAGATGGTCCCTCATCTGCCTCATGATCATTGCCAAGGACAGAGACTGAACACAGGAGTCCTGGCCTGGCTGAGGTGGGATGTCTGTCATGTGTTGCCTGTGGGTGTGCCCACTGGGAACTAATTTTCCTCTCAGGAAAATTAGTGCAGGTCACAATGGACTGCGCCGTTCTTGCTGCCCAGGTGGGAAGGACTGCACTGAAGCAGAAAGGAATGACCTGTCCTGTACACCTGTCCTGTACCTGTTTCCCAAAGCAAGGGCCTCATAACAACGGCTGTAGATTTGCCCCACCTCTTGGGGAAAAGGGGGAGATGTGGGGATACAGCTAGAAAGCAGAAGTGAGAGCACTGCTAAACTCATGTCAGAAGTAGACGCGCTAATGCTGCTAGGCCACAAACTATGGCAGGCAGTACGGCCTATCATGAAATAGTTAGCATAGGAGAAAGGCATGCTTGGTATGTACCTGTGATAGTCAGTGCTAGCTTCTAGTTTTGCAATGTTATTACGAAACATAGATGTGGTCTTGGCCAGTTGCCCCTCGCTTCTGAAAAGGACTATAAAGGGACTTTCTGAGACAACTGAGATGAGATCTCCCCACGGAAAGAAGGCAAATCTGTTGGCAGGAGACCACGAGGACTTCGTCTCATCCATTGGTAGCTACTCCCCCTGCCTTCTTCCTCTCTACTCTTTTACTTTGTTTTCTTTCTCTCTCTCTCTCTTTCTCTATCGCATTACTGTGTTGTGGGCACTTGATAAAGGTGCACTGTTCTGATTTAAACTGAAATCCCTTGTGTCCTTTTGCACTCTGAGATCCATAAATGAACCATCATGACCCTCGCTTGTATTAGCAGATCGTGACAAGGCTGCACTATGCACTGTGACACATACAACACTGGCCTTTTGAGGACTTCCAGAACTAGACATCACTCCCTTTTTTGTGGAATTCTGGAACTAGAACTGACTTGAGCTCAACGAGCCAGCTTTGCAGTGGCTATGCCTCTAATTAACTGGAATCCTTTACAAATTCCTTTATCAAATCTCAGCAGTTTTCTTCAACACACTAAAGAGGGCACAAACTCATTGGGTCACAACACAGGGATTTTGTTCCCCATTTGTCCTTGAGGATTTAAAATGAAAGCCTTGGATCAAAGCATGCAAGCACTGCCATGACACATTACAGAGCCAGCTCACAGTGCTGGCAAAGCTGCGGGGGAAACAGGGGCTCATTCCAGACAGAAGCTAAACCATTTCTTTGGGTTGGTGCTTGAACCAAACAAAATATACAGTTCCTCCACATTTGACTGAAAACTGGTTGGCCTTAGCTGCATTTGCAACTCTCAGTCCATGTGCTAGGCTCACATGAGTGAGATGCTCCAGACAGACATGCTTCAAGCTCAGGGGAAAATGCAGGCTGTGGTAACATTGCTGGTGCAAATTAAAAAAAAAAAAAAATTCATTTTATCTCAAAACAAATGGGACCAGAAAGTGACCTTCATTTCAAGGAAAGAGTTTTGTCTAACTGAGATCTGTAATGTGTTATGCGATACATGTTTTGTATTGCTGCACTAAGTCAGATTTCCTGTGTAACATCAACTCCCTCTACTACTGTTGAGTGGATCAGTGATGTAAATTATTCTCACTGAGTTCATTAAAGAAGCATAAGCGTCTCCCTAATTAGCCAGCCCAGCATAGGGGGAGTGAATGTGTGACTCAGCCGAGCGCAGAGCATAAAATCCAGACAACCAGAAAACAATGTTAAAGAGAACAACGGGCTTCAGCTGGTTTCAGCCATTTCTTCAGCCAGCATGTCTTCCCAGAGACGGGAGTCCCTCAGAGCTGTGATGGTGAGTGGCCCGCAGAGAACAGCAATGGGATCACACTGTGCTGCGGGCTGGTGCTGTGGGCTGGTGCTGTGGCTACGTGGGAAACACGGCGGCGGCTGTGGGCTGGGTGCAGGCAGCGGCTGCTCCATCAGGGAAACACTGGAGCACCGGACTGTCATGGCGAGGAGCTGCTCCGGGGAAGTGTCGAAGCAGTGATGCCTGAAGTGGCCACCTGAAAACAGAGACTATACAAGAATAAGGGAATAAAGGTAGGTATTTGTTTGAAAGGCCTTCGAAGGTACACCCTGGGGAGCCAGAGGCTACTGCCAAGATGGACCCCAACATGGACCCCAGGTCACGAGTTCTTCACACTTTTATAGGTTTGGTTCATTTGCCTATCAGGGTTAATTCTCCAATTAGAGCTTCAGCTAATGATGTAATTTCCCCACATTTGCCCCCCCTTTAGAGGCTTTTGGTTTATACTTTTTGGGCCTAGGACAGTCAGAGTGTCCTTGGAGAGCAGGCCTGGAGAGGCTTTGTTATGTCTACCTAGCATGAGAGAGCAGAAGTTAACAGGCTACAAGAAACTTCAGAGTTACACACTAGGCAGTACAGGATTTGAAAAATACGCCAAGTTAAAACCTAAGGCATCATTTTCCTTGACAAGGCCGCTCCAAGTTCCAGGGAAATTGTTCGTTTGATTTTCCCTCTGTTAGTTTGTTGCTAGCTTGTATGAACCCACCGCCTTTGGCATACAGCCGGGCAGCGCAGAGGCTTGGAGGCTTGGAACCTGCTTCCACCCACAGTCTGAAACCCTGGGGGTTGTGACTTTGATCTCTGCCTCTTCCACTTTTCTTTCTCGGCTTATTAGTGTGTGTTTAGATCGCTTTGCTTTATTTCTGTGAACTTCTCTGTTTATAAGCATAAAACCATGGGCTGTAATATTTCTCGTATGGGGAATGAAATACCGCAGAACTCGCCTTTGAGTTTAGTATTAGAAAACTGGCAAAAATTGACTGGCAGAGATAAAGCCCTTCCAAAACCGGAATTAATTTGCTTTTCTAGATTAGTCTGGCCATCTTATGAATTAGACAACGATCAGACTTGGCCGGAATTTGGCAGCCTAGATAAAAAATGAATACCGTGTTTAATATCATACCTCTGAAAAGATCACTGTTTCTTAGAACTAGATTATGCGAAGCTCTTCTTGGTTGTATCCAAGTTGCAAAGATCTAAAAGAGAACGCATACTGCTTTTAAAGAAAAAAGAGAAAAAGGATAAGAAGTCCACATTGGACCCATTGGAGGGGGGGTAGGGAGGGGGTGAAAATGGACTTAATAGCTCCTGCCTTGAGGCCCGGGCCCTCCACAGCCCCAGCACAGCCTCCGCTGCCTCCCCTAGCAGAGCATTCAGTTATAGCCAAGCTGGGGAAAGACGATATCAAATTTCTGGTAGGCACCGGTGCTTGTATTCTGTGTTAAATGCTTTAGAAGGGAAACTGAGTCAAGATACCGTTCATGTCGTTGGGCCAACAGGGGTAACTGAAACACGGCCTTTCTTCCAACCTTTGGAACTGAAACCAGGGAAGCACTGGGTTATTCACCAATTCCTTTCTATGCCTAACTCCCCTAAACCATTGCTGGGGAGGGATTTGTTGGAGAAATTGGAAGCTGAAATTAAATTTACAAAAGGGAAGGGTGTACAAGTTATAATTCCAGAAACTAAATTTGTCGAAGTTGCTGCACTTTTTATGCAGGGCAGATGTGGTGAAATCCCCATTGAAGTTGAAAATGCTGTCAATCCAATTGTGTGGGCCAGTGATGTTCCAGGAAGATCCAAACGGGCAAACCAATGAGCATTGCACTCAAACCAGGAGCCACACTGGTAAAGCAAAAACAATACCCTCTGAAATTAGAAAGTCATAGAGGATTGGCACCTATAATTGAAAAATTCCACCATCATGGGTAATTAGTGCAACGTGAGTCCAAGTATAGCACGCCAATCCTTTCAGGAAAGAAAGCTGATGGCAAGAGTTATCCGTTAGTCCAAGATTTGAGGGCTATTAACAGAATTACAGAGGACGTACACCCAGTGGTAGCAAACCCTTATACACTTTCGACCACACTGATGGACGAATTAAGGTGTTTTACTGTTGTAGACCTGAAAGATGCCTTTTTCTGCATCCCTGTACATCAAAACAGCCAGGAGCTTTTTGCTTTTGAGTGGGAAAATCCCGAAAAAGGGAGGAAAAGTCAGTTTACTTGGACAGTCCTACCCCAGGGTTTCAAGAACAGCCCAACAATATTTGGAAACCTGAGGAGGCTGACAGCTGCTCTGGGGGCCTCACAGAGTCAGACCTGAAATCGGTCAGAATTTACCCATGAGAATTTTACAGTGACATTTTGCAGCTTCAGTGAAACCCACAGAGAAAGCCAAGAAGATAATCAGTGAGAGAAGGTGTTCCAGACACAAGAAGAGGATGTTCTTGTTATGGGACATTAAGACTGTACAAGGAAGAACTTGCGGATAATATGTCACAACTATACCTTTGCTTGTACAGCTAATTGTTTTACTGCTTGAATGGTCACTGTTTGTTAGACAGCCTTGTCGTTGTTAAGCAGCCAATCTCAATAAGCCACTGCAATTGTGAAGAGGTATAAGAATAGCAGTAGAGAAAATAGAAAAACTTTTACAGCTTTGGATTACAACAAGTGTGTGCTGTTACGTCCATCTCGACAAAGCCCCAGAAACCAGCTAGCAAAGGAATTGGAAGACTGGACGAGACAAGAGCCAGCAGGAGTTATTCTTCAATATGTTGATGACATCTTGATTGCAGCTAAGACCACAGATGACTTCATCCAATTCACTATAAGTCTGTTAAACTTTTTGGGACAGAGTGGATACAGAGTTTCTAAAGACAAAGCACAGATCACCAAGGAAGCAGGAAGGAGGGTCAGGTATCTCAGGAAATATTTAAGGGGGTTGTTAGGGCATGTAGGAAAAAAGTTAGAGAGGCCAAAGCTCAGAACTTAATTTGGCAACTTTTGTGACGGAGAATAAAAAATGGTTTTACAAATATATTAATGGCAAAAGGAAGGGTAAGAATAACCTCGATTCTCCACTGGATGCGGGAGGGAATTTAGTGACCGCAGATGGGGAGAAGGCAGAAGTGGTTAACGCCTTCTTTGCCTCGGTCTTTATCGGAAAGACAGTTTTTCCTCAGGACAACTGTCCTCCTGGGCTGGTAAATGGTGTCAGGGAGCAGGATGCTCCCCCTGTTATCCAGGAGGAAGCAGTCAGAGAACTGCTGAGCTGCTTGGATGTTTATAGATCTATGGGAGCAGATGGGATCCATCCCAGGGTGATGAGGGAGCTGGCAGATGAGCTTGCAAAGCCACTCTCCATCATTTACCAACAGTCCTGGCTCACTGGTGAGGTTCCAGATGACTGGTGTCATGGGTTGGCAAAGCATAGTCGCGGAAGTGATGTCCTTGCAGGGGGGTGCTTACAGCTTCCTCTGTGACCTGATAGAACCTATCAGCTGTCCAGTTTGAATATGGACAATTCTTTGAGCCACTTAAAGTTGTGACCCCCTCTGTGACTCACACTTAAGAATAGAAACCCTGAGGCAGAGGCTCTCTCTCATTTCCGGTGCTGGGACAGGTGGCTGCGGGCCCTGTGCAGGGACCAGTGGGCCTGGCCCAGGCCCTGCTCAGGCCAGGCCAGGCCGAGCCACGGCCATCCTGGAGCCGATGGGCCCTGTTCCACCTGCAGAACCCCCCCACAGCCCTGATGTGGGCAGCCGGAGCAGCTCAGCTTCCCCCCCTCTCCACTGCGATAAGCCACATTCCAGCTGCGAGGCCTAGGTGAGATTAACCCTTTTATCGCTGTGAAGATCTGAAAACCTGAGGGAAGAGAAAGAGGAGATGCCTAAAGCTGAAATTCTGTTGTGAAGCTACGATATATCCGAGTACCCATTGTAATTTCATGAAGATATGGGGGGTGGAGTGTTCAACTTGTAAGCAAAAGCACCTGAGCTGAGATAGGCAGATGCTGAAGCAGCTGTAATTTCACGAGAAGTTTGGACAGGGAGAGATGGAAGCAATGAGGACTTTTGCTCCAAATGGGAAAGGAGAAACCTCACTTCCTAGAGATGCTCCCAGAGATAGTCCTAAAAATGAAGATGAGGAAGACCCTTTGCTCCCAGGGAAGGAGAAGGGCCTCTGTTCTTAGAGATGAAATGCTCCCAGAGATGGGTGAAGAGAACTTTTGTTTCTGAATGGCTCAACCTTAAAATTGTACCCCAAAAACATTCAAGAGTGGACCCTTGAAAGGAGTTGTGGGAAAAGCTGCAAGTCGGGGGAGGCTGGGAGGGGGAAGGGAGCAGAGAACCAACCCGGGCAGCTATCTCGTTGTGATAAGGTTTTCATAGCATGAGCAAGAGAGACTCCTCTTCCTAAATGGACTGAACAAAGTTATTATGGAAGTGGTAAACAGACTGAACATCTTAAGGGTTTGTCTTTTTACATTGTCAGTGGGAGAAGGGAGGAAGGTGGGAGAGAAGAGTTCTGAAGGTGTGGTATAATTTTTTTTTTCCTTCTTTTAGGTCTGTTAATAAACTTCTTTATATTCTTTCAAGTTTTGTGCCTGCTTTGCATTTCTCCTAATTCTTATCTCACAGAAGATAAACAGTAATGAGTATCTTGGACCAAACCACTACATTAAATTGGTGTTTCTGCCCAGTTACAAACCCAATCCACTACACTGGAAGCTGGCCAGTGTAAATCCCATTCACAAGAAGGGTAGGAAGGAAGATCCTGGAAATTATAGGCCAGTCAGTCTAACCTCAGAACCTGGTAAGGTTATGGAAAAGTTTCTTTTGAGTGCCATCACACAGCACCTACAGGATGGCCAGGGGATCACACCCAGCCAGCATGGGTTTAGGAGGGGTAGGTCGTGTTTGACCAACCTGATCTCCTTTTATGACCAGGTGACCCGCCTGGTGGATGCGGGAAAGACTGTGGATGTTGTCTGTTTGGACTTCAGCGAGGCCTTTAACACTGTCCCCCACAGTAAACTCCTGGAAAAGCTGGCAGCCCATGGCTTGGACAGGTGCACTCTTTGCTGGGTTAAGAACTGGCTTGGATGGCCGCGCGCAGAGAGTGCTGGTGAACGGTGCAGCATCCAGTTGGTGGCCAGTCACTGGTGATGTCCGTCAGGGATCTGTGCTGGGGCCAGTTTTGTATAATATTTTTTTTTTATGACATGGATGAGGGTATTTGAGTCTACTCTGAGTAAATTTGCAGATGACACTAAGCTGGGAGCGTGTGTCGATCTGTTGGAAGGTGGGAGGGCTCTGCAAAGAGACCTGGAATGGTTGGATAGATGGGCAGAGTCCAGTAAGATGAAGTCTAACAAGTCCAAGAGCTGAGTCCTGCATTTTGGCCACAATAACCCCCAGCAACGCTATAGGCTGGGGACAGTGTGGCTGGACAGCGCCCAGGCAGAAAGGGACCTGGGGGTACTGGTCGACAGCCGGCTGAACATGAGCCAGCAGTGTGCCCTGGTGGCCAAGAAGGCCAACGACATCCTGGCCTGTATCAGGAGTAGTGTGGCCAGCAGACCAGGGAAGTCATTCTTCTCTGTACTTGGCACTGGTGAGGCCGCACCTCGATTACTGTGTCCAGTTCTGGGCCCGTCAGTTCAGGAGGGATGTTGAGACGCTTGAAGGCGTCCAAAGGAGGGCAACAGGGCCGGTGAAGGGCTTGGAACACAAGCCCTGTGAGGAACGACTGAGGTTGTTTAGCCTGGAGAAAAGAAGATTCAGAAGTGACCTTATCACTCTCTACAACTACCTGAAAGGTGTCAGGTGGGGGTTGGTCTTTCCTCCCCGGCAACAACTGACAGGACAAAAGGACACGGTCTTAAACTGCACCAAGGGAAATTTAGGTTGGATGTTAGGAAAAAGTTTTTTACTGAAAGAGTGATAAAGTTCTGGAATTGTCTGCCTGGGGAGGTGGTCAAGTCACCATCCCTGGATGTGTTTAAAAAAAGATTGGATGTGGCACTCAGTGCCATGGTTTAGTTGAGGTGGTCTTAGGGCATGGGTTGGACTCGGTGATCTTGAAGGTCTCTTCCAATCTGGTGATTCTGTGATCCTGTGATCAGTGAAGAAATAGGGACAAACATCAATGCGGTCACTAATCCTGGAGATGAGAAGGGCCCCAAAGCCAATGTCAGCTTAAAAGGGAAATTTATCACAAATTCCTACAACTGCACTGCTTATATAGAATGACCAATTTCAGTTAAAAGCTGGCTGCAGAATGGTACAACTCTGCTGACTACAGATAAAGATACAAATGTCCATTTCAGTTCTCACAATCAAGTATGTTACAGGTTACAAAGTAGTGCCTGTATATATATGTATAGATACATATGTATGTATATAAAGAACCAAATGTTGATTGAATGATCTCTATGTCTGCAGAGCAGGAACTAAACTGTACAATACTACACGTGTGTACACTGGACTTTATACATGTATAAACAACAATCTATGGTATATAAATATATTGATACCTGTAAAAAATAACTCTACACAGAGTGAACTTTTACATAACTATCCAAACACCAGTGTCCCCATCTAAACTTCCACACAACTGTAACTCAAGAAACAGGACCGTGTAGCTATCGAGCTCTGCACGTACAGAAACAGACCTCGAGACATACAGAAACATAACTATGTACAGGCACAAAGGTAACTGGGTACACGGATGGGTGGCACAAGATAGAGAGGGAACGCGGCCGGCCCATTTCCCCCCGCTCCCCCTCGGTCGCTCGGTCCTGCGCAGAGCGGCCCTTCTGGAAACGCAGAGCAGACGCAGATGTGGGAAGCAAAGGGAATGCTGAGTCACTTGCAGCGTGCCCTCAGCCCCGCCACAGCCTCAGCACACCCGCAGCCCCCCAGTCCCTTCAGACCCTCCAAGCCCATCGGCCCCCCAGTGCTGCCATCGCCCTCAGTGTCCGGGGTGCCCTGAGCCCCGCCGGCCCTCTCAGCCCGTGCCTTTTCCCTGTCCTCTCAGCCCCCACCATCGCCCTCAGCTCCCGCAGAGCTCCGCTGCTTCCCCTCAGCCCCCACCGCCTCACCGTCCTCTCAGTGCCGTAGGCACCAGCAGCAGCTCAGCAGCGCGGGGCCTTGGGCGGCGCTGTCCCTGCGGCAGCCCCGGTGCCCTCCGCCTTCCCGGCCCTCCAGCGGCTCCCCGGTGCCTTGAGCCCCGCGGCCCCTGAGGGGGACGGTGCCCGGTGCCACCGGCGGTTCCCGCCGCTCCCGTCAGCTGCGGCCAGCCGGGACCTGGGGCTGAAAGCGCTGCTCGGCCCGGCCCCGCTGCCAGCACGGACCTCAGCATGGAATAGTGCAATTTACTGTAATGCAGCACTGCCAAAAAATGATCCCAAAAGGATAAGTTAAGCACTAGACCTAATCATTACTACAAAAGGTTGCCTCTAGTGATTAAGAGAGATACATCTCCAGATACCCTAATCCTTTCCCCTTTATCCAGATCCACACATCGGCTGGGGGAAGCTGTCCCAGCAAAGCCCTGCAGAGCCACGGCCGGCAACGGGCACATCCTGCGGTGCCTCCACCTTTGCCGGCCACGAGGCTTCCGAGGGCGCTGTGAGAGTAGCCCGGCTTGGACAGTGCTGCAGGAGCATCTGACAGAACTTCTAGAGCAGGGACACCTGATTTCATTCTCCTCTTGGTTTTCTCCCCAAGCCTGCCCAGGCCTCAAGGAGGAACTGAGGCCAGATGTGGCCTTGTCCGGTTTCTTGATGCCGAAAGGTAAAGACACGTTCCACCAATGAAGGGATGCACAGATCCCATTGATGGTAATGCCTGCTAAGGAGCAGACCCATAGAACATTTGGTCAGAAGGGCCATCTAGAGGCAACTTTGGCTCAGGGCCTGTTGTTGAGGCCTCAGTCCTTCAGTGTTTTGTGGTGCAAACGAATGCCCTGGAGGGCTGGAAACGACCAAGTCCCTCTTTAGCACGTTGCAGACAGGGAACGAGATTAGCCCTGCCAGGCCGGGCTGGGGCCAAGAGCAGAAGGCCGGCACGCTGCCTTTGCCCACAGGCAGCCGTGCAGAGCAAGGAGGCCGCTCTTGCCCGGGGGCTGAGGTGCCCGAAGCTGCCTCCCTGCTGCGCAGCTCTGCGGGGCCCGTGCTGCGCAGCGTCCTGGGCAGCCAGGGCAGCCCGGCTGCCTTGGAGCGCGAGGAGCGTCCCAGAGAAGCTGCGGCCCTCTGCTTTGGAACTATTTCTCCCAGTCCTGTCATTCATCCAGAGCGTCTGACGTGTTTTCCTTTCTCCTCACAAATCCTAGACAGCTTTTTGAGAGAAGTGACTGATGTAGCTTCTGCTGCTGGTGCAGCTTCTGTCTGCAGGTCAGGGCAGGTGATTTTAACCAAGGACAGAGTCCACAGTTAACACTCCAGTTTCAATAGAGCCATTTACAAGTGGGCTGCTGACGCTGAGCAGGTTTCCTAGTTTTTGGAAAGTTATGACCTTAAAAACCCCACAGATTTTCCTACCTGAGGATACCAGTAGTAGTAAGATGCCAGTTCTTTGCACCTCTTTTCTGTATCTTTGGTGCTTTTAAGAGTTCCTCAGTCCCCAGCAGGAAAGAAAGCACGTGTGATAATGTAAGTGATTTGAGAGCTCTGTGTTGTGCCTTGCCACATCAGCGTTCGTGACAAGCTGGACACCCCACTCGTAGGTCTGTTGAGTTGAATTCCCCCTAATTGTGTGCAAACAGCAGCCCAGAGATGCCGAGAAGAGCAAGGACGGTGGGTGGGTGTGCACAGACACACCCGTGGGCTGATTGCTGTGTGGGCAGAAAGCTTTCGACTGTGAGAGATTGGTTACGTGAAAAGGGACATATAGATTCAGGATATACAGATTCTTTGCAGCTTACTGATCTGAGAAGCTGGCTACGTGAGGACGGCACATAGACCCTTGCAGCTAGCTGAGCAAGGTCTCATAAGACAATGCACCACGCATCCTGTGTAACAACTGAAGTTACAGAATATTACATGTATCTTGCTCAGTAACTGAACCACCATTGAGTCTTACTGCTGAACTATGGGTTTATTTGCAGAGCCAGCAAGGTTAGGTTTTGGCAGTATAAACAATAGACATCTGTGGTTAGAAGGCCAGGGAAAAAAGCAGAACTGCTGACCACGAAAGGGGGTCTAAGGAGGGGTTTAGAATCAGCTTAGTCGATGTGAACCACTTAGAATGCGCCATTACGAATATGCATAAAGCCTATTATTGTTAGTATATAAGGAGTTCTGGTACAATCAATAAATGGGATTCCTGCTGATCACTCATATTGAGCGTCTGGGTTTCCCCTCTATCGCGACATTGGACAGCAGTACATCTTCACTCTCCCAAGTTGGAAGAGTATTTCAAATCTACATGAAGTGACAATTCTTCTCATCTATGTAATTTATCCTGTATAGAACAATATAAGATATATTTAAATAGATCTAGTATAATAAATAGAGTATATCAAAGATATACTTGATCTTTTCCTAAGTCATTGCCTGTGGGGCTTATAGACCATCTCCTAGCAGTACAATATTTTTGCCTTCTGGTCCTACTTATTATGGCATCAACTCCCCTGGGAGTTCCTTCAGGGAACTTCACTCAAAGGGCTTCCATCACTTCAGCACTTGTGAGAACTTGTTGCTTCCCAGTTCTCCTGCATCCTTCTGGATTTTGGAGCATGTCAGCACTTGGCTCAATGGCCCTTCCCTCATCCCTGCCCTGCAGCAGTTACAGTCACTGTTCCCTTGCCCTTGCTCCAGACCCTTTGCCAAAGTGCTGCCAAAGGCAGCGCAGCTGGCTCGGGATCCCTGGTTGCTGCTGCTCTCCAGGATGAGCTTCAGAGGGGCACTTGGGAGCGCTCCCTAAAGAGCTCCCGGTGGGACGGGGGTGGATTTCTCCTCCCTGGGTGGCTCCTGGCTGCAGTTCTACGCTCAGGGGAGTCCCGTTTTCTCAGCAGGCCTCTGCAGCGAGCCTGTAGCCAACGTGTGGCTCTGCTGCCATCCCAAATGTGCCGTTCCCTTGCCCAGCCTGGCTGCAGCTGGGGGGATCTGCTGGGCACGGCTGGGGATTTTCATGGCCAAAATCCTCCAGCATCATCCCATTTACATCTGCTCCTTCCTTTGGAGAGCACAAATCACAGAACACTCATCTCAGCTGACAAATGTCATTTATCGCCGGTTGCTGCAGCTGCACTGCTGATCTACAAACACACGAGAATCAATTTCAGTTGAAAAATGTAATTTATTACAAATTGCTACACCCGCGCTGACAATAGATAACTGTACAGATCTCAGTTAAGATACAAAACTGTAATTTATTCGGTTATTACAACAATGCTACGGAAAAATATACAAACATCAACTTCCAGGAACAAAAATTAATTTATTGCCAACCTCTACAACAACTCACTATACACAAAGATCAACTGAAGTTTAACAACTTAATTTATTCCATGTTACTATAACTGTACAGCCCATATAGAAACACTAAAATATCAACATCTCTCTCTAAATAGCCCTATAGCAAGAACTGAATAAATAGAATTACACAACTATACCACTCCATCTATATTTAAATAGAAATAAATACATATATAACCACCACAATACACAGATGTAAATATAAATACTCATATTACCTACAATACATACATAAATAGATAGATAAAACAACTGCATCTATACAAATATACAGCTAAACATCTCGACACGTGTAAATATAATTACAGAAATAGATCAATATGCATATAAAAATATAAAACCAGACATATATACCGATACAAATACCAATGCACCTATTTAAAGAGACAAATACCTACAACAACATCACTAGAAATAGATACCTAGATAACTGTATAAACAGGAAATAGAACTGGACAGAGATATAACAACATACATATATACTTAGATACATATATACACATACATGTAACGAGAAACATGTATGTATATATCTACACATGCATGTATACATACTACATCCATTCATGTAACAACATACACATGGAAATATACCTGTGCAAATAGCACATACGTAAATATCAATATAATTATCACGCTCTACATGCAGCTCCATTCATCTATAAGCAGAACTATAAGCAGAGGGATTCCAGCCGCCCCATCTTCAAAGCCTCTCCCTCTGTCGCTTCCTCCCGTGCAGAGCAGCTCTCCTGGACGGGGACAGCAGATGGGACACCTGGCAAGCAAAGGGAACACTGAGTCAGGATCGGGACGTTTCCCTTGGCAGCAGCTGCACTTCCATCAGGGAAGAGGAAATCTCAGAGCCTCCGCAGGAGGGTTAGAAAGAAAAAGCAGGCCCAGCGGGCCAGGCTGGGGCGAGCGCAGCCCCGGCAGGACCGTCCCGCAGCCCCCGGCAGCGCGGCACAGCCGGCACCGCTCCCAGGCCCTGCCGGCACAGCTGCCTTGCCCAAGGACAGCCCCTGTGCCGCCCGGGGCAGCCGCGCTGAGCGGCCCCAGCACGGGCAGGGCCCGCTCCTGCCCAGCCGGCCAGTGCCCGCGGCCAAAGCCCACGCCAGCCTCACGCCCACCCTGCCTCAGCGGCCCTGGGGCCTCACCCAGGGTCTCGGGCGGCAGCAGCAGGTCCCCGTTCACTGCTCTTGCTGGCGGCCTTCAGCTTCTCCCTGCTGGCTCCGGTCACTCTCCGGCTCTTCTCAAGGACCTCAGGGCAGCTGGGGCAAAAGCGGAGGCTCTGGAATTGGTTCCAAGGGCTGGCAGAGCCGCAGGCCCAGACCCCACTGTGCTCCCTGCTGGCCCCTTCCATCCCCTCAGCCCCGCCATCCCCTCAGCAAACCCCCAGACCCCTCCCAGTTCCTTCAGCCCCTCAAAGTCCTCTCAAGCCTCTCAGTCCCTTCTGACCCATCCCATCCCCTCAGACCTGGCACTCCCCTCAGCCTGTGCCACTTCCCTGTCACCGCAGTGCCACCATTCCCCTCTGCTCCCCACATCCCTCAGCCCCACCAGCACCTCAAAGTCACCGTCCCTTCAGTGTCACCTCTCCCCAGCCCCCTCTGGCTCACCGTCCTCCAGCAGCTCCTCAGGGCACAGTGCCTGCGGCCACCGGCAGCTCCCACCGCTCCAGGGACACCGGGGCTGCAGCTGCTGCTCCGCCCGGCCCGGCCGCCAGCTCGGAGCCAGCACAGGAAGAGGGGACAGAGGGGGAAAAACAAGATGAAAAAGGCAGCCGAGGCAGGAAAAAGCTTAAAATGCAAGTCTAGGCCTATATAAACATTAATCTGTGGATCCAAACATCCATCTACCTCTAGCTAAATTACTATGCACATTTATAAATAAAACTCTATATATGTATATATATTACTCTACTCTATATATGTATATATATATACTCTATATAAATGTAGATATGCACATCTAAAAATGTAAATACATCTACATAAATATAATTTTATCATCTATATAACTACAGATACAAATTTAACTATACAGATCTATAAATATATGCACATATAAACACAGCTCTGTAAATCTAAAAATGTAACTACATGATATATAAATCTAACTATGGAAATCTATAAGGCTATCTATAAACAGATGGATTGCACCTGTCAGATGGTCACAGGCTCTCCCTCGGTCTCTTCTCCCCACGCAAGGCAGCCCTCCTGGAGAGGTAGACCAGATGGATATCTGGCAAGCAAAGGGAACACTGAGTCAATATTGGCCTCCATGCATCTTTCCCTTTGGAAGTAAATGTCTTTCTATCAAAGACTGCAAAAGATGGCCCGAAAGGCAGACTCTCACTTGGGAATTTCAGGCCTGCTCTTTAAAGAGCAGGGAGCATTCCAAGTTTTCAAAACCTCCAAAGGTTTGAAGTATCCCAGCAAAGCCTCAGCACTCGCAGTGCAAATGGCACCCACGAGAGCTTGAAGCACAGACAGTCCCAGCTCCCACACAGAAGCCCAGCCTTGTTCTTTCTCTGTGCTGACAGAGACACCTCAGTCCTCACTGAAATGGCTGAAGCTGACGGGTGCTGTGAGCTGAGTTACGAACCAGCACCGTTCCCTGCCATCTACAAACTGCCCTCTGCAGTGAGCAACAGCTCCTCCAACACAACCATCAGCTCTGGCAGGAAGAGCTGGGAGGGAAAGAGCTCCCCACAAGGCCTGCAGGCAGCATCAGCTTTGCTCAAGAACGCAGATCCAAGGTGCTCCCTCTCTCCTATTAGTTCTCGCTAATCTGGGGTAAGTTAAGTTTTTCCTTTCCAAATCATAAATCCTTGTGATTTATTATTTGTTTGGCCTCTGCTGCTTGTATTTTTAATGTGTCTCACTAGAGCTATCAGCAGACTGGTACTACATTGATTTAATGCTCTCAGACAAAAAGCTCAGACTTCTACACTGACTTCTTGCTGAGGTTTTGCTCTCTTGATTCAAGAGTCCCTCAGTGTTGCCTCCAGAGCACTGTCACCCTGCAGCAAACTCATCCACGGACTTCAGCTCAAAACTGGGACACCCGGGTTGGTGAAACAACTCCCACAGGTTGGGTTTATCCACTGCTCTCTGGCCACAGCACAGCACTCGGTGTCAGTGCCTCTGGAGAAGCGTGGAGGGCAGGGCTCGGGGAGGCTGTGCCAGGGCAGGATTTGACCTAAAGGCACCAGGAAGCACCAACCCTGCAGACAGAACTCAACTCTTCTCATCTCCCTTCCTGCCAGAGGCAGGCTCAGAGCAGCCGCCTCAGAGCTCTCTAAACCAGTGTGGGCTCTCTCCTTACCAGGCTCCTCAGGTTCCAGGGAACTGCTCCTGCAGCTCTCGGTGACAGTCAAAGCTCCCTCTGCTGCAGCCTTCCTCACAGCCTCCCCTCCTGAAGACTCAGGGGCTACACTAAGATTGTCCTGAAAAGAAAACCAGAAAGAAAGAAACCCAAAGATCACTCACTATTTTCTGCAGGGACACCATAGCTCAGAGCCTGCAACATTTCCTTCTCTTAAGGAAGAAAATGCTTTTGAAAACTGCTGTGTGTGAGATTACAGAAGACAAGAGACCTTCAACAGTCCAAAAAACTGACTTCTCAAACACCGTCCAAAAGCTGTCCCAGCTGACAATGTTGAACGTGGGGAGTGACAATGAACACATGGAGTGGGCACTGAGGAAGGAGTCCTGCCAGCTCCTGGCACAGGGATGTGCTCCTCCCTCCAAAGCCCTGAGTAGAACAGTCTCATCCAGGCAGCAGCTTTACAGGGACTGCATGGGAGCACACATCTCTTCCCACAGAGATGCCCAAGAGGAAGGTGCCTGAGCTCTGGAACACGGAGAGCAAGACTGGCAAGCTTGCCCAGCTGAGGATTTCCCAGACAGAAGCAGGACAGGAGGCACCAGGTTACTGAGAGGAGCAGAAAGCTGCAGCTCCAGCCCATCCCCAAGCACGGCTCTGGCAGTGCCTGCACGCTCGGCACGGCTCACACAGCAGCAGCAGCAGCAG